>NC_086319.1:313276458-313638125 GCF_036172605.1 Pelobates fuscus | reverse complement strand
GGCTTCAGCAGATTTGAGGTGGGACATCTGAGACCTCAGTACACATGAGGGCAGTTCTAGCAACAGCTAAGATACTGTGCAAAATCCTCAGACCTCTAGTAGAAGACCCAAGAATGAGGAATACACATGAAAACACCCATAGAGGTGAGACCGTAAAATATTTGTTTATATATATGTACCTATGTGTACACACAACATATACTATTTCCAAGAATGGTGACAGACATTAGTCACAAAAAAGACTGAAATGATATGAGCAATTTAAACAAAGTATATTTATTCTGCTGTTATAACAAACAGCCAGATTTTCACACCTGATGGGAAATGCATTTATCACTTATAAAATGGTGTTCTAACCAAATAACACACTTTAATTTGTTCAGTACCTTTTTTTCATAGCATACAAGAAGTGTGTTTTGTTTTTTTGCTGTTTAATCTCATAAATACGGCTTCAATGAATCTGCTATTTGCATTCTGTCTAAATAAATATCTAAATTGCCCCTGAGAATTGAGCAACTGTTATTGTGAGTTTATGTCTATCCTCGATAGATTTCCATGCTAAGAAGCTCGATCTGCCTTTAACTCAATGTGAGAAAACAGCTGCTAAGCCCGGCTGCTTCTAGAGCTGTTTCCCCCATGCGTATTTAAGCTAGGTTTGTAGAAAATGCCATTTCCTGCCTTAAGTAAAAATAAATCAATTCTAATCTTGTTTAAGTGTTGTTTGGTTTAAACTGTGGTAAACTGTTGTCTGCAACAAATTGAACTACTGACGTATTCAGTAGGGATGCCCAACATTCTGTCCACTTAATGGTTTTGGTGGTCAGGGTTAGATTCTTGAATTATTAATGTGAAAGGCTTTTAAAGAATCTGAAGAACAATTTGTCTGACAAGTTATCATGGTTATTTTGTGGTTCCTAACCTTTTTCTGTGTGATGGTAAGTGCTCAAAATCTGAATGTACAAGATTACGGTAATGTTAAAGCTCTGCATGGTTAGAAGTATGACGACACTGCATGTTACATCTCATCTAAGGCCACCATTTCTCCAGAGTCACCAACCTGATGCTTGAAAAATGCAGGAATTCTTTAACTCTTAATCCTGTTAAAACCTGCATTTTAATATTCAATCACAGCAGCTAATCAAGAGGATCAGGAGAGACCTTTGCCCAAAGCTCACCACAGGAATATCAAAATCCTACTAGGAATGAGAGATTAGAGTACTTTTATGCTTAAAATATGTATAGTGATGGAATGGATTCAGGGCATCATTTCTAGCTCTCGTTTCAAGCCAATATGCTCTTAGATGTGAAAAAGAGTAATAATTGCTTGTTATAGGTGAGGAACCTCTCGCACAGAGAAATATAACCCAGGTCCGTTCTGTTGTCACATCAACAAGAAAAAAGGAATGACAGGCAGGTAAGCAGACAGAAAGAAAGACAGGCACAGATAGATATATAGATAGATAGATAGATAGATAGATAGATAGATAGATAGATAGATAGATAAACAGATAGATAGATAAACATATAGATAGACAGACAGACAGACAGAAAGACAGATAGATTTTAAAATGTAAAATTATAATAATTTAATAATGAAATTATTTTATGTTGCTTTCATTTCATCATTTCACCCCGAATAGCCATCAAACTGCATGATGGTTATCATTCTGCAAAGCCCTTCAGTGTTACATTTTAGTTAACTGGCAAATCTACAGAATTCAACTTAAATGGTAATAGCATGTTTCTAACATGCTGACACTCTATGTGGACACAGTATTTTAACAGAAATGATGTTCACTTCTCAGACAACAATATACGTTTAACCAAGATTGTCTTCCACTTTTCAAAAGTGGGGTTCACTCATTTACGTTCTGATGATTATGGATTTAATTCATATGTAATATCCACCAAAATATATACATGTTACTGAGTGGATCAGCAGCCTTGGTATGACAAAGCAAATCATACTTGTTGAACAATTTGTGTGATCTTCTCCGTGTCAGTAAATATGTGTTTAAGTTAAGACTGTCAACAGTGAAATTTTTTGAATGACCATGCTTGTAAATAGAGAACCTTTGTACCCTCCCAAGTCTTACTATCAGTCACAAGTCTCCTCTTCATCTGCACCCCAGAAGCTCTTTGCATTGAGATAGCCAACTGGTGCAGGATTCAGCTCATAGGAAAGAGGGCTTAGCTAACCGATGAGCTGGCCGTGCATGGCAGTGCTTAGCTCAGGTAAGCTAACACAAGCTCCTTGCATGAACTTTTGAGCTCCAGGGGTAGAGGCAGCTGGAGCGTCTCTTAATGGACCATTCTTAAAAGGTGTGACTATTTATACATGGGAGAGCTCAAGGGCATAACACAGTAATGGGAAATGAAGAGGTTGCTGCTGGAGTGGCAACATAGTCCCTTGTTTATACACCTCTCAGAACTGTTCCACAAATGTTGAGTTACTGTTATATCACAAAAAAATTTAACTGTGACAATTTTAACTGTGACAATCTTATGGGATATAGTAATGTGCAATGATAACTTTTTCCTTAATAAATTCCTTTTAATTTTATGCACAACACATTGTGTTTCTGCAGCAGACATTGGCATTAGAATAAATGCAATATTTTCCAGGCTACCCATGAGATATCAGTAATTAATAATAATAATAATAATAATAATAATAATAATAATAATATCCACTACATCATTGGCAAAATGTAACTGAAAATAAGATGTGACAAAAATATTTTTGTAAGACTATTACTTTACCTAATCTCCTCATTCTACAATATATCACAAGGAATCTAATCATTGCATAGCTAGTATTAAATGTTTATCTAGGGAACCATTGATAGTTCTATGAAAATTCAATTTTTAAATCTCAAATAATGAAATGAAAGTGCACAGGAGTTTAAAATATTACTTTGATATCCAGAATCTTGTAAAATTACACTGGCTAAGCATTCTGGGAAATTAAGTACAGATACTCAGAAAGTGCTAAGGTACATTCGTGGAATAAAAAAGCACGATCAGGGGGGGCGGGGCCTGACCGCCGGTCGGATCAGACATGCTTTGTCTGAGCTCCTGCTTCTGAGCTGGAAAAACCAGGGCTCGAGTCCTGCAGGAACGCGTGGGAACGGCGTTCCTGCACTTTTTTCACAGCAGGAACGCCGTTCCCCCTGCAGGCACTCAGGGGGCGGCAAAAAATGCCGCCCCCCAATGTCCTGTGGGGGCCACCTGATTGCCCCTCTCTCCCCCCCGGCGGGCGGCTCTCTCCTGGTCACACGCGGCGAGGGAGCTGTGTCCTCTCTGCTCCCTCTCGCCGCGTGCCGTTTTCTGATGCAGGGAGCCGGAATATGACGTCATATTCCGGCTCCCTGCATTAGCAGACAACCCACGCGGCGAGAGGGAGCAGAGAGGACACAGCTCCCTCGCCGCGTGTGACCGGGAGAGAGCCGCCCGCCGGGGGGGAGAGAGGGGCAATCAGGTGGCCCCCCTTGACAGGTTTCCTAAAAGGTAGGGAGGGTGGGTGGGCAATGTTAATATTAATAATATTAATAATTTGTATATATGTATGTCTGTGTGTGTCTGTTAGTGTATGTCTGTGTGTGTCTGTTAGGGTATGTCTGTTAGTGTATGTATGTGTGTGTCTGTTAGTGTATGTGTGTGTGTATGTCTGTTAGTGTATGTCTGTGTGTGTCTGTTAGTGTATGTGTGTGTGTATGTCTGTTATTGTATGTCTGTGTGTGTCTGTTAGTGTATGTGTGTGTGTCTGTTAGTGTATGTCTGTGTATGTCTGTTAGTGTATGTGTTTATGTCTGTTAGTGTATGTGTGTGTATGTCTGTGTGTGTCTGTTAGTGTATGTGTTTATGTCTGTTAGTGTATGTGTGTGTATGTCTGTGTGTGTCTGTTAGTGTATGTGTTTATGTCTGTTAGTGTATGTGTGTGTATGTCTGTTAGTGTATGTGTGTGTGTGTATGTCTGTTAGTCTATGTATGTGTGTGTATTTCTGTTAGTTTATGTCTGTTAGTGTATGTTTGTGTCAGTGTGTGTGTATGAGTGTACTTACGTCTGTTAGCGTATGTACGTGTGTGTATGAGTGTATGTGCTTCTGTTAGTGTATGCATGTGTATGTTTGCATGTATGTGCTTCTGTTAGTGTATGCACGTGTGTGTGCGTATGAGTGTATGTGCTTCTGTTAGTGTATGCACGTGTGTGTGCGTATGAGTGTATGTGCTTCTGTTAGTGTATGCACGTGTGTGTGCGCTTCTGTTAGTGTATGTTTGTAAGTGTCTGTCAAATCAGTGAGAGTCTGTCATTTAGTGTGTGTGTGACTATTAGTGTGTGTCTGTCAGTGTGTTTGTGTGTGTCTCTCTGTCAATGAATGAGTGTGTGTCAGTGAATGTGTGTGTGTCAAATCAGTGACGTCTGTGTGTTTGTCATTGAGTGTGTGTGTTACTGTCAGTGTGTATCTGTCAGTGTGGGTGTCTGTCAGAGAGTGTGCTTAAAGGGACACTATAGGCACCCAGACAACTTCAGCTCATTGAAGTGGTCTGGGTGCAGTGTCCCAGTCCGCTTAAACCTGCAAGTGTAATTATTGCGGTTTCTCAGAAACTGCAATAATTACCTTGAGGGGTAACTCCACCTCTACTGGCTGTCTACCAGACAGCCACTAGAGGGACTTTCGGGTGGTTAGGTGACCAAAAGTCGCCTAACTTATGCTGGACGTCCCCACCCTGTGAATGAGGACATCCAGCATCTGCTAATTACCCATAGGATTTTAACCCCTTCAGTGTTGACTGGGGGACGGGGGAACTATAGGGAATTATAGTGCCAGGAAAACAGCTTTGTTTTCCTGGCACTATAGTATTTCTTTAAAAGGAGCAGGAAAAGGTGGAGTCTTAAGAGGAAGGGGTGGGTTCTTAATCAGGAAGCGGTGCGCCCTTGCCAGGAAGGGGTGGTAAATTTAGGTTAGGGGGGTGCTCAGGTATAGTCATGCCTAGGGCAGCACAAAATTAAAGTACACCACTGTGTGAGTGTCTGAGTATGTGTGTGCGTCTGTGAGTGTATGTGTGTGCACGCGTTTATATATGCATACAAGTTTTTTTTGTGTTTTTTTTTGGGGGGGGGGGGGGAGTTCCCACACTTTTTTCTCCAGGACTTGACCCCTGGGAAAAACTGAGCTAGCGGCGGGCCACAAGCAGCTACCGACCTGGAATTGCGATCATAGTACTACTCAGGCGACAGCGATCCAGGGGATACCCAACGGGACCCACGGCACCAAAGTAACCCGAATCAGGCCTGAGGCCTACGAGCTTGAGTAGTTCCCGCGATTAACCCTATGCCTGCTTAGCAACATCTGCAACGATGGCAGGGGGCCGTGGAGACAGAGGGGAAGTGGAGGAAGAGCTGGACCCCCCCAGGCGCACTTTCTCAAACGGCAATGCTACCACACATGACAGGCCCACCTGGACCTCGGGTCGCCGGAGAGGCAATCGCGGAGCACCGGCCGCACACGCTGAGCATCCGATGCCGCAGGCGGCGATTAAACACCAGGCAGCACTCCACAGGGGAAGAACTCGGCCTCCCACGGGAGCAACCTGGTCTGCAACCACGAGGTGCAGGCCTCAACGCCAGCCCGAGGCTACAGGGGAGGTTTACCAAAACCCTGCTAGTGCCGCCACGCCATCTGAAATCAAGCCGAGGCATGGACCAAACCGGGACTCTTAATCTAAAACAGCGAGGTTAAGATGGCGGGACTACCCACACGCTGGACTTAACTTTTTTAACAAACTCCCAGCCTACCTTGCCACTCCTGCGCGGGCAGCCGCATGGAGAACTTCGCACCAGATAATACAGAGACTTAAGTATTACCCTGCCTGCATGTTATATCTTATAAGTCTACACTTAGCACATACATTGGCACTACATGGGCGGTAAAGCTAAGCGGGCTGGGTGGGCTGACTACACCTGAGGCACACAAGCAGCATAGGCACACGCCAGTCAGTCGCACAACCACAAGCAAATACAAGCGAACCGCACCCACTACCAAGCCGACAAGGGGGACACTAAACCGACCTGCTCGCAACATCAGTGAATGCGGGGGCGGAGGGACCACAGTACCGTAGGTGTCTCGACATACTGTGGCATGGACAACCAGCACACACCCAACCACACTCAGCATGCACAGCCTGGTACGAAATACACGCCTGCCCAATGGTCAGCCCGAGGACCCCCAAAGGGATAACCACGACCTGACACATGCTACTGACAAGCACAGTTGACTAACGACACAAGCCGGGTGACACCAACGTGACTACTCATAATACATATAAGAACCTGGGCTGTACCACTCGCAAGTAGCATGCTCACTTTAGTGTATGTCTATAGAGAAAAGCACGACAAACAAATCACTTTCTCATTGTTCATTTTATCATTGATTTTTCGTTGTTTCCTCATTAGTTCACAAGCTTGTTGAATCCATCATACTGACTCAAGCCAATTACACAAATGTACCTTAAAACAGATCGACAATAGCTTGTTCACTATATTCTTACCTCCTTTACTTCAAAATGTATGCAAACCCAACATGCCACACCACTGTTATGTCTATGACAATTGAGACTGCAGATGCTATTGTGCCGATACAGGCACTGTTGTACCTACCTGCATACCAAAAATAAAGAATAAAAAAAATAAATAAAAAAAAAGCATGATCAGATATTTTACAACAGCAGGTTAACTGCTTTAATGTCAGCGACACTTTCATAAATTTCAGATATTCGTTTTTCCAAGTCCTATTCTGTTAGTGTTCCTTAGGATTAGACTTCAAATCTTCTTTATGATATATGGCAAGAAACAAAAGGTCAAACAAGGGCATAAAAGGTCACTTTCTGAAGCAGCAAATGTTTCACACAGATAAGAGCAGTATTATTGCTTCTGTCATAACGCAAACAGCGAGGTAACATTTTTGGTAGCAATTTGGAATCTGCACAGTATTGTGTATTAAGCTCCCCGGTAGAGTCCTACTAAATAGTTTTTATTGATTTGTGATTTTTGTTAGAATACTGTTTAATTAAATTTAAACATTACACAAAAAACGTTCTGACATATGTAATGTTATTGTGGCACTGCAACATGAATTGGTTTGACAGATGGCATTCTAGCAGAAAGGGGTTTATTCACTCAGCAATGTTTGGCTTATTTGAAAGAGTAAGACACAGGCAGACTGTTGCATAACCAGGCATGTTGCTTTGTGCTGGAAGCCAAAGCAAAATGGGATGATTTCCCTTGTGATATGTGCCCCTTGGAAACACTCAAACTCCACCCTTTAATCCTTTATATCCCTCATTGCATTTATTGCCTTGAACTCCGAGGATCAAAAACATAAAACCAACAGCACTTTCTCACACAATTGCATAACTACAAACACCCACACAATGAGACAATCACTTGCATACAAAGATGTGCATGCATTCATACATACAAACACACACATGTACATACATACAACAACAAGCACATATATACAGACGGACAGACACAGGAACACATGTATGTACAGAAAGACACATATAGACAAACACAAGCACGCACATATACATACAGACACAAGCACACTCATACCTAGACACACAAACACATGCACTTAAATACATAGTGATCTAGACTGCATTATCAGGGAATCCCCAGTTATTTGGAAAATGAGTTTGGGGATCATCAGCTACTTCATCTTGGGACACTGTGACAACACCTGCAATTTTTGAGAATGTGTCAATTTACCCTGATAATATAATAAGCAATCGCATGAATCATCTTGTTTCCCCAGTTTCAGCTCTCTTTTCTTCTCACTAAAATCCCCAAGCCTCCTTGTCCTGTTTACGTATGAGTCTCTCCTTCACCCCAATTCCTTCTCCATCCTTCATATATTCTACACTTAGATTCCCTATTCACACTCCTATCTTCTCTCTTGCTAACTGGATCTTGTATGTTGTTTTATATCCTTTAGCCCCTTAAAGGACCACTATAGTGCCAGGAAAACAAACTTGCTCTATAGGGTCTTTGGGTCCCCCCACGCTCAGGGTCCCCCTCGCGCCAGGCTGAAGGGGGAGGAAGGGGTTAAATTCTTACCTTTATCCAGCACCGGGCTCCCTCTGCGCTGGGGACTCTCCTCCCTCTTCCGACGTCATCCGCTGAATGCGCATGCGGGGCAAGAGCCGCGCGTGCATTCAGACAGTCCATAGGAAAGCATTCTCAATGTTTTCCTATGGACGCTGGTGTCTTCTCACTTTGAAAATCACAGTGAGAAGCGCGGAAGCACCTCTAGCGGCTGTGAATGAGACAGCCACTAGAGGCTAGATTAACCCATTTGTAAACATAGCAGTTTCTCTGAAACTGCTATGTTTACAGCAGAAAGGGTTAATCCTAGATGGACCTGGCACCCAGACCACTTCATTAAGCTGAAGTGGTCTGGGTGCCTATAGTGATCCTTTAACCCCTTAAGGACCAAACTTCTGGAATAAAAGGGAATCATGACATGTCACACACGTCATGTGTCCTTAAGGGGTTAAGGACTGATCCAAATGTACACGTTTTGATCAAAATAAAATGTAAAAAAAACTTAGAATTTGACTATATATCTGTTCAACTGTAATTCACCTCTTTCATATTAAGTGCACCCACACTTATTATATATAATTTTATTTAGGAGGGATAGGGCTTTCATTTAACATCAAATATTTAGCTATGAAACATAATTTAATATGAATTAACTAAAAAAAAAATGGGAAAAAATAAGAAATGTTATTTTAGTTCTGCATAACATTTTAACTGTGAATGAATCCTGTTTGCTTTTACTGCAATAAAACAAACATATTTGTATTCAGCGATGTCTCATGTGTAAAACAGTACCCCCTATGTACAGGTTTTATGGTGTTTTGGTAAGTTACAGGGCCATATATAGCATGTTACATTTTTCAGTTTTTTCACATTGAAATTCGCCAGGTTGGTTACGTTGCCTTTGAGACAGTATGGTAGCCCAGAAATGAGAATTACCCCCATGATGGCATGCCATTTGCAATAGTAGAGAACCGAAGGTATTGCAAATGGGGTATGGCTAGTCTTTGTTAGTAGCCACTTAGTCACAAAAACTGGGATGCCAAGTAAGTCCCCTCATCACGATCGCTGGCGGGGGATCGCAGGTAATTCCCCTGGACGGCGGGGACATACTATGCCGCCTGCCGGGATTTAGAGCCAAGTCCCCAAGGATGGCATAGCACGACCTGCCGTCCTTAAGGGGTTAAGGTAGGTGTGATAAATTTAATATAGGTGCAGGGATCAAAATGTCATGCCCTATGTTACTAGACCTTAAAGTGTAACGGCACCCCCAGGCATAGAAGGGGTTAACAGCCGTTTAGTAGATCTTCCCTTCCAGAGACACAGGCACAGCTACTGTAAACACCAAGCCACCGAACCGGACAAGCATATGAATGCTGCAAACAGCCGAACCGGAACCATACGAATGCTGTAAACAGCCGAATAGGAAAAAACATACAAATAGGTTTACACTCCTAGCAGTCGAACTGGAAAGGCATACAATAAATCCCCCCAAGAACGAGACAAGGCTCCGTTTTGAGGGTCAATCAGTGAACAGACAGAGCTGTGGGTTTATTGTTCTTATATGCACATTAGTATCACCCACAGGCTTTTGGAAAACAACCAACAAACACATACAATACACTCAGACACTCCCACACAAAATCCTCCCCTCTGCCTGTGATACAATTACCTTACACAATGGGTAATGTAATTATCACAGGTAGAGAAATGCAGTTTTTCCACATCATTCATAACTTTAAAAGTATGCATCTCATTCACATAAAACTTACATTTTCGGAATCAGCATACTCCAAATACAAACATACGTCATCCAAATTGGTCCATTGGTTCAAAAGATAGATCAAAACCCTTTGTGACCAAAGGAAGCATGGCTTTTCTGCCCAAAACCAGTTCCACAGAGTCTTCTATCCTGGAGATAATTGGGAAGTAATCCAATTATCTCCAAGGACAGAGGCACAACTCCACTGAACACATGGCAGTAAAATACAGTAACATACAATAAAATAAACAAGGTTACATTTATTACATAAAATACAGACATGCAACATATCCCCAGATAGCTTAGGTCTGAGCGCACATTATTACTGAATGGCTCTCAGACCACACACATACAGTTCAATTGCCATGGAGCCAAAGTCTTTTATTACACGAATAGGCTCCATGGCATAGCTATCTGGGTTAAATGAGTTCA
Source organism: Pelobates fuscus (assembly GCF_036172605.1). Classification (NCBI taxonomy): domain Eukaryota; kingdom Metazoa; phylum Chordata; class Amphibia; order Anura; family Pelobatidae; genus Pelobates; species Pelobates fuscus. The sequence goes on along the minus strand of NC_086319.1, from coordinate 313,627,821 downwards.
TTCAGTAAATCCGAGAATCTACCGAACGCCAGAGCAGAAATACATGAATAGACCTTTCTGCATAGGAAAATAAAGTATTTAAATGCCGGTCCATAGTCAAAAGACAGCAGGCAGGCAACCAGGCTCCTCCAATGCACAGTGGCGAGATTGGTCTCGTCATATTAAGCTACTCACTAATGTAGCCAAGCCTGCAGGATCCATGGCATCTTAACCAAGGGTGAAATCCTCTGAGGAACTAGAAATGCTAAGCCTTGATAGGTGTATACAGTTTTGACCACATTTATACGTTCACTTTATACTATGACATGTAACCATGAAAATTGAGAGTTATGCTATATTACTTCAACATGACATGGCATATTATGATTTGTATTTAAATCAAATGTAACAGCGTACTTTTATCATCTAAACCTCTCCCACAACTTGCATGTTCGTGTCCAGACAATAGCTTTGTGTTTGAGTGTTCCACTTGCTCTTGTATTTAATTTCTTTAAAACAACTGTGCTAGTGATTATGAAGCCTGCTGAATAACCTTGGTCTTAAAATCTCATGAATAAAAATAATTTTCCCTCTTGGCCCAATTACAATTTCACACAAAATAGCAAAACCATTTTTCCACCTTTTTTTCCTTTGAGAGATCAGAGCTGTATGTTCACACTTCACGCATAAATTGAATGCTACAAGCAGAAACCTCCAGAGTTATCCAGTGACATCTTAAAATAAAAATAGGGATACCGTTGTGTGCTTTATGTTCTTTCACTAAATAAGTAGGAGGGAAAAAGTGAAAGAATAATATTAAGATTTTGCATTGCATAAGATTCTTAAAGAAAACCTGTTGCTGACATTGAAATTTTCTTTAAACATGTTCTTGTTGTTGTATAACTGCCAAAAATAGTGTTTTTTAACTTGCTATCTATGGAGCTTCATCAGGTCTTCAGGCATACTCACCTTCTCTTAATGGATCCATCGTGGGCATGATCCATGTCTTTGGTACTGCTTCTATTTGGGAAGCCGGCATTGTCTTCTCCAAGTCTTGCACAGCCCACCCTGATGACTATAAGGAATCGATGAGCCCCAGTTTACAAGCACATATAAACTGAAGCAAATGAAGCTGGTCATGAGAACAATCCACACATTGCCAATAGGCGTGCATTTATACAGATATCGACATGGATACTATGCCGACAGTCTGTCTGCCAGGAGGGAGGTGGAAAGGCAAATTTAGCAGCATTTGCACAGAAATCTATATTTTTTCAAGCGATTAGTCTAGCACAATGTAGAAATTAAATCTAAAGAAGAAATCTTTAAACTGTGACTGTAACATCAAATACAAAAAGATAAGTCCTGCGCTCACTCCCATCACTACTGGGCCGGCAGCAATGACTACAGTACACATACGCCCCAATATATAGTAAAAACCAAAGAAATGAAAAAATGGCCATTGGAACAACTAAATGACCTCCATTTGTCTAAATATACATAGGGATTAAGGAGAGAGCGCAGGTAACTTTTTATTTTCTTTGGTTTTTACTATATATTGGGGCTGATGTGTACTGTAGTAATTGCTGCCGGCCCAGTAGTGATGGGAGTGAGCACACTACTTCTCTTTTTGTATTTATATTTACTTTGTATCACACAGCCTGGTTACAATGCTGCGGCCCATCCCATGTGTTCCCTATTAAGGATTAATATGTATAGGGGAGTATATAAAACATACCCCTCTCTGTCTCATTAGAGATATCTTTGCCAGAAGCTCAAGGAAGCAGGCTGAAGGGTCAGTGTTAGGACCCGCTTAGGGGGGTCTGCCTTGACATTGGCAGGCAGGCATTCCCTCCAATGGCCATTGGAGCAACTAAATGACCTCCATTTGTCTAAATATACATAGGGATTGAGGAGAGAGCGCAGGTAACTTTTTATTTTCTGTGACTGTAACATAACACGACATGTAACATTTAGAGTTTATTTATTAATTTGTTTTAAAAAAAGTATTACATTTTGTTTGAAACATTATATAGCACTACTAGCACTGGGCAGTTTAGTATTCGGTGCTTCTTGATTACCTATATAATTAGTGATAAAGTTTTAGCTAAACACATTCTCTGGTTTGCAATTGCAATGGAGCTGGGAAAGAACCAACTCTCGTATTTACATTTGCAGACTGCAATTCTCTGCATTAGAAAGATGCTTAGTGCTAAATTATTTTTTCACACACACACACACTACTTCACAACAAGTATTGTTTACTACATGACACTCAAGTGGAGTGACCAAAAATATTTATTTACTGCTCTGAAACAAATCTTTGCCTTTGAAAAGGGGAAATTTATTGTACTCTATATCTCTTTACCTGTGTAGCTAGGTGTAGGTTATGGTAATATTCTATGTAATGTAGTTTCAATGTATCTGTAAAACTGTATATATTTTACAGTGCTGTAGAATCTGCTGGCTTCATGTCAAACATAAATAATTGTTCCTATAATTCTTGAGGCTTTTTAACTTATTTTGAACATTTCACTTAATTGTATGCTTATTATTATTTATTAAGTGCCAACAAACTCCGCAGCGTCATATAATAGGTGGACTAACAGACATGTATTTGTAACCATACGCGTTGGACCCACCGGCACAGAGGAGGCTGAGGGCCCAGCTCAAATGAGCTTACATGCTGTTATAAATGGTTTATTTAATCTATGGCTAGTTAGACTATACCTACCTATAATATCTCAGATGCTTCTTTAATGAAATATTTACAGGGTTATTTTTTTTAAAGGGAATTTAAAATTTAAGGTCAAAGTAGCCAAATTGGATAAAGTCAGCTATAAGATATTTTGGTCTATAATGTGAAATTCACTTTGAATTCCCAGCAATTCTTATTTAACAAATAACCCTGTTACAAACCAACTGCAGTTGAGCCAAAGGTTGCATTAATGTTTGTTTAATCTTATTTAAATTATTAAGATAATCTGCTTTTTTTTAATCATGAAAGCCTAGTAAACAAAGAAAAGTAGCAATTATTTGTTAGGGTGGTATTATTACATGCTTCCTTCTTGGTAATGACACAAGAAAGAGATTGTTTTGGGGAAAAAGAATTATATATATTAGAGTTTATTCACTAAATGGTGTATGAAAATTGAGAACTAAAATTGCAAAATTCAAACTAAATTCATGCAAATTGTCTTTCAAATCAACCATTTTGGCCTAAATTTGGCCTTTTGTGTAGCCATTTACTACAAGTCACTATTTAGAGCAGGGTTTCACAAAGTTTAGGTCGCACTGACCCATGCGTCCTGGGCAGTTGGGACTTAGGAGGCAGACAGGCAGACTGATTAGTAGGGCCCTTGGTCCATGATTGCGGGCACGCCACCAGGAATGGACCCGGCGGCATACAGGGCAAGTCTGCCTGAGAACGAGCCCATGACCTGCGGTCTGCAGCTCTGCCGGGTGCAGAGCTGCAGACTGTCTGATAGAGATCTTGCAAGCACCCAGAGCGTTACCATGGCAACACTCTGCGTGCTTGCGAGACTTCTATCACACAGTATGCAGCTCTGCACCGGGCGGATAGTTAACCCACCGGACCACCAGGCAGGACACTGGACCACCAGGCAGGACACTGGACCACCAGGAAGGAAAGTGGACCAACAGGGAATTTAATAATGGTAAAACACAGCCCCCACACCCTGCCGCCCACACCCTGCCCCCCACACTGTAACCCCTTCTCTCCCTGTCCCCCCACACTGTACCCCCTCCTCTCCCTGCCCCCCTTCCCACACTGTAAACCATTCTCTCCCTGCCCCCCTCAAACCATCTGTAACCCCTTCTCTTCCTGCCCCCTCACACTGTAACCCCTTCTCTCCCTGCCCCCCCACACTGTAAGCCTTTCTCACCCTGCCCCCTCCCCACACTGTGACCCCTTTTCTCCCTGCCACCCTCCCCACACTGTAACCCCTTCTCTCCCTGTCCCCTCCCCACACTGTAACCTCTTCTCTCCCTAGCTCCCACAATGTAACCCCTCCTCTCCCTGCCCCCAACAATGTAACCCTTCTCTCCCTGCCACCCTCCCCACACTGTAACCACTTCTCTCCCTGCCACCCTACCTTTTGGCCACACTTGCACTAGAGGAGGTCCCAGAAAACATACTTGCACCACGGCCCTCTCTACATTATCCCACCACTGCGATAATCAACGTAAGGTGCCTGGATGAAAGAGCAGGAGACAGAACTTCTGATTCTGACAGAGTCTGTGAGTAAGCAGTTGTATGCATCTAAAACAGATTACCAGGATGTGCCAAGTTTCTGCCTCTAAAACTGCCATGATATGCCAAGTTTCTGCCTCTAAAACTGCCATAATATGCCAAAATTATAGCTCTAAAACAGCCATGATTTCCCAGAATTATACCTCTAAAACTGCCATATTATGCCAAATTATGCCTCTAAAACTGCCATGATATGCCAATTGTACGCATCTAAAACTGATTGCCATGGTGTGCCAATTGTATGTATCTAAAGCTGATTGCCCTGGTGTTGCAATTGTATGCCTCTAAAGCTGATTACCATGGTGTGCCAATTGTATGCCTCTAAAGCTGCCATGTGCCAAGTTTATGCTTCTAAGAATGTTTGCCATGGTGTGCCAATTGCATGGTTTTCAAAACGGATTCCCATGGTGTGCCAATCTAATGCATCTAAGGCTGTTTGCCATGGTGTGCCAATTTTATGCAGCTTAGACTGCTTGCCATGGTGTGCCAATTGTATGCCTCTAAAGCTGATTGCCATGATGTGCCAAGTTTATGCATCTAAAGGTGATTGCCATGATGTGCCAAGTTTATGCATCTAAAGCTGATTGCCATGATGTGCCAAGTTTATGCATTTAAAGCTGATTGCCCTGGTGTGCCAAATGTATACATCTAAAGCTGGTTGCCATGGTGTGCCAATTTTATGCACCTAAAGTTATTTTTAAAATATGCTTTAAAAGCAAGTGGGTCTCAAAACAATTACAGTTTTCAAAAGTGAGTCTCGGCCCATAAAAGTTTGGGAAGCCCTTGTTTAGAGCATAAACCATATTTTAGTGCATCTATTAATTGTTATTGTTCAAACAACCTCTAGCCTTGTGCAACATTTTGTATGTTGATGGGATGAATGATTTTTACGCAGAATTATTTTTCTAACATCAGGAGACCTCGTTATAAGTGTTTATGGTGTTCAGAATGAGAACACGTACACTATCTCAGAACCAAGTGTGTGCATCATTTGAAATCTGCATCCAGAATCTACAAAGAGCCTGTAATGAGGGTAATTACAGAGTGGGAGATTCAGATGATGCATTGTGTTGCTCCCGTGGTTCAAATGATTATTATTAAAGCCAGCTTTGTTACAATTTTCTGGTCATTTGTTTACAAAGCTTCTTGCTACGATCTATTAAACTGTTCATGTAAAATGATTTTGAGAGTTCTGTTACAAGCATAGCCAATAATTGAAGATGTTATGTAGCACATATAGTGAATTGCAGTTATTACAACTTGCTTAGTTTTACTGAGCATACCCTTAAATTAGAAACTTCATTTGGTATAATGGTTTGTTGAATACATTTTTTTAAATGTATACAAAAAAAATAGTGACTGTACAGTTAATTACAAAACAAGGAAGAGAGAAATCTCCAAATAAGAACAATACAAAACGTATCATATGAGAGTCTTATATGCTGGGCTCCATTTGTAACTATCCCAAAACTCGTTAATAGATTATCAGCCCACGTGAGCCATTAAAGAATAAAACAGAGAATCCCGAGAAGAAAACAAAGAAGGAAATGAGACAGGAAAAAAAGAAAGAGTATAAGTGTCCACATTGCTCATTTTTGGAAAGAAAGAATGCACTGGCATCTGTTTCTCCCCTTTCAGAGAGAAAAGACTATCTGATATGATTCGTTGCAGATGGGGAAATAGGAAACTTTTATCTGTATGAATAAAATTATGCATGACTTTTGTTACTAGATCCTTGTCTCCACTTGTTTGTGCTGTTTCCATGCAACATGTAATATTCCATGTGCTGGAGATAGGAAAGCATAACATTATTCAAGATGTAATCCTGCAGTATATGAATGCTAGATATTACCAGACAGCACGTCCATGTCCAGAACACAGGATCATGGTGAATGATGGTAGACCTGCCAACGCTAAGTCTTACTCTACAATGAAATAATATAGCACCCTAATATAACATAATATATCTACCCATTTGTATTGTATTACTAGAATTATTAAGCATTTTATAGTAGTGTATTGTTGCTACTCATTATTATAATTACTATTATTATTCGAAAAATGTATTTACTGAACAGGGCAAAAAATTGTATCCCATACAAATTTTTACGTTATTTGTCCTTGACTGAAAAACAGAAAAACGGTCTCGTAGTTCCACACTCTGAAAAAAAAAAATAGACTTTTGCCAATGTAATAATTATATAGCTAATTCCTGATAACAAATAGAAAAGCAAAACTGTCACAATCAGCCTCTTCAAAAATCTATATTTGTTCATCCAGAGGATGAAAAGACACTGTTCTGCAAATTGATTATCTGGTGTTTTATTCAGATAATTTCTCATTATTTGCTTTCTCCATACTCCTGATAGAGACCATTTCTATATCTCTCTTCCTTATTTCTTTCATTTGGTTTATTTATAATGATTTGTGCAGGCTCTGTTAGTATGAAGTGTAATTGTAATTGGTAAACATCTCGATAATGATACAAAAAAAACACTGAATCTCAACGTACCAGTATCAACATGTTTTGCTAATTTTGATGTACAAGCAAATAAAGGTGTCCTAAATTAGGCATAGAGGTATGGCGAGTAATTAGAGTTATAGATGGTAGAGAAATGTGGGGTACAGAACACAGGTGAAGTCTAAATATAACAACTGGAATGAATCAAAATGCCCTAATCTCACACTTTACATCTAAATTCCTATCAAGATATCATATTGTACAGCCCAGTTAAAATCGGTATAAAGATCACAGCACTATACATTACATTAAAATGTGGTCCATGGTGCAATTTTGCTAACCCACCCGTTAACATTGACGATGAAACAAACAGAATGGATGTGTTGATAGGCATAGAAGATAAAGTAATAGAAATAATTAAAGTACAATGCACTTGGACATTTAGATGTGGAAAATAGTTAGAGAGCAGCCCAGGGAGCAATTGCCCTGGCCATTTAACACTTGGACATCACAAATTAATAAGCAAGACCTCCCCAACCAGGCAAGCTTTTAGTAAAATGAGTTCTGAAGGATTTTCCAGCAAGGGGTTGCTATTAAATGAACACTATCGGGTCAGGAACACAAACATATATACCATCTAGTGTTAAAACCATCACTGGAGGTGTCCCTAGGCGTTAATGTAAACACTGCCTTTTCTCTGAGAAGACAGTGGTTGAATGAAAATGTCTGCAGAGACTGACTATACTCAATAGAAAAGCTGCAATTAACTGTACCATCTCTCTTGTATTTCCTCCGTGACTAAGATAGCATACCGTGCACTTACTCCAGGTCCCAGATGTTCTGGGCCATGTGACTTGAGACCTCTGACTTTCCGAGACACACGGCGAGCACAAGAGGCAGACACAGGATATCTGTGCACATACACAGTGCACAGGCACCGTGCTTTCGGCCTTCCCCTCGTCGCAGAGGCAGCTAGTAGGCTGCCAGCTGCGAAATATATCAACAGTGTTGCTGGTGTATTTCTAACACCCAATGGCACTCTAGATTTTATGAGGTCTTTGGCGCACCTCAAACATGAGACTCGCCATAGTGAAAAAATAAATAGGGGTTGCATGGTGCTGTAGTTATATTAAAGGGCGGGATTGTAATGCTGGATACAGAGAGCTGGTCTTTGTATCCATCATTCAGATGCTAGCAGTGTGGTGACTTCCTGTGTCGTTGCATCGTGGACTCTCCGACTATAGTTATGGCATAATTTGCAATCTAAATTCATTTGCAATAAACAAATTTAATTTGCAATTATCCTGATTGTTTATACACAATTGCGTGGTATGGTCGCATAGCCTGACAGTCGTGTATACATAAGTGTCTGTTTGAAGGCGTTCTTGCAAACAGAAATTAAAATTTTGATTGGGCAAAAAGAGCTTTTACAAAATTATTTACCAAATAATAAAGTTACAGATTTAAAAAAAAAAACAGCATCATAGAAATTTTCCCCACATATTTTATAATCCTTGTTCTTTATATGAGTGTCTCCATGTTTTGTATATATAAGTACATTATATATATTATATATGTTGCCACATTATCTTTGCATTGCCCATACCATACCACCCTCATATTGCAGACATAGACACACACTGTTACATGTACACATATACAATACAAACACATATACACACACACTGCTAAATAGACATGCATAAACACACTGATGCACATACACACACACATTGACAAATATAGATACACAATGTGTATATGGCTGTATGTATTTCTGAGCATGTTTGGCAACATCTGGATTGGTGTCAACCTTGCTAGTATGGCTAGAAATTTGGGCAGCCCAGCCAGCACTTGTAATAAAAAAGGTCATAAAATAGATTTGATTTCTTTTCTGTTTTCCCTTCATTTAATTTTCCCTGTTGCTTTATGCAAGCCGGATGTCTCCCACTTTAAGAAATCTCCCCATGTTTCTCTTCTCTTCTCTTCTCTTCATCTTCATGTCAGCTGCTTCTTCCATCATGTAATATCAGTTTTTCCTATTGTGACAATTTTCTCCCATTATGGCTTGCCTTTTATCTCTTATGTCAGTTGTCCTGTCACATGGAGTCTGTATGTATAGTGTTTCTCTATGAAAAGCTGAACATACTAAGTTTAACCTCTCTGCTGCTGGAGGTGTAACTAACTCCAACTGTGTTATTGGAGTGTCATTAGCCAGCTTGGAACAAGAGCTTTAGGCTGGCTAGTTGTAAATGTGTGCACATTTTCATCCGCCATAACCTCTACATCGGGCTATAGTGGTTATGAAATTTTCAGTAGCCTTTTAATTTCATCTCACCCTTTCCAAAACACCCATGCCAGCTCTCATGTGTGATTGATATAATTTTAGAAGGTCTACCTTCAGGTGAGAAGTTTGGTGAAGAGTTTGGATAGGCAAATCAATGACGTTGTACAAGAACTTTCAAGTTCGCTAAATTTTAGTTTCTAACAGATTCAATAGCTGTGAACGCATTACGTAAAAAAAAATGAAATGCCAAAGTATGGTTTGTACCATGATGTTAATTTGATAAAGTAAAAATTTGCTACATGGTTTCATTTAAATCACTTGCTGTTAGACTATATTTCTGTAAAATCGGAAGACTTTTTCAACTTTTTTGTATTGAATATGAAAACATATTTTACAAGGACAGACAATGAAAATGTTCCTCCGTACAGTCATTAGAAAGCTGAATGTCAATGTACTAGTGCCTTTCAAATATATACAGTTGACAGTTCTATGGTTCACATAGATCTACTCCCTTGCTATAACAGCAGCTAGCCGCTATTTTATTATGGCCATTGCTTTATTCTTCCAATAATCAGTTGTATGTAATACTCAGGAGAGGTTTAGTAAAACAAAGCAATCTGATGTAAAATAAAACTGTCTGGAATCAAAGTCTTTCATAATTACTACCATAAACCCTAATGTAGTATGTATGCAGTGATACCAGTGGTGAAGTCTTTATTTTCTATTACATGACAATGAAAGTTGCAGCATTATAATGTGATATTTGGTGGTGGTGGTTGTGATAAGTACATTTAAATATGTTGGAATAAAATTTAATAAACATGGAGTAGTCATTATGTTAACTAAAGGGCAATCCCTAATGCTTGCTGCCCTTCTAGAATTTTGCCTCAGATTGTATTTGTACACGTAACATACTATTATTTCATGCAAATGTAATATTTACAATCTTTTTCTAATTGTATGTGCAAATCAACAGTGCATCCCTTAAAAGGTCACTATAAGCACCATAACAATTTTGTATCTATATTATTATACTAAGTTATGGTACTTAGAGTAAACTGGTTACTGTCACAGTAGTTCAATGTTACTATTGCATTGATTTACAATAATTGCAGGAGCTAAATACTGACATTTGTAGACTTTTTGAAATTCTGGTTCATCCATGTCGATTTATCAGAATTTTTCTTTTTTGATCTGTGAATAAAATCAACATTTAGTGGATGTTCCCTAACTATAATTTTTTTTTCCCCATAAACCATCTGTTTTTTTTATTTTACCCTCACTTCATCAATAAGCAGTAAGTGTACCTGGGCATAGATTGTAAGCTCGTTTAAGAAGGACCTTCTTCACCTCTTCTCCTGTTATCAAATGCCCATTTTAATATTGATAACAGTAAATACATAAATAAGTGAATAAATCACCTTGTCGGAAGACAATTTGTTCGGGATGTCAGAAGGCTTGAACATAAATTCGTCTGAAAATGAATGCACAAGTTTATTGGGTACCAGTTTTTCTTCATTACCTATGCTCTTACATTTTTAAATATATATATATCAAATTGCATATGTACGTATTTAAATCTATAGTCAAAATATTTCTAAGTTAAATGGTTACAGAAAACAGTCTGATGACCATGCCCGTTGAAGGATACATGTTTGTAACAAGATGTTAGAAGTAAAAGTAATCTAAGTGAAATAGTGACCATGTTGGATATTTTATGAGCTAACTAGCACTGTGCCTCTTTAGCCAAGTGTCTGCAACTGCTGTGTCCAAGAATATCAAACAGTTTGGATAAACTGTAACTCATGAGGACTAAACGAGGTCTGGAAGGTCAAGGGTGACCTCAGAATTTGTCTCAGTTGTAGTCAGTGATTAATGACCGCTGAAATTTAGTCTCAGCTGAATGTTGCTAGAAGTACAATTGTTTTAATATCAGTTGTTTGGGAGATTGGTATAACAAAAAAAGAATGCTGATATGAAGCTTTTCTTACAAATTCAAAAGAAGAGATTCTCTTGGATAAATACTGGACATTTGAGAAGTGGAAACTGATGAGTCAAAATTTGGAAAAAAAAAAATCTGTTCACCTAGTACAATGGCAAAAATAATGAGTACTTCCCACTGTTAAGTATATATAGCAGGAGCATGATACTCTGTAAAACTTGAACAGGCTTACAAGCCTCTATCATATTATCATTCTTTGCCATCAAGGTTGCAGTTATTTGTACAGGTTTGTTTTTCAATTTTCAAGCAAAATAATAACCTTAAAAATACTTCAAGGTCGGGGGGCGGGGTTTGCCTGCAGAGCGGAGCGGTCGCATGTCGTGGCTGCTCCCGCTTCTAAAAGCACTTACCGGCAATTACCGACGAGCTGAGGCCTCGAATCAACTCCTAATCACGCCCAAGCGACAGAGGTCACCGAGACCTACGAGCCGACACCACGCAGGTGGATCTACGCTCCGGTTTCGACCCTCCCGAGGCTGCGGCCTGCAAGAATGGCGGCGGTGGGGGAGACGGCCACTCTCCCGCCGCGGAAACACTCAGCGAAGCGCAGTTCGGACCTCCGTTCCCCCCCCTATGGACCGGAGGGGGTTATCCCGGTCCCCAACGATTGGACACACGCAACAGCACGGGCTGAAGTTTCCCGCTCAGGACCGAGCTCCGGATACCCCGGGCCCGGCCTAATCAATCGGACTCAAAGTGCCCCTGAAATTGCTGCCGTAGTAACGGCCACGCCACTCGGGGAGAGCACAAAGGGGCCAAGAGACTACCATGCTGAACAGGCTGCACAGGCCGCAAGAATAGAAGCAATATTTGAGGAGTTCTGGACCAAGCTGGAGCGGCGCATGCAGCAGCATGCCGTACATGCACATAGCGCCCGCTCACCAAAGCACCCACGAAGAGAGCACAAAATGGCCGCTGTGAGACGACCTCAGCGTCCGAAGGGCTCACTCACTCGCCCAACATCCCACAAACAAAAAGGGACTACCATTCCTCACCGTAACGAAGGCCTCCAGGCTCAAGGCCCACAAGCACCAGCCCTCACGCAACCCCGAGGCAGAAGAGAACTCCCGCCTCCAAAACGCAGCGACTCCACACAGGTGAGACGGCACCCAGGAGCGAGACCCGCACCTGAAAGAAAACAGATGACCGGTCACCATACAGCCCATTGCAACAGAGCTCCACTTACGGTACACGCAAAGAAAGTGGTGCTGCAAACCCAGCAGAGCCAGAGGAAAGCCATGCCACACAGAGCCCTACTGAACAACGGCAGCATCTACCTAATAGCCCTGTTCTCACACAGGCTACGGCGATCGGCGGACTCAGGCACCACCTACCCGACCGGAATCGGCTGAAACACGGCTTCACAGCAGGCTATCGGACACTGAACTCAGCAAGGCAAATTCACACAAACAATAAGTTTGTTCTTTCTCAGTTCCCACCTGTATGCCATGTGTTTCCCTTATTTTTCCATTGTGCTCCTCTTTGCCTTTCGTTCTTATTCTATGTCTGCGAGTACATGTCAAATGTAACCTGTTTAAATGAGTATACTGTATACCCTTCTCGAAACTGTAATTTCACATACCTTCTCATAACTTGAGGCGTTATTAACAATCTCATAAGTCTACCTAGCCTAGTATTTATATAGAAAAGTTCATTTGTTTAGCGGGCAATTTGTTCAGTGTGAGATTTAAGCGAATAATGCACAATGTACCAATACCACAGATGAAAAGAAAAAGCCTAACTACAATATGTTTCTGATATGTGCCGCGCAGTCACAGTCCTCACCCATAGAAATTCCCATGTACAATAATGTTGCTCATACTGCCTTAGCCTCCCACCCCTAGATATTGCTTCAGCAACCTTGGGAATAACCCACGGTTCTCTTGAAACAAGGTGGGCTGTATTTGCCTAATAGCTTAGCAATAATGTTAGGGAAGCACTGTGCAGTGGAGACTACCTCCTTTTCTCTGCTTGTATGATTTGAGGTTCTCAGTGGTTACTATCTCTTGTAAATCTTGTTTAATCATTTTGATCCCTACCTAAAAATACTATTGTCATAACGTCAGATACTTGCATGTTTGTTTAAAAAAAGAAAAAAAGTGCTGTTCAATCTGCCACAATTTACTTTGTAAAAATGCTATGAAAAGCCTGCAGCTGCTATTGTGGCTCTGCTCGCCTATTGTTATTTCATGCACAATGAAAATAAAGAATTAAAAAAAAATACTTCAAGGTCACGCTCAAAGAAGAAATTCTATATAATGACGCAGTGATCTGTTTTTTTTGGTTTTTTTGTAGAACTGGAAAACATTAATAATCCAATCAAAATTAAACTTGTATTGAGCTCTCAGTTGGCCTACATTACTTGAAATTGCTACTTTAAAGGTTATTTCAAGCATCATAACCAATGCATCCCACTGTAATTTTTATGAAGGTAGGAGTTCCTAGCACCATTTCCTAGTAATGGGGCAAAGCATTTTCCAATTCTTTTCTTACCTGGGTCCCACAGGGTGACGAGTCTCCTCCAACGGCCACATCTGGCTTCTGCAGAGCTGGAGAAGCTGGATGCTAACCCTGCCAGTTATTGATCAGTTGAGAGCGTCAACTGAGAATTCTCAGCGAATGTGTCTATACAAGAAATATGCACAGAGTTGACATTAGCAAGTTACTTTCCTCCATCAGCAAAAATATAAAGTGACAAAATAAAATATCTACATATGTGCAGCATTTCATACTTAAACATTTCACATACAGGATCCTTGCATAATGACAACTTCAAAATACTCAAGTGGTCATGGTGCTTAGAGTAATTTAGAGCACAGCCATACCCCACACTGTACTGTCACAAATTATGTAATGAATTGGAATTTAGAATACAAATGAGAGGATGCTTACATTAAAATCTGGGATCTTCCAGGACCCAACTTTGGGCTTAAGCCTAGCTCAGTCCCCGTTATGGCTGACAAATCAAGTCACCAGAGATGTAAAGAGCTTAACTCAAAATAGAAAATGAAGTATTACAACCCTCCCTATCCCTTGTTATTATCAATGTAATGCTTTGTGATATGCTTGTTGTATATTAAAGTGCTTTTCGAGTGGTGCTGCTGCAATGACCAAAAAAGCACACACAAAAAAATGTAGTTTCAAATCTTGCAACGTTATGTGAAGACACCTATCTTAGGGATTTAGTTAACGTATGGCGATACTGTGTTAAGCCCACCACTTCACTAAAGTACCCCAGTATCAGTGGGTTCTAAATTTAACATGGGAGATATACATGTTGTTGAGGTGGGATGTACTAGACATTCCTGATAGTCTAAAGACCTGCATGTGCATGCTTTCCGGGCTAACTCTGCTGTATACCAAGTCTCCCTTGCCAGTAAAGTAGAGCCCTGAGTGCTTTAAGTGTCACATGTCAATCAATCATATTTGAACATGGTTGGATACTAACTCCTGAGTATTGGACTATTCTGGAACACATCGGAAATTACTTGTATATGTGAACTTGTTATAAAGATGAAGTCCAACTATTCTGAGCAAGCTAAGATTTATAGACTTATTTAGATCTTTTTTAAACCATGTGTTGATAATCCTTAGTTTGTCTAGTTGGTTGTTTTTATTTGCAGGTGTTTCATAAAAAACAAAGGATATTTGTGAATACTAATTACCAAACAAACCTAATTCCCAGCAAATTTATATTAAACATTAGAACAAATGTAGAGTAGACATAATGGAAAAATATATTTGTAAATAACAGTGCAATAAGATATTTTTCATGAATACAAACTAGACGCAATTCCCTAAATACTTGTTTTTTTTAAATTGTACTAATGTAAATTAAGTTGGCTACTTTTGTTTCCCAGAAAGCTGTTGTCGCTGCTTTTTAAACTTCAATTACTGTAGTATTCTGGCTACAGCGAACACTGATGCACACTTCAGTACAGTAGAGGATTAGTCATAAAAAGGAAGCACTATTAGGTTCTGTTATGAATAGTAATGTGTTTGTTTCACCAAGGGACCAACTGTGAGATTATAATGCCTTGTGGTGTATCCGGTAATTATACAGGATATCATATTTTCTGATAAAGTATCAATTCATTATTCAATGTGAGATTCCGTAAAAGGTTAAGTATTATTAGTTAGTTGCATTCATTAAGATAATGGATATTTTGTGTGGTTTTAATTGTTTCACTTCTGGTTTTATTTTTCGCTAATCTACTGAGCACAAAAATACTAATATTCACATACATATTTAAAGGGAAGCAGACAATTAAGAATCAAGTGTTATAGTCCTATTGTAGTAAATAGAGTATTGTACTTTTATTTGAGTGTTAATCCAAATATAATCTTGCATTTTTTGTGTGTGATTTTCTTTTGATTATTTTCATGTTTACATTTGTAATCTTAGCCTAATTCAAAAAAGATATAATTAAATGCAAATTATATTGGCTAAGGTTAAGTCACTAATTAGCGTGAGTGTATTGAAAAATTAGGAAATTACATATGCACTCAACACATATAAGGAAAAATTACTTGCCTTCTCCCACGTCCTCCCACATGGGTCGAAGAAGATGCAATGTTGTCTTAAACAAGACAAATTCTGACATGCCGAGATCTAAGTCCTTAGCTTCTTGTGGATTTAAAAAAAATCTCTTATATTCTATTTATTTTTGTTGATTTTTGAATTTTAGTTGGGTTTTGTTTTGTTATAAATTATGTATGAATAATACTATTAATGTTCTTATCATAGCAATGAATTTTAATGAAGTAGAAGCAATACATGTTTTAAAGAAAAACAAAAAAATGCAATAAAACAAAAATGTACATTTATTTTAAAACTGTAACACACATTGAAAATATTAAATACATATTTTACTTTGTAGGATCGATTACTTTATATTTAGCCCAATGTTTATTTGGTTCAATGTATGTACTAGATAAAATGCATACAGGTAATACAAATAAACAGTTCTAGGTTATATGATACAGTCAAATGTTATGTCACTAATTAGAATGTGTTGAAAAATGATTAAATCATGTGCACATGTAGTATGTCTCAGTGAGTGTAAAAGAGCATACCATATATACTCGAGTATAAGCCGAGTTTTCCAGCCCATTTTTTGGGCTGAAAAACCCCAACTCGGCTTATACTCGAGTCAAGGTCTGTATTATGGCAATTTGCATTGCCATAATACAGACTGGGGGAGAGGGGGGCTGGCAGAGCTGTAACTTACCTGTTCTGCAGCTCCTGTCAGCTCTCTCCTCCTCTGCGCCGTCCGGTCAGCACCTCGGTCAGCTCCCAGTGTAAATCTCGCGAGAGCCGCGGCTCTCGCGAGACTTACAGTGTAAGCTGACAGAAGAGCAGAACGGACGGCGCAGAGGAGGAGAGAGCTGACAGGAGCTGCAGAACAGGTAAGTTACAGCTCTGCCAGCCCCCCTCTCCCCCCCACTGAACTGCCACTGGACCACCAGGGAAGGAGAGCCCCCCTCCCTGCCATATATCAAGCAGGGAGGGGGGATGAAAAAAAAATATAAATAAAATAAGAAATAATAATAAAAAAATAATAATAATAAAAAAAAAATTAATAATAACAAAAAAAGGGGTATAAGGACCACTATGGGAGGGGGGGGTATAAGGACCACTATGGGAGGGAGGGGGTGGGTTAAGGACCACTATGGGAGGGAGGGGGTGGGTTAAGGACCACTATGGGAGGGGGGGGGGGTATAAGGACCACTATGGGAGGGAGGGGGTGGGTTAAGGACCACTATGGGAGGGAGGGGGGTATAAGGACCGCTATGGGAGGGAGGGGGGGTATAAGGACCACTATGGGAGGGAGGGGGGGGATAAGGACCACTATGGGAGGGAGGGGGGGGATAAGGACCACTATGGGAGGGAGGGGGGTATAAGGACCACTATGGGAGGGAGGGGGGGATAAGGACCACTATGGGAGGGAGGGGGGTATAAGGACCACTATGGGAAGGAGGGGGGGGTATATGGACCACTATGGGAGGGATGGGGGGGATAAGGAACACTATGGGAGGGAGAAGGGGGATAAGGACCACTATGAGAGGGAGGGGGTGGGATAAGGACCACTATGGGAGGGGAGGGGGAAGTAAGGACCACTAGGGGAGGGGAGGGTAAGGACCACTAGGGAGGAGGAAGGGAAGTCAGGACATATGGGGGGGGGAGGGGGCGGCAACATTTTTTTTGCCTACGGCGGCAAATATCCTTGCACCGGCCCTGCACACACTGCATTCACACACTGCATTCATACACACACACACTGCATTCATGCACACACACACTGCATTCATGCACACACACACTGCACTCATACACACACTGCACTCATACACACACGCTGCACTCATACACACACATATACGCACACACTGCATTCATTATACACACACTGTAAATAAATATTCAATTAATATATTTTTTTTAGGATCTAATTTTATTTAGAAATTTACCAGTAGCTGCTGCATTTCCCACCCTAGTCTTATACTCGAGTCAATACGTTTTTCCAGTTTTTTTGGATAAAATTAGGGGCCTCGGCTTATATTCGGGTCGGCTTATACTCGAGTATATACGGTAATGGGTTTTTATTTTAAAAAAAAAAAATGCCATTCTGCAGGAGAATATATTCATTGCAATATCACCTTTTTTCCTTGATACGTTGGCGTGCAGGAATCTAAATGGCTACCAGGGCACTAAAGCATAAGGAATACAGATTTGTATTCCTAAAGCTATATTGTTCATTTAAAGCACAGTAACAGAAGGCATCCAAAGCAACTGTTGTTAGCAATTCAAAATATACCAAACCCTAAACGTGGACAGCCCCTAGAATATCAAACCAGTGTATGATGAACAAATGTGTGTAAATAAGCAAGCAGTAATTACCACCAGCAGAGAGATGAATAATACTATATATATATTAAAGTAAACCTATTAAAACACAGAAAATAGTAGTGGAGACCATCTGACACAACAAAATATATAAAAGTGTTTTTTATATCCATATATGAGGGTTACATTCATTTGTATTAGATAGTGTATGTACCTAATAAAAAGTATAATTGTTAACGCAACACCCTTTGTTGCTTTTCTTCTGTTAGCAATAGCACGACCTCAGAAAAAAATAAGAATGATTAGAAACAAGACGAGTATGGAAAGTAAGGGGTGCAGTATAAAGGGCATACATTGTATATATTGTTGGCTTCTAAAATTGAGTTTAGCCATATATTGGTGGTTCCAAGTATTAGGTACCTTCCATCACTGACACCTTTAGGGCTAATTTTGTATTTGCTAAATACATTTTACAAGCACAACATTTAGAACTAAACACGGATAGCTGTTGTCTCATGACATCTTGACTTTATAGCCTTTTTTGCACCCTTTACATTTCACATCCCTCTAGTTTATTCTAGCAAGTCACTGATAACTCTACTAATAGAAACCAATATGCTCAGCCAATGGTATATTTTATACGATCGTATACCGTTACATTGTTACACATTCCTTATCACTTTATACTGTGCCTGGTTGACAGATCAAAGATGACAATATATAAGCATATCTGTTGCCGAGTATCACAGTGATTATTTCCCCCCACTGTAGAGAAAATTTATAAATAAAACTCAACATTACTTTTTTTTTTCCCGTCTGACAATGTAATAATGAGAAACATAGAAAGATTTTATCCAATTAAAATATACCTGCTGGAAAATCTAAACATAATGAGCAGGAACAATCTTAAAAAAAATATTATGGGACGTGGGAACTTCATGAAACGTTAGAGAAAGCACATGTTCCGCATGCTGCGTCCTCGCAGCTGGATGGCCTATGTCTGCTCTCTGCCTTTTGTAAGACAATATGTTCCATAAACAACTAGCAATTAGAAGTAGGATGGAAACAAATTCAGCATAATAACAATAACTATTTTGAAAACAACAGTGGTCTTATCCAAACGTAAATCATGAATGCGTAGCATCAGTCTTTTTTTTTCAGTTTTCTAGGCATGTGATGTATAGATCAGCATGTGAGGAATGTTTGGATGCCTACTGACAGGTCTGAGAAGTCTCATGTCTACTGACAGGGCTGACATATTTCATGTCTACTGGCAAGGTTAAATCTCACTTATATAAGAATGAGTTTTTATACTTTATTTGGCTTAAAGTTTCAAAAACCTAAGAATGTTGAAGGTGATGTGAACCTGAATTAATCCTGGGGATTTTCTCCATGAGACAAAACACAAGCTGATCCATACAATTCACTTATGTCAGCCTCTGTTTTGCTTATGTCCTATTCACAATTTAGTAAATCAGTATGTTTTAAGCGCATGCAAAATGATAAATACCCAAAAGTGCCACACACAACTTTTTTTCCTCACACTTTGAATCCTGTTTTCTGTTATTCTTTGACTCCTTTTTTCCATGTCTTACTCTTTTCCTTTTTTTGTCCATGAATTGTTTTCCTCCATGTGTCCTGTATTTGTCTATGTCTCCCTGTCTGCTATTGCTACCCGAATTTCTGAATCTTGATATTGTTTTAATAGTTTATTCACCCTGGTATCAAAGTATTTCCTAGACTTGTGCACAGCAGGTATGTTAGGTTTGGTCTAATCATTTTTCCTGAAATTTAAACTTTGTTCAGGATGTCCAATGCGCATTTATGTGATGGTTCGGTTTATGGAAAAATATTTGGGGAAGCAGTCAGATGAACAAACTAATTCATGTAAATAAATCTAAATATGATGTGATTCCTCTTCTGCAACTGTCACTAGTCTAATACTATCCTTACCTTTTGTGTCACTTTACCCCACTCCCTCTAGCATGTAAACTCATTGAGCAGGGCCCTCAACCCCTCTGTTCCTGTGTGTCCAACTTGTCTGGTTACAACTACATGTCTGTTCGTCCACCCATTGTAAAGCACTGTGGAATTTGATGGCAATATATAAATACCATAATAGATAGATGTGTTTATTTTACAGTACACTAATAAGTGCATTTTCATGCCATTTGGTTTGTGAGATTAGTTTTTCCTTCTTTGTTAACTAAATTTAAGCCAAACGAGCTGTAATATTACAAAAAAGTTGCCGGGTGCCAGCCTGGGCTCAAAGGTATCCAGAAAATGTCAAAAAGTATAGCTTCACTCACGGTTGAAAAATAAAATACTGATTCATGTCTTGATCCTGAGGAAAGTCCACAAGATGGACTGAAACGTCGATCCTTATTTTAAATGACCAAATAAAGCATTGAAGATTTTATTTTTCAACCGTGAGTGCAGCTGTATTTTTTGACATTTTATATATATATATATATATACATATATATATATATATATATATATATATATATATATAAATATTTTTACTGCTCAACTTTTTTCCCCTTAATTTGTCAATTGTCACTTCATCGGTGAATATAATCAATATTTAGCGGCTGCCCTTAACCATGATGCATCTTTTTTTCTTTAATCTCCTCTTGATTGAACATGAGATGCAGCCCGTCATTGGGCAGATCTCTTGTGTACCATGGCAAACTAAGCTGCTTATTTGACCTCTCCCCCCAAAAACATAGTTTCTTCTCCATTCCATGCCCCTTATCCTGGCACCATGGGATAGAAATTAAAATCACGCAACAAACAAAAATGTCAGCCGTTTTGTCCTATCAATCATCTCTTTGGCACCACGTACAGAACTCGAAATACTGGATCAAGTGAACATATTCGGCCATTACGCTTGCTGTTTTATTGGTTATGCGTCTGTATGGTGCTTTGGAGAAACAAATGTGGCTGATTCACAATACATCTATCTCTGAATGCAAAAGTCTGGTATTTACTTGTGTAAAATAGCGACCATAATCAAATGTATCCCACCAACTGAACTTGGCATTCTATATTGCCATTTTGATAATATCCATGATACCATTGTCAGTCATACTTACCATTATCTATATACACAATATTTTGTAGGCTTTGCAACATTTCAACATGGATGCTGATAGCTTATCATGAGTTGATACAATTTTATCATATTTCAATACACTTTTCAATATGGTGGGCTTCTATGTATCTTATTAGCCATTCACTGTATTTGCTTACTGTGGGATTTTTTTAATGGCACTGTTTGTGACAAATATAAGTCTGACAGCAGGATTCATTATAGCTTGTGGTAGAACAATGAATGGCAGAGGGAGCCGAAATGATGAGTGGTTTGCAGTATTCTAGATAGGATTTCATGATCATTGCAACAAGAACAATATGGGTATCTTATTATAAAAAACAACAACTTTTGTATGGTGAAATGTACATAATTTCTAGATAGACAGAATATAAACAGAACAGTGAGATCAGAATCAAGTAATACAAACATGGTTTATTAAGGAAATTTTATTTTACTATTTAGAGGGGAGACTTACAATAGAAGGTTGGTTTTGATTGGGGAAATGATTTGTTACTTTTTTGAAAGATTCAGTTTGAGGAAACATTACTTTTCCCCAAACATTTTCTGCAGAGGACTTTTAAAGATATTCATGATATAACGTTTTTCATCTATCATGCTCCCTTCCTTTCTCACTCTGGGTTTCTCCTACAAACAATGTTTCCAGGACACTATGGTTAGTAGTTCTTGAACAATATTACATTTTTCATAGTATCGAATACAAAAGTTTGGGTTGAGCCTGAAGTGAAGCAAGATCAAACTGCATTCGCCTTTTCACAAAGTAATGGAATCTCTCCATAACTGAAGCAGAAACATCACTCCAAACATGAAGCATAAAATACTTGTTAATTATAAAAACAAGTATAAAAATTAACACATAAACAACTACCTATTTCTAACCTATAGATCATTTTACTGTCACTGTGTTCAAATAGCTTAAATGAACAGATTTTGACTTAAAAGTAGACCTGTCCGTACAATCCGTAACCTATTCATACAATTTATTGTTTACTTTGTGCTAGTGAAATCACTAGACATTTTAGAACCAATGCTTTAGTTATCTGACATGTGTGTCCTGGTTTGGTGCTGGGAACTGCCTTTGTAAGTGCCAACTGTGTCATATGTATAATCAAGAACTTCTTGCTCTCAATGTATATATTTTTATTATATATATATATATATATATATATATACATATATATATATATATATATATATATATATATATATATATATATATATATATTCTGAAAAATTTGGTGTACATGAGCTGAACTGAATTTGGAGAGATTTGGTTTTCAGTTACCGCAACCACCTTCTTGTCTATCCCAAAATTCTGGTATGTTTAGCTTCCTGATCAACAATAATACAGTTGCTACTCACTGGTGGATTCAATACTCAAGTCCCAGCAATAAATTAATGAAAAAAAGCAGATTGTGTATTTGTACCCTGTTACAGGGCTTAAAAACATATACTTTCATTGAGACTTTTTAAATCCCTTTCACAGAGCATAGTTCCTAGTAGAAGCCTGTGAGTTAACATGAGATCTTTAAACTATACAGCCCGCTCCCTTATATTTTCAACTTATGATGAAAACAGTAACTCAATATTGATATACACATTTCTGTGGTACTCTGATATAACATAAAATTTATTGTGCAATATAGATAGTGATTTATTTATTTTTTTCAACAGGCCATTGCATTGTTCTAACAAAGTATTTTGTTACATGTGGCTTTGAGACTTACATTGACATACAGTAGATTGACAGGCCTTCTTAAATTTGCTTCTTAGATACATATATATATATATATATATATATTTATTTATTTTTATTTCCCTAACACGTCTATAGATGCATAAAAGAAACATTTCAAAATTATAATTTTAAGAAGAATTTTGTTTTGTGGGAATTTCATGAGATTTCATGAAAAAGAAAAAGTAATTAAAGGGAGTTCTATGTGTTTGTAAAATGTTTGATTTACTATGATGTTTCCAGGACCCATTGCCATTATTTTCCTATAAAACATAGTTCATTGATATATTCTGTATCTATCTATCTATCTATATGTCTATCTATCATCTATCTATCTTGTGAAAAATATCTAACATGACAGCTAAAACAAATAAACATATGACATTTTTTCATTTTTCTTCTTTGTTTGAAATGGCAATAACCCTATGACTGGTTTTGTAATTCTATACCTTTAAAAAAAAAAAATACATCTAAGAAATATTAAAATGTATGTTTTTACTTTAATGCTTCTATTCTATGAAGTTATATATTTTATATATGTATCCCAAACTGTTGAAATCCTATACTGTATAAATGCATTTTATGTATCCACCATGCTTTCATTAAATTTGTATTTTCTGTTGTTTCCATTACTAACTGCACATGTACTTAAATTTTTACTCACTGCGTGCCATCTCACATGCTGCATCGTCCCTTATCCAAGGTTCCCTCCTGCAAAGAAAAATGTTCTTCTTGTCCTTGTTAAATGACTTGAAGCTAATCCTTCTATCACATCACCTCTCTCAGTCTTGTCTGAGTTTCTTTCAAGCTATATATTAAATGATCATTTAACAACTTATTCTCTTTATTAAAATCTATGGGCATGTGGCAGAAATAATTGAATAACTATTAGACCATTAAGACTGCATATTATCTGTAATTGTTACTAATTGATAGTGATTCTGTCTTCTTCAAAAGGCCTAATCGGACTATCCTCAGAGTACGCACCCTGCATATCTCAGCACAACAGAAATGGTAAACAAATCTTGTTTTAGTTTTATGTACATGTACAGGTTCCATTAACTCATCCAAAATTAAACAACCATCAAACATCAACAAAAGTCAGGTATAAAGAAATAAATAACATATCAATTATATTTGTTTCCTATAATGTGAATTATAAAAGACTGAGAGACTAGAGGTTGATCTATCATGTAGAACAGATATCTGCCAAATTGGTCTGTCCAGCTGTTGATGAACTACAACGCTCTATGATCCATCATTGTACATATAGGATGGTAGAGCATACTGGAGGTCTGCTGGATAACAATACAATTTCCATATTGGGCACTGAGTCTCTAAATGCTTCCTTTTTGTTATGCCCTGTGTATTGTAGTGTGTAAGGTGCACTTTTTTTCTGAAGTATCATATATATATATATATATATATATATATATATATATATATATATATATACATCATGAACTGATTTTTCTGACCGCTTCAATCATATTAAATATGTTTATTCCTTTTTTTTTTTAACCACTGGATAATTATTGCAACTGAATCTGCAGTAATTCAGTAGATGAGAGGGTTTAGAAGAGCATAACAAAAAGCTAAAACAATATGCCATCCATTTTTCCTTTTTTATTTCGTGCACAGAGTACTTGTTTACCACTTTGTGCTTTAGTGTGTAGGATTAAAATTAGGACTGCCTGTTAAATTACTGAATGTTATATCTGACTTCTGTACATGTTTTTTTTTTTTTTTTTAGCTTCAGAAAAAAACCTATTCAGTTTCATTTCACCGCAACAGGATGATTCACAGTAATTAAGTGGAGATCGTGTAGAAAATTATCATGTTGCACTTCAGATTTTTTTAGTGCTAAGTAAGAACCAATTAACTAATCTAGGGCCGTTATAACTAGCACTAGTTTCTTTTAAACCCTTCTTCTGTTTTTATTTATTTTTTTCATTTCTACAACTTCCACATTAGTGTGCACAGTCCTCATAAATAGATAATGTTTGCGATGGTTGTGAATAAGGCATTGTAATGAATGCACTGGGCAATAAGATCAAAGCAAAATTCTTAGTATTTGACATGCTTCAGAACATCAGTTATAAGAAGTTTACTTGTATAGCTGTTAACAAAAAAAACAGTTTCAGGAAGACAAAGCACATGGCCGAGGACTCAATATATGCACTGTATATACATGTATTCACAGACATTGTTAATATTTGTAAGTGCAAGTGATAGGTAGTGGGAGTAACTAGGCCTGTGCGATTTTGATCACGATTAGGACTGAGTAACCACATAGTGTGGGTGAAATGTGTCACAGGAAAAGATGGAGGACAAGAAGAAGAATAACATTTGTAAGAACAGGGAAGTCAGAAGTTTAAAAGAAACTCAGAAGTGTAGTTTGAAAGAGGCTAGCTATAAGCAAGATCTGAAACTGGTAGAGAAGTTCATCCACACACCTAGGTTTAGAAAGAGTAGGATGGGTCTTAAAGACACAGATAAGCCAGGATGACAAACCAATGCTAAATATCAAACATACTGAACAATGGAGGCATATATGTTTGTTAAAGAACATAAGGGTGAAGGGAAGGCAAGTGTCAATACTTTTGATGGATACTACAGACTATAGTGTGACAACCTCTAATGGGGCATCAACTTTATTAATAATTGGTGCCCTGACGGCAATATGGAGCTATAGTAGGAAATGGGAAACGAGGCATTACAAGTAAGAACCTGTGCCATGCCACACTTGGCCATTTCACCTAAAATAAAGCTAACGCAAGAAAAAAAAAAATACCCAAACAAGCACATATGTAAAACAGAAGGCATAAGAACATTGAGAATAGGTTGCTCTTTGAATAGTCCCTGCTCAGGTCTCTATTTTTTGCTTACATGTGCCACTACAGAGAATGTTGTAGGAGATGCAGCAACCCCAGACATAATTTCTGCCTTTTTCGGGCCTTGTCAGTTAGGGGCAGCTGATACACCTCTAAGTACAGTGAGCATGGGATTTATATCTGGATTACCCTTTTAACTTAGAGAAACCCTAAGCAAATGCCACAGAGCAAAAACAAGCAGAAAATATGAAAATACAGAGAATGGGGAAAACGTAAAACTTTGGAGGACTAACAGGTTATGAGCAAGCTTGGTCTAATCTCGGGCACATTCACCGTGTTTGTTCATGATGAGCAATCTTGTTTTGTAGCTCACATCACTAAGAGTGTTGTTATGCTGGTTGGAGGTATTTCAGAGCCTCTGTTTGGGAAATGTGTCAGTATGACTGGCTCTTTTTTTACTTGTGATGGTAACTCTAGCCGTGTGATATTGGTTAGATTCACTTGGATTTTAGTCCCATGGCAATCCTTTGACAGTTCTTTTATCATCCCTGGTGGGTTACATTCTTTGTATTTTTTGTAAAGCAGTGTCATGGATTTTTTTCCTGCTGCCTAGTAGCTCCTGGAGATGGAGACTGTTATGTTTCCATCAATTAACATAATGTTGGTTCATGTAACAATCTACAGCACTTGGTGTGGAGATACTTCTTCATATTTATTATCTTTCGACTTCAAGAGTCCAGTATTTATCCTTTCTTTGGCAGGATTATCACCACTCTTTTAAATGAAGAAACCATTTACTGCCTTATTATTCAACTATTTGTGATGGATAAATTTTTCTTGCAGTTTCAGTTGGAAGTGTTTTCTTACTTCAGGGATTTAACTAAGATAATCTAGAAAAAGTTGCGTCTTCGAGTATCTTGAAGCCTTCTTTAGCCTACATTTTTGTACAGTTATTTGAACACATTTGATGGTTTACCTGACTACTCATCTTTGAACTATAAATCTGGTTCTCTTGATTTTTCACAATTCGTCCAGTGTACCCATTCTTTCCTGAAACATAAACAAATCAGGAGACTTTCAATCTAGTGAGAGCATTCTGTATGTCTAGATCAGTGACTCTCCCCAGAATTCTTCCTTCCCAAAACATTCTTTGCTCCTTTACCCTTCATATTTAACCTAAAACCCATGTTGTTTCCCTCTTGATCTGTTTTATTTCTTGTTTTTATTTTCTCTCAGTTGAACTGCAATGTCACTAATGTTTTCAGTCTTGAAAAATCATATGATTCTATTATCCTCAGTTTTTTTTAAACTGTATGAAATGTATTGTTTTTGTAAGTGATAAAAGCTGATAAAAGCTAAATACACCATTTATTACTAAATAATGTTACTTTTTTATAAGCTGTCTTTTAAATTATTGCTTCTTGGAATGTGTGTTTTTTTTTTCCTCGGTGCTATATATATCTGAATTATCAGCTTTGTCTTGGATCTTTCATCTTATAATTTTTTATCGGGATTTTGTTGTGTGCACTTGGTGTATCCTAAAAAGTGATCATGAATAAATGAATCAGTAATAAAATAATGGTTCCTTCTTTTGTCAGTTATCTAAAACCAATAATTAGAGGCCGGTATATAATTTTGTTATGGTACAGGTCTTCAATTATTAAGTGGCGCCTACCAAGACTATATGGAAAATGTTTGCAATTTCTTCAGATATACAATATGTCAAAAAGTCTTGGTGGTGTATTTAATTAGGTAACTTAAATATGTGATTTGGCATTCTTATTTTTGGCAGGTCTGCCACCATATGATTGGACCTATGGCTACTCTACTTAAGCAGTTGCTACTGTCTTAATTTTTCATCTTGATGCCTCAATACAACATATTTACAAAACAGTTTCCTTGTCATGCCTGACATTTTTTTCAAGTTTTATTATTTTGCTATTTAATTATGTTTTTGCATTATTTGATGCAGTGTTCAGCAGGAATCGTCTGTGGGCATTTGTTCCCATATAGAAACCTGCCCTTGGCCCACATTCTTGGTTTCACAAAAAATGGGCATAGGACGTCATTCAGCAAATATTCATAGACAGTTACCAGATTATGAAGAAAAAGTAAATAAATACTTATGGCAATTTTTCTTCTGGATGAAGCATCGCCAAGTACTTTGTTGGAGTGTTGGCTACACTTAAAATGCTCTGCTTGTTTTTTTTTATTTGCCTTTTTGTCTTGGACATTTTTCCTAAATATTTTGTCAACAAACTAATGACAGTGAACACAATACCCATCTTATTGTCTGGTGAAAAGATTCTTTGTGATTCAGAGCCCTTTTGTGGAGGATTTAAGTTTGGATAAAATACCTTTTTAAGGAGCTGTATGGTACATGAGCCTAATTACCATATCTTCACAGAGCACAATATCATCACTGAAAGGAGACCTTTTTAAAAGATTTACAGTATCTGTCATCCTAGCAATAGAAACGAAACCCAGGATTAAACACATTGCATGATTAAAGCAAATTGATCATGTAAACAGGTCAAATAGACCAAATAACTTGTGAAGATTAAGAAGATGCATTTAGGGTTTCTGGCACAGAGTATTGTTAACATAAAAAAGTGCACATGTAGAGGACTTTTCTTTGGTTACAGGTCGCATTTAGGAAATTATATATATATCAAATTTATTCTTTGATGAAGCAAATTGCACATGAAAGATACAAATGTGAAGTATCTATTATGTAAAATAAATATTGTGTTACGGGAGTCACCAGCTTCAAGTGCTTACATTAAGTGCAACATTTTAACTTCAAACAAGGCCTAAATGTATTGCTCTTGCAGAATCATTCTGATAAAAGAGGACTTGTCTTTGAAAAACTAACAAATTGGAGATTTTTTTTTCTCACTGGATTCTTTCATTGTTCACTGAATGTAGAACAATGGCAAATTGTATTTTACATTCCTTTCGTCGAGAAATGTTGAGAGGAGATCTGTATTTGCAGATGTAAATTAATATTTGTTTTTCCAGCAAGGCAACAGGAAATCAATAACCCTGGTGGCAAAACACTCTATATTACAGATGGCACCTTGATATAATATTTTATCTTGGCACCCACCAGCTAATACAGTGGAGATCTATTGGAAGGACTATGGAATTTGTATTTATTTTTTCTTCCAGAAGTGTGATGAAAGCAATGTATTATAACCTCCCCACAACCTGTTTCAGACGTGTAAAACAAACTGTTACGGGATGTAGGTTAACTTATCATAACCAAAAACAAAGAAAAATGACTTAAATAGTATAGAAAGTATCGTACATTAATGTGTCTTATCACACATATATATGTTTATGAGTGCCTATTATTTTTTGTTATTTTACTGTCAGTCTTGCTGCATATCCATCTTTGGCCATGATATGTATTAATGTTAAAACATTCTCTAACACGAACAATTAATTATTAATTGATTCTGTTACATTACTGTACTACTCCTGCTGCACAATGGCTGACCTTTTTTCCATCTTTATCAGCGCATTTTCTACAAACTTTTGTGTTGCATGGGCATTCTGTACTTTCATTTTTTCATATTTCTTTCTTTCTTCATGAACTGATATAGTAACGGACATAAAAGAATGACATCATAAACAACAAGCCAGCATTACGTAAAAATATATAAATAATAAGAATCTAAAATAAAAAGCTACCTTATTCATTATTTAAATTTATCTCCATTATCAATTATTTATTTAAAAAGAAATTGAAAAATAATTATTAGAAAATGTG
This sequence comes from Pelobates fuscus, assembly GCF_036172605.1. NCBI lineage: Eukaryota > Metazoa > Chordata > Amphibia > Anura > Pelobatidae > Pelobates > Pelobates fuscus. The sequence goes on along the minus strand of NC_086319.1, from coordinate 313,598,513 downwards.
CTTTTCCAAAGCATAAAAAATTTATCAGCTTCTCAGGTCATATTGAAGATATAATGAAATGATAGCAGTAGAGGAAAGTAAGAATTATATAAATTAACTGTAGGGCATGTTCAGTACTGTTGCCATGACTTCAAGCTTTTCTATAATGTTATAATAAAGTATTAATGGTAGTTGTATACAGTGATAATACCTTGGAAGTTTGGTTTCTACTTAATCCTGCAAGGATTATTTAGTAGTATTAGTTTAGTCTTTAAATATTTCCAGAAATTGTGCTTTGCTCCATTTCTGCTTTTAAATGTAAAACTGAAATGGCTTCCATGCATTTTTTACCTTTAATATAGATATAGATGAAGACTTAACTTTTGACTTTATATTAAAAAAGCAAGAAAGCACATGATAATTATTTTTTATTTTTAGGTACATACGTTTTTATTAGAAACATCTTTAATTTTTATTATAGACTTTGCTTAAGTTTAGCTTTAAAAAAAAAATAATAATAAGCATGTGCAAAATACATAATAGAATAAACAATTTATTTTTTTTCCCCATTATTTATTTGCACCTTAAAACCATATATATTTTTTGAACAATTTTTTTTCTTTGCATGTCTAAACTTGAAAACAGAAATATATTTTATCCTGTATCTTTTGCACTTATCAAATCAATTATTTGAAGATCTGTTTTCCTTATAGTATACTTTTGTTGTTGAATATTTATTTGCTTATTTTTCTTTAAAAAAATATTTTTATATTTTTGTTTTTCTTTCCTTTATTTTGCCTTTGTTTTTTCTTTTTTTTTTTAGGTTTCAGAGAATATATGTTGAACACAGTAAGCCTTCCCGGACACCCCAAACCACTTAACCAAGGCATATATGTTCACGACGTCGGTGTTTATTTCAGCAAAGGACGCCACGTCTTTTAAGTCTCTAATGTTCCCTGTTTTATTGTCAAGTTCAGGCTGTTCTCCTAACTATGAATGGAGACATCAGAACTCTTTTGGACCAATGTTGCTTTTACAAGACTGCACTAGCTCTCTTTTTTAAACTTCTAATAAGACAGAAACGTCTTTCTGTCACAAGATTTGAGTTGTTCTAACTCCAGTAGCTACTGCTCTCAAATTTGTCCAGACATGGCACAGCAACAGCAGCAGGAGCCACAGCTTAAAAAGAGGAGACAGACCCCAAAGGATCAAACTTAAAAACAAAACAAAAAAACAAACAAACAAACAAAAAAAACACTAGTTGTAATCGTTAAACAAACATTTTAGTTGTGTTTTCCCTGTTTGGAATCTGTGTTTGAATTCTCTTTGTGAACCTGTGACTTCACATCATCTTATTAATGATGTCATCACCCTTTACCATGGCAACATAAAGAGATGTCATAAAGCAGGGACTTTAAGTCTTGGGAATCACTAAAAGAGTGAAGACTGGTAAGAAAAGGAATCCCAGCTTTCTACAGCTAAAAGAGCTAAAAAAAAAAAACAGGATGAGACATGAAATATTACTTTTTTAATAGGAGAAATTGTAATTATTTTTCAATGAAATGTTTTACAACTCTTTTGTGCGTCAGAATTTTTTTATTATTATTATTTTTTTTTAGTGGGCATATAAACGAAGGAAGCTTGTACTTTTGGATCTGGGGTGTGGACTAAGGGATGGCTTCTTTAAATGTAAACAAAAATATGTTTTTGTTCCCATAAAAATATCAGCTAAACTCACGATGGAATAAATACATATCATATACTACAGTGCTAATTATTTTGGGAAGAAAAAGAATATACGTAAAAAAAAAAAAAATCAGAGATTAAAAATAAAATGAAAGGTGTTAACATATCTCTCCCAGGGGTGAGGGAGCAAGACTGCCCACAAAAAATACAAATATAAATAAATAAAGCAATGTTATATTATTTTTAAACTTTGTGCCTGACTTTCTATTTTCTTCACTTTGCACGTAAAGACATTACCTAACCATTGCACATTTGGTCACTTGACATGAAAAATATATCATAACGGCTGCAGATACCATAATGTCATCAAATATGGAATTTTTGTACAATGTTGTGTTAATTAGATTTGTACAGACCTTTTGAAATATTGAATTAACTGGTGGAATCCAAATGAAATGCTAGGAGATCACTCAATATACAGCAAGTTGAGGTAAGTTAAAAATCAATTTGAAAAATATAGGTCAAAATTGTAAGAAAACTTTGCGATATATTTAATAAAATGTGAACTGTGCTGTAAATGTACATGTAAAAGTTAGTACATTATAACCAAATTGAAAACCAAATCCCTTTATTTTGTCAATATTCTCTATTTTAGATGATAATGTGCAAGCTGATCACCACAACTCTCTAAAACAAATACTTGCCAATTCTGAACAGTTATCAATTTATTGAATGAAATTAACATTGACAGTGCTTGATTTGAGAAAATAAAGGCTCCAGTAGTCTATTATTTTAGAGGAAAGGTTTCTGCTATACATCTATTGGTAGTTCCCAACCTAGTCCTCAAGGGTCCATATTTTGCCAGCATTCACTTGGGACTATATTTGGGCAAAACCTACATTTACAATTGCAATTATTATTATAGTGTCAAATTATTCTGCAGCACTGTATAACAGGCAAAAATAGAACTTTAAAGGGACACTATAGTCACCTGAGCAACTTTAGCTTAATGAAGCAGTTTTGGTGTATAGAACATACCCCTGCAGCCTCACTGCTTAATCCTCTGCCATTTAGGAGTTAGATCCCTTTGTTTATGAACCCTAGTCACACCTCCCTGCATGTGACTTGCACAGCCTTCCATAAACACTTCCTGTAAAGAGAGCCCTTTTTAGGCTTTCTTTATTGCAAGTTCTGTTTAATTAAAATTTTCTTATCCCCTGCTATGTTAATAGCTTGCTAGACCTTGCAAGAGCTTCCTGTATGTGATTAAAGTTCAATTTAGAGATTGAGATACAATTTATTTAAGGTAATTTACATCTGTTTGAAAGTGAAACCATTTTTTTTTTCATGCAGGCTCTGTCAATCATAGCCAGGGGAGGTGTGGCTAGAGTGGCATAAACAGAAACAAAGTGATTTAACTCCTAAATGACAGTGAATTGACCAGTGAAATTGCAGGGGAATGATCTATACACTAAAACTGCTTCATTTAGCTAAAGTAATTTAGGTGACTATAGTGTTCCTTTAAATTCTAAGAAAACATGACTGACATACTGGAACAGTAGGGAAAGATGTGCTTACAATCTAAAAATTCCTAGAATGTTAGGTGCCTTATGGACTGGGTTGGTAACTATTAATTTCTACTATATTATACTATACTGTGATTTTAGTAGTGATGAGTACCTCAGAAAATAATAGCCCTACATAGTTTATTGATGATGTGTGAATGGAAATGAAGCATTAAATTCATATTTTTCCTCACTTCTAAGTAATGAATATGATGAAAAAATGTAATCTGATGCACATCATTTTCTAAATCATTTCAGATAATGCTGTGATTTATATAGTTGGCTCATCAGGGATAATGCACATTAGGGGATAATAAGGCTCAGTACGAGATTGAAAGTTTTATATCCCTTTTATATCATGATTTCACGTACATATGTCCTTATAAACTGTGATTTATAGAGCGATATACATGTGAAAGGAGATTTCTCATAAGTACATTATTACTCTATAGAAATATTATTGGTGCAGGAGAATTTCCATCATGAGGACAGTATTACTAAAAAGAAGGGGCTAATCTCAGATCCTCAAAAGCCTATAACTTATTAGCATTTTGCTTTGTGATACTATTGTTAATTCTGTTATCATTATACATTAATTTGTGAAATCCTCTCACTCTGGCAGGATAATACCTGTGGAGAATTAAATTTGAATTGCATCCCAGATTAAGCATAAAATAATAAGATATATAAACCACTGGTGTATATATACATGTCTACTTGTGCCGTGGTATACTTAATAGGTGGCATGTGTTCTGTAGCAACTGGATGTGTGCCTTTAAGTTTTGTTTGTTGTTTGTTTTTTTCCCAGAAGTTTGTAATTATGACTAGTTGGTTAAAAATGGTTTAGATGATAAAACTGTCTAGCCATGTTACACCCCTAAAAACAAATGTAGTAGGCTACGAATAAGGCACACAATGATGGTAATTTCCAAATTTCCATAAGGATAGTAGATAACTTTAGTCAAGATTTTACATAAGGATATAAAAAAAAGAAAATCTTACATGGGTAGCCAGATAATAGAAAACCCATTAATCATGTTTTTATGTGTCTCCCCTTGTGATCTGTTTCCTATGTTTGATGTCCACCTGTATTGTGCCAATTTAAGTTTTCTCTATCATTTTAGAGATTACCATCATGGCATGCTTTCTTCATAGCCAGCTATATTTTTATATGTGTATAAGAAATGACTCCTCAGTAAGGATTGCAGCCACACAAATGTTTCATGCTCTGATCTAACTATATATGTTTGCTAGTTCAGCCTCATCTAATATATATTACATGTTACAACCCTCTTTTGAGAGAGTGGTGAAAATTAATTCAAGAAGTGTGGGGTATGTTTTTATTGATTGCAGTATATAGCGAGAGCAAATGTGAACTAGCACAATAGTCATAGTTACATAGCCTGAAAAAAGACTTGTGCTTATAAAGTTCAGCCTTTCTCACATCTGTTTTTACTAATGATCCAAAAGAAGGTAAAACCCCAGTTTGAAGCTCTTTCCAATTTTGCAACAAACTAGGAAACAATTCCTTGCTGATCCCAGAATGGCAGTCAGCTATATCCTTGGATCATGATGCTATTTCCCCATATATGAAAAATTATATCTGTGAATATTATGTTTTTTCAAGAATTCCTCCAGTCGCTATTTAAAAATGTGTACAGACTGATAAAACCACATCTTCAAGCAGATAATTTAGTAAATGTTCAATCCATGCCTATCTCACTATATATCTATATTTTTTCAAATGTTATTGAAGAATCACAATGTGATACAATCAATATGTGATATGGTCCTAGAACATGTTTAGTAGTCATTTAGATAGTTAACCCTCGGTATTACAAGCACATAGAGCAGACACAAAAGTGGTTAGGGTTACAGTCATCAGCTTAATTCTTAGAGGATGAATATGTCTTGTAAGAAGGCTCAACTTATCACCTAACTGGCGACAGGTGCAAAAGAAAAACACTTTTAACCTGCTACCCTAATGCTCAGCGGGATTAAGGAATTGTAAAGATTTAATCCATATCTTTTGGTATAATTGATTCTTTCAATTCAAGAAAATGCATGTCCTCAACAACAAATTGTTTCCACCTTTATCACCTGGTTCCTTACTGATTTCCAAAAAAGTGGAAATCAGTTGGTTGCCAGCTGCTCATGGATGATGCATTAGGAGAGTTTGAATTTAGTAACCAGAGTGTATATGGGATTGAGATATTGGTGACAGGTCTAACAATGAAATAGGTATGAGTCAAATAATTCTAAATCACTGGGCAGAACCAAACATCTCCAACATTTGTCAGAGGATTGGGAATATATACTATTCATATTGGAAGACGATTAGGGTCACCTTAATATTCTCTTATAATTAGTTTCCTGTGTATTTGTGTTAACTGAGGTATAATGTGCTAATAGGAAGACCTTCTTCCGCTCTGAGTCTGTGATACTGATTTGAATATCTTGATTAGTGATGTACCGAACTGTCCGCCGGCGAACAGTTCCCGGCGAACTTAGCGTGTTCGCGTTCACCGCGGCGGGCGGACACATGCGCAGTTCGATCCGCCCCCTATTCGTCATCATTGGGCAAACTTTGACCCTGTGCCTCTCGGTCAGCAGACACATTCCAGCCAATCAGCAGCACTCCCTCCCTTCCACACCCTCCAACCTCCCTCCCAGCATCCATTTTCGATTCATTCTGAAGCTGCATGCTTAGTGAGAGGAGGGAAAGTTTAGCTGCTGCTGATTAGATAGGGAAATTGATAGCTAGGCTAGGGTATTCAGTGTCCACTACAATCCTGAAGGAATCATCTGATCTCTGCTGTAAGGACCCCAAAAAGCCCTTTTTAGGGCTATAACATCAGGCTGCTTTTTTTTTTTTTTTTTCCCTGTGTAATGTAATTGCAGGTACCTGCCTGCCAGCTTCTGTGTGAGGTTCACATTGGATACTGTGCCTACTTGCCCAGTGCCACCACTCATATCTGTTTTAACAATTGGTTAAGCTTTAGATTTAAAATAAATAATTTGTTTTCACTGTAATAGAAGAGCAGTTGCCTGCCTGCCAGCTTCTGTGTCAGTGTGTATCATGGTCTCTGTGGACGGGGAACAGTCTCTATTCTGCTCTGTGTCAGTGTGTATCATGGTCTCTGTGGACGGTGAACAGTCTCTATTCTGCTCTGTGTCAGTGTGTATCATGGTCTCTGTGGACGGTGAACAGTCTCTATTCTGCTCTGTGTCAGTGCGTATCATGGTCTCTGTGGACAGTGAACAGTCTCTATTCTGCTCTGTGTCAGTGTGTATCAGGGGTTTTGAGGACAGGTGTCAATCCATATCTGCCAAGTGACCCTATGTAGGGGTAACAGTCCCTATTCTGCTCTGTGTCAGTGTGTATCATGGTCTCTGTGGACGGTGAACAGTCTCTATTCTGCTCTCTGTCAGTGTGTATCAGGGCAGGGCTTTGAGGACAGGTGTCAATGTTAGGTGATTTCTGCCCTTTATGGATTAAAAGCAGACTCTGCATCAACTGTGCAATTTTCCATGGGAGTTTTGCCATGGATCCCCCTCCGGCATGCCACAGTCCAGGTGTTAGTCCCCTTGAAACAACTTTTCCATCACTTTTGTGGCCAGAAAGAGTCCCTGTTGGTTTTAAAATTCGCCTGCCCATTGAAGTCAATGGCGGTTCGCGCGGTTCACCGGTTTGCGAACATTTGCGGAAGTTCGCGTTCGCCGTTCGCGAACCGAAAATTTCGGGTTCGCGACAACACTAATCTTGATACCCACTTGTTGTGAAAGAAGGTAAGGCAGATGAGTATATGTTTAAAGGTAATGAATACACAGTGAAAAAATGTCTACATTTAAGCTAGGGAAGGTACATGTAGTTTTAAATGTTGAAAGAGTAGACTGTAAACGTAGACTGTACAAATTATATAGTTGAATGTATTTAAGTTAGTTTATATAGGATGGGGGTGGTGTGGAGAGAAAGTCAGACAGTCTGTGTATGCCTTGGGAGCTTAATGCAGATTATAGTGAGAGAAAAAAAAAATGGTGCATATGCGTTCTCTGAAACTCCTGGGTGGAAAAATGGGTTGTGTCTAATGGGTAGGAGGGGAGACAGGTGAGTAGACCCACCTTGGTCCAAACTAGCTCAACATATATTTTACACAATGCAGAAATATTAAAACACATCAACTAGAAGTAACAAAAATGTTGGTTTTGAGTTGCACAAGGGTAATACAAATAGATTACAGCACACACAATTCTCAAAAGGCAACTATCCAGTGACGGAACTACCGCGGTTGCAGGGGTCGTAGCTGCAACCGGGTCAGTCACTCCAGGGACCTGGCCGCCCTGTGGACCCATGCGACTGCGGTGCCTGCTGGCTAAGTAATGCGGCCCGGCCCGTGTAGTATTACCGCCAGGGCCACATTGAAGGAGTCCATTGCATGGCCCATGCTGTTAGGGTCACCCAATGGCAATGAATTTCCAGGGGGTCCGGTCAGCACTGCGGCACTTTAACAGTGCGACCTGGTTCCCTGTGATGACATCAGACACTGGGAGGAAGTGATTGCCCTGGTCACTTCCTCCCAGCAATCACCAGAAGCTGTGAGGGAGGAATGAGAGGAGGGAGTCAGAGTGGAAACTCTGACTCCCATCAGCCTGAGTCACCACTAGACCACAGGGAAGTCACCCTCCTGCATCTAAAATATAGGAAACAGGAGTGTGACTAAAACATTTTATATATGTGTCTGTATATGTGTGTGTTTGTGTATGTGTGTGTCTGTATGAATTTATGTGTGTATGTATGTGTGTCTGTATGTACATGTGTGTATGTCTGTCTGTGTGTTTGTGTGTGTGTCTGTATGTGTGTTTGTATGTATGTGTGCCTGTATGTGTGTGTCTGTGTGTGTCTCTATATATGTGTGTGTGTCTATGTGTGTGTCTGCATGTGTATCTGTTTGTCTGCATGTGTGGGGGGAACGTATGGGAGGGCTAGGATTGATGTATGGGAAGTTACAGGGGGGCATGTATGGGAGGGGGAGGATAGACATATGGGGGGTGGCATGGGGTATTCCTATTCAGCTGGAAACAGAATATCTGATCTGCAAGTGGTGACACTGACAGATACTTCAATTAAAAAACCTGAATTGAGGGGGCAGGGCTTGACCGCCATGGAAAGCAGACGTGCTTTGGCTTTGCTCCTCCATAGCCTTGTGACAAAAGGCAGGATTAAGCCTAATATTGCTCAAACCAGGGCACAGCAAGTGAAGCCTTTTATCACCAATACACCAACTACGCTGAGAAGTGATCAACAACCCATTGGGGGATTCTTGACTCCACCGTGGCGGATGCAGCCTAGTGTGCGCCGGACGGTAGTGTGCGCCTAGTGTGCGGTAGTGTGCACCTAAAATGGCGGACACCGCATGGTCTCAACACTCCAGTGCTGATCGAGATGACATCATCACCAGGCTGGACCTATTCTTCTCTAACTTTTGGCAGCAACTGGAACAACAGATGAGCTCTCCTGTCCCTCGACCAACGAGTTCCTGCTGCTTACCGCAGAGTTCCCCTCCCAAGCTCTCGACTCCACCAGCAGGGAAAGTTCCAACATGGCGGCGAATCAAGCACCGCGCTTCACCCAGACGCAAGGTGGCTCCACGGAAACCACTCATGATACCCCACACAAGGTGGCAACTCCATAAGGTGAAGATTGGGACCCCAAAAGCGACCACAGAGCTGACCTGCCTGCCTACATCTATGGGCTATGCTATGAGCTGTGAGTAAGGCCTTTGACTGCTCACTATTGCCAAACAAATCCTTACTAAAAGCTGTATTCTGAAAGAACATAAGGATAAAGATCTATTCGGCACCCAATTAAGAGGTTTCCATAATTGTGGCCGATGCATAGTGTGTAGGGAGACTGCAATTAGAAATAAAAACAAACATAGAATTTACCTCTAGAAATTCTGGAAAAAAATATAGCATTGACACATTCATCACGTGTGACACCAACAATGTCATCTACCTCCTTGCTTGTGAATGTAGATTGCAATATGTTGGTAGAAGAACTAGACCCCTACAAATAAGAATAGTGGAACATATAAAGAATATTAAAAATAAAATTTTAAACCATTCTGTATCAGTGCATTTTGCACATAAGCATGATGGAAACCCAAAATGTCTTCAATTTATGGGATTTCAAAAAATTAGGAAACCTTGGAGAGGGGGAGATTTCGTGAAAAAAAATTAAAAAATCTGAGATGAAATGGATCTTTTAACTGGAGACTCTATTTCCAGGGTGTTTAAACATTGATTTTGAGATCTACAATTATATCTAACTGGAAATGTGATCCTGTCTAATTTAAAGTATATTCAATCTTCCCTTCATTCACCTATGTATTAATATATATTTACAAGGAATAAGGTTGATATCAGTTATTAGTGCGCTATCGACTACTTTGTTTGTACATTTTTTGTTTGACTGGTGGAATTTGGTGATTGATTTCCCTGTGGATTTTTAGCAGCACTTTCATTAGCCCCGGGCTATATCACACATTCTAGTGTGTTGTGTGGACTGCTCGCTATTGCTACCTTACGTGGCGATATTGGTGACTACCATCTGTATTGCTGGAAAATCCAGTATTACCACACATGTTCACCTGCTACCTGTACACCTAATGTGGGTGAATAAGGGGAATAAGCTACAACGTATCTTACTGTTTCAATGCTTTATATGCTGCACTGTCAGTATATGTACACACATTAAGCAAATTTAAGCTAGCATATTTCACACTATATTTCTTGTAAACTGTCAGTTACCATGACCAGACCTTAGCTTGCTATTTCACTCATATACACTGACATACTCAATATTGTGTTTCCTCTTGCCTATATACATAAAAAAAATGTGCCAATATCTCTATTGCCATACTGTTATACTATGTGTTTTACTGATCTTGCTTCTGCTATTGGGGCAATGCAAGACTGTCTGTTATACATGCACACAAAAAACAAAAACAACAAAAAAAATGAATTCAAAATTATGAAAAGTGTTGTGGAGACAATAATGAGACATTTAATGTCATGCTTATTTGTAGACTCCATCTTTTTGACCAGATGAAGTAGACTAGTTTGGCCCATTGGCTTTGAGTTCTGTGCATCCAGTATACATGAGCACACCCAGGTGCAACCACAATTTATTTGATGACATAGAACAGACAGCAAACGTTTCAGGCACAAGCCCTTTCTCAATGCTAATGTCCTAAAGTATACAAGAGATACAAACAATATATATATATAAAACTAGTGCTCACATAGCCCACAGTGCCGCCCCCAAGTAATCAGACACAGAAAGAGATCAGCTGTGAGATAATTATCTGTATCTCAGGCAGTTCCAGCAGCTGCAGTGACTTCCTGGATCAGGAGGCGCTTGCGTGATGACGTCAGACGTCACGCTAGTTGCGTGTAACATCATCACGTTCCGTTGCTAGGAGACGGCTAAACAAACATGCATTCATATGCATAAGGCAGCAGACAAGCGTATAGAACATCAAAACTATACAGAAAGCTAGCAAGAACACTTTTTTCCTACAATAAGATCTATTTAAAACGTTCTTTAACTTGTGTTTATATGTACATGATGCTCAAAGGAGAAAGACGTATAAAGAAACATATAGGGGTGTAATTAACAGGGGAAAACAGCCATGACCAGACAGGTGACCAAAGAGACATGACATCTAGTCAAGTGAGAGGAAGCCCCTAATACCAACAAAATCATGGGCAAATATTTTTTTTTTTTTTTAAATGTTAAAAATAAGTAAATAAATAAGCCACTGGCTGGAAAATAATGGTAAAGGATCATGCAAAATGTATTTAAGGTTATGGGTTTAATGTATTATTAATTTATTTATTAATTATTTTGCCCATAGAAAAATAGATCTAAGTCAGTATTGTAAATTAAAAAGCCATGCATATCCAAGATTATATAAATCATTATATTCACATCTGAGCACATCACTCAGCTGTGGATTGACACATATTTTAACAAATCTAAAGTCTAAAAGCAAGCATTTTAATGTGACATTTCCTGGACATTGATTTACCAGTCTAACTAAACTTACTATCAGAAAACTCAGCAGCTCATGAATTTGTTCTTCCCACTCGTTCAGTCTAAAATAAACAAACAGGATGCATGCCAATAGAATAAAAAAGTTACCACTATTAAGGTTATTTCTTAAAACTAGAAACTAAGGAGAATAGACAAGAACATCGATTAAGTTGAAAAAGATAAAATGGAATCTTGAGTTGAGTTGGATATTTTTTTTTTATTTTAATATTATGGCTTACCATTTATTATCCCCTTGTCAATTGGCAATAGCAATAACCTTTGGTTTAATAAAAAAATTGTAAACTTATTTTTAGCATAAATTAAGAGTCATGGTTACTTGGAACCTTTTTTATTGACAAGCATTAAAATACATAGTGTATTAGGAGCTTTCCTAAGGTCAATGGAAACCAACACCAATCCAAATGCAGTTTATTTTTGTAACATTATCTGCAAGGCATCAGGGAGTCTACATTTGTTCAGGCAATGTTCACGATATTTACGACATTGTGTACTGTCCTACCCTGGACTCTTCAATCACTCCTGCCTCACAAATGCCCCTATACTTGCATCGCTTATGACACCAGAAGGTGCACTAGCACACGTTTTATTCTCTCCAGTTCTTGATTTATTGTGGGGGACACTGTGACACCAGACCAAGATCATAAATAAAATAAAATAAGTATAAATATGTTTTTGCTAAATACTATAATGATATCTCTAATTAAAATCTAATGAGATAAAAGGCATTTTTCATGGGGGTATGTCATTGGACGTTGTTTTGTTTTGTAATGCTTTTTTGTTATGAGGAAAAATTAAATATTTGGCAGTTCAGAATGTCGTTTGTTTTGAAAAAATATATATTTTTTTTTTCTTAAACAGCAATGTTTTACATTGCATAGTTGACCACCGCAGCACCCAGACCACTTAATCTTAAATCTTTAATTTATACTTCAAGAATGATTGCCAGATTGAAGAGGAAAACACTTTTGTAATGTCTATAAATGTCCTGAAAAAGACAGCCTCCCCCTTCATATCATACTATTACTACAGTGAATGAAAAGGTATTTGATCCCCTGCTGATTTAGAACATTTGCACATTGACAAAGAAATGATCAGTCTATAATTTTATTCTGAGAGACAGAATAACAAAAAAAAAATCCAGAAAAATGCATGTTAAAAAAGTTATAAATCTATTTAAAAATCTGTATTCAAGGCTGCCTGGCTGGTGCCAATAGTGCAGTCATACTGGCAATACGAATGCTGGTGTGGAGGGGTCGCTGTGTGTGGAGAGAGGCAGAGATAGGAAGTTCCAGCATATCCCTCCCTGCCTACCTCTACTCACTGATCGGCAGGGGAACAGCTACAGAGAGTCCAGACAGCAACTCCCAGCCTGCAGAGACAGCTTACAGCTCAGGGAAGTGAGGGATGGAGGGGAAAGGCTGCAAGGAGACATGGGGACACTGAGACACTAAGGGACATTGGGAGACATTATGGCACAGACACTTGGGGACACTGATGCCCCATGTCTCTCAGTGTTCCTAGTGTCCTAGTGACATGGGGAACCTGGGAGACATGGGGAAACATACACTAGGGGACACTGGGAGACATAGACACTAGGGGACACTGAGAGACATGGGAATACTGGGGGACACAGGGAGAAATTGGGACACTGGGCAACATGGAGACACAAGAGGACACTGGGAGACATGGGGCACTGTGATACATAGGGTCACTGGGAGACCTGGGGACATCACACTAGGGGACATTGGGACATGGGGACACTGGAAGACCAGGGGACACTGGGAAACATGGGGCGCTGAGACACTGTGAAACATAGAGACACTGTGAGACCTGGGGTAATCGACACATGGGGACACTGAGTCATGAGGGCACTGGGAGACATGGGGGCACTGGGAGACAGGGGGACACTGAGACACTGGGCAGCATGGGGTCACTGGGAGACATGAGGACACTGATACATAGAGACACTGAGACAGTGGGAGACTTGAGACACTGGAGCACATAGAGACACTAGGAGCAATCCATCAATACAGCAGATTCAAACTGTAGTAGTTTTTTGGTGATTTTACAGCATTTTCTCTTATGTCACTCCTTGTGGTTTACATCTTGTGATATCACCCATACATAACTAATCATGAAAATTAGTAAGGCCGGTATGTTTTTCCAAGAAAGGTGGCAACCCTAGCTACTTTTCACATACTCTTGCTTAAGTATGGAAACTTAAGAGGGATGTATGGGAAAAAAAGACTTGTGTGGACTGGCTGACAATGAAATTAGTTAAGGTAATGCTGACTTTGGTCTCTCTAACGCTGTGGCATGTTCCCTTTCTTCTACACTAACTACATATAGCTTTTCTCTGTCCCAGACTATATACCAGGAGCTTCTGCCTGCTATTAAGAAGGTAAGGAGACAAGTGGACCAGCGAGTGCTAGGGGGCCGTCCTTAGAAAGCGTTGAGCAAGCACATTATTAGACGCATTTATGCCAAGCTCAGGGTGCTATCTGCATAGTATGCCCTTAGTTGGCCAGCTTGCATGATTGGCAGGCAGCTTGACATGCATTCATGCCAGGCTGGCCTTCCAATTCTTTGGGCAGACATGCCCCCTTTTTGGGCATGTTCGCCCCTTTTGTCAAGTTACATGATTTGCGTCAGTGGCACACCCTTTTACCATGTCCATTGACTTTCTGCTTCACTGGACACTGCTGTTAGGGGTTATGGATTTACTTGAAAGATAAAAACATATATTAGAGAGAGACTAGCATAGGGTATGTGTTTTCTTATAGCTGCTGTTTTCTTCCCCTCAAGCACCATCTCCATCAGATACATGATACTTGGGAGTGTTTTAGTATTTTTGGTCGATAAGATTCTGTAATTAGGCCCATAATAATTGTCAGCACCAGGCCCACTGGGCTCTTAATCTGTCTCTGTATGTGATAACTTGTTTGTTTGTCCAACTATTGTACAGCCCTGCTAAATATTTTGGCACTTTAGAAATAAGAATAAATAAGAATACATTTTTTTTTAATATGATACAACATGACACCCCACACCATTTTCAACCAAAATTCTAAAATCAAGCAATTAAACCATAAAAACACCTCCATATTCAGTATATCCCAGCACTACTATTGAATTTAAATTAATGCAGATTTCCAGTACTAAAACTATCACCCTAAAAATATCACCCTACAATAACTGCCTTGTAAATTATTTGCAACAATATAACTCAGAGAGAAGTAGAACAAGGTGAGGAGAACACTGGATATATTTTTTATATATTTAGTGTCTATATATAGATGCTTTTGGCACTGTGGAGTATGAACATTTGATGATTAATCTCAACATCTAAGACAATGGTGGTGACTCACTCTAAGTTTACTCATCAGACTTTAATGTTTATCTATTGCCCACACATTCACATTCTTGGAAGATTCTATCTCTTTTTCAATAAATGATCTACCCATCGTTTGAAATACCTCAGCTGTACACCATAGTGTATACTAGGAAACTAAGAATAATGTCCCGAAGAAAACCCAACATTTTTAAATATTATACATATATAATGGGTGAATTAAATATGACAGTGGTAAATCATTAATATCATGTACAGTGGGTTGCTCTTCTTTCATCAAACTGTTTTTTTTCTTAGTTAAATAGTTGCAGTATAAAAGCTACACAGCCATTTAATGCAGCATTATCTGAGGCAACGTTTCGGTCATGAACTGTAACCTTTAGCAATCCTGTGATAAATCATGATTGACCATATATCTAGTGCAAAAGGCAATTAAATGCCAATCATTAATGCATAGCTTGTTTATTAATGCTTATATGTTTATATTGGCAAAATGATCAGAATGGCCAATTCAACAATATTAACAAATTAATTAAATGACACCAAACTGTCTATGAGTAAAATTCCCTTTTTACAAGCCTTAAATGCTGGGTCTTTTGTATACTGACTAAGGGGTTAACTCTGATGTTTGTAAATGGATCTTATGCAAAATAAATATTCAAAACATATTTATAATAAATACAGTGGTTTTATGACTATTAGTTATATCAAGATGATAAACTTGATTGGAAGGTTTGCGTTACCATATACTAGTTTAAGAGATCTCTATCTAACAAGATCAAATATATATATATATATATATATATATATATATATATATATATATATATATATATATTTATATATATATATATATATATATATATAAATTTAATTTCCTGCATACATTCAAAAATAATTAACTTGAATAGATGAAGATTTACATAAATGTTATGTTTTCCACATTTTCTCATAAATCTAATCCACTGTGTTATTATTTTAGTAGATGTGAAAACATATTATTAAAATTCTATATGTGCAATTCTTCAATGTTCTAATTATCTTTTGATACAGGATTTCAAACAGTACGAGTGTTAAACTTATAGCCCAAATTGAAGCAATTCCATTTTAAATCAGGGCAACTAAAACAATGGAAGCAATTATTATTGATGGTTTTTGAGTGGAAAATTATACACAAAATATAGTAGCAGCTTCATTTAAGATTTTATATCAACATAAGGTCACTTGATAAACGGCAAAGAAAAAGACACTGACTTACAGTCATATCCACAGTTACAAAATAAAGCAAACTATTTAGGGGTGAACTGCCTTATTTAAATAAAATAGAGCTGAATTGGCTTCTGAGAAAGAAAAATATCTTCATCTTTTTGAAAGCTTTATGTGTCACAGATCATTTACCCTAACCTTACTGGCAGAGACAAACACATGCAGCTCTCTGTTTTATGCTAATAAATCTCTCCATACATTAATAGTAGCAATAATGTGTCTTTCTGTTATAAATCACATATGTTGCAGTTAAAGGCAACATCATCAAATCTTATAAAAGATCTGGCATTGAAGAATGGAATGTGGTAGAATGTAAGGATTTATTGTGAATTTTTTAGCATTAACATTTTTGTGTTATATTACTCCTAGTAGCAGAATCGAGATGATACATTTTGGTACATATAGAACGACCCTGCCCAGTATTATGATGTTCTTCCCAACTCCAAATCTTATAGGACTTCACAAGGTCTTCTCCATTCTTATGGATTGCTTCAAGCAAGAGACTTGCAGGGCACTGCTTTAAGCTATTAGTCAGTTGGTTAGGCTCCTGGAAGACCTTCTTTTTTATATATCCATTAAGGTAGGACTCAGTTGTGACTCTTCTGCAGACACAGACCACAATATTTTATTTTTAACATGTAAAAGCACTATCTGGGTTAATTCTCAAATACTAAGGGCAAGCCTCTTTCAACAACAAAAGTAATGGGCTTCAAAGCTAGATAAAACTAGGGAACATACTGGAAGTAATGGGAAGAATCGAGATGTAGGAGAAGACTGGCAATTGAACGGAACACAAGTTAAAATGGTAAAATGTCTTGAAATGTGGATGCAGGGCTAGCCCAATGGCTGAGAGCACCGGCTGATCACTATCAACCAATGAGCTAAGTCTGGCACTGCTAGGCTTAGCTCAGATAGAGAGCCTACAGCTCTCCATAGAAAGAAGTGAAGAGGAAGAGTATCATCCAACAGACCACAGTCAAAACTGCTCTAATATAGGTTTGCTACAAATAATAGCGGCACCTTATTAATAGCGTGCTGTAGTAGTTATGTGGTTTAGATTGTTTCATTAAATATGCACTCGGTTCAGAAATTTGCCTGAATTTGCATTTTATATTGTTTCTTTTTATTATTTATTCACTTTATTAATGCTATTAATTTTTTTTCAATCATATAGAAATATAGATGTTTATTTGTGAAGAATGCCCTGCGTGTGACATAATTAACTTTACTAAAATAAACCATGTTTTGTTAGAGATCAGATGAAAGGCTATTCTAATACTGATTGTTGTCAACCTCTCCACTCTTCTCTAATATCGGTTATTTTTCATTTCTCTGATGAAGCATTGTTTTATTTTAAATGTATGCAACTGATTAAGGCATCAGTTTTTTTGATCAAAGTGGAGCTGTTTACATTAACTCCACTAAATCATTAATTTGTTCTCTTGCTTTTTACCAGTGTCTCCTTTGTCATCATTATGTAGCAATGTCTTCCTTAAAGAATGAGGGGAATTTGCAGTGGAATGTCTGAGTAATTGCAATGTGTTGAGGAAAAAGCATGAGACATTACTGGCAGTTCTCTGATTAACCAAACCAGCAGAAAATGGCACCCTTGCAGGATCTCTTAATTCAGCCAAAACTGTATGCATAGCAGATGTAGAGAAAGTCACAGCAGCTTCCCCAAATAATTACACTGTGCTCTAATGTTATCTGCTCAATTACACATTATTAAATAATGCAGCCAAATGAAGAACTTGTAGCACTCTAGCACATACTTATTTTAACTTATGCCATGCCTCCTACACAGCTACTGCACTTATAACTTGAGAATAAAATACTGTCATAAACGCATATAATTTATCAGCAATATTCCCAAATGCAAGCATACATGCAAACAGCTTGGCAAATGGAAATTATGTATAAAAACATATTGCAAACTGCAGTATAGCCAAATTAGCTGATTATATTACTTCATTATGCCTCTAGGGATCAATGTGCAGGTCAATGAACAGTTCCTTCCTTTTTTCAGGTTTCCTTGGGATATTAAAATGTGCTGACAGGAGAGTGGGTATCAGTTTATCTAAAGTAGACCACATAGGGTGGTGGTGACAATGAGCTGTTCATTCATTGCTGAGAGAACGAGTTCGTGGGTAAGGTAAAGCAGCCTTCTGGTACTCACTTATTCAGGTCTTTTGACAGCTTTTGTTAGCTTGCAGTTTCATATATATATATATATATATATATATATATATATATATATATATATATATATATATATATGCATATATATATATATATATATATATATATATATATATGCATATATATATATATATATATATATATATATATATATATATATTTATATATATATATATATATATATATATTCCTAACATTGTTGATGTTAATTTGCATTAAGACCAAGTTACCTTTCTTTTTTCAGTGCTCTTTTACACACATTTATATTTCTAAATTTCTCTCTCAAGTCTCTATTTTATCCCTCTATATCCAGAGCCGTATTTAGGTTGCCCAGGGCCCTAGACAGGGTGCTAGATTAGGATCCCTCCTCCTTTCTGCAAATGGTGGTGTGTTAACAGAGTGTTATGTTTATGAGAGTATATGCAGCTCTCACCCTGTACATACTCTGGATCAAAAGTATGCAGAGGGTGAGAGCTGAATGGGGGCAGACCGTGTGGGTGTAGTGGAGTCTGAGTCATATGTGTGTATGTGATATGTGTTGCTGAGTGTTGTGTGTGCATGTATGACCCAACCCTTTTTCATGCTGCTTAGCTTCCTGGGTGGGTTACTGGATCCCTGATGGTCCAGTGGGGGAGCTCAATTGCCTGTGCCAATATTAAGTACATACCACTTTAAAAGCACCCTCACAGGGCTGTGTTACTCTGAGTCATCCAGAAGCACTGAGGGGAAGTGGGAGGGCCCTCTTTAAGTGGTCTCTATCTAATATTGGTAAAGGCCACATTCTCTCAGCAAAGTAAAAGAGTGCAGGGTCATGCAGGTAGATCTGTCTGTTTGAGGAAGGCCTGCTCAGATCTGGAGCTCCAGGCCAAAACAGGGGATCATTGGATCCCTGTCTGAACCCTGGCACTATTCAGCAGTTGATTTGGCTGCCTAGTGGATAATGAGGCTCTGTTTGTATCTCTGCGAAGTAACATTATAAAGTAGCACCTCTCTATTCTTTCACATTCTAGAGCAAATTGTAGAGGTCATAATTCATTGCTGGTCAGAGGTAGAGAAAATTTTCAAATAGATGGTTCCTATAAATGACATGTGATTCGATTCTTAACAAATCAAAAGAAGAATCTAGTAGTGAATGAATTGGAGGAGAGTTATAATATAAATTTGCTTTTGCTATTTATTTTTTCTAACCATGCAGTTTTAAAGGCAATATGTTTTTAGTACAGGTTTAATATCACCATTAAGTGTAATCTGCTGTATTTTATAGGCAAAAGTTGACCTGTTTGAAGCATTGAGAGTAATTGGCTTTTTTTCCCATTGACTTTTCAAAACCAGAGAACGGATAAAAAGAAACCCACTATACCAGGATGAGATGCTAGATATGGATAAGATGCAGTCAGAAATTCAGGAAATGATTTCTGACCTTGCTGTAACATCATGGGATTTCTTTATTATAAATTTAGAGAAATGAATCAAGCTTGCCATAGGTATTAGCAGTAGGCTGTGTGAGCTACATTTCGATCGCTGGTTTAGGCCGAGGCTCCTGGTTCCCTATTGAAAGGAAATTTCAGGCACGTTATCACGTAGCTGCCGCTATTTCATTAGGATTCATGTAGCACAAAATTGATAAACTGCACATTTGCTTTTGCTTACAAAAATTACCAAACTGTTCCAAGGCAAATCCACGTCTATTTTCTTTAATTGCAACTGATGTTCTCACTTAAGCAACGCTTTGTTAGTAACAATCACTTGCTAGTGATGTTTTGAAAAGGGGTTTATTCTGCTATCGTTACAATGGCTACAAATCTGCCTGATTGCAGATAATATCCAACTGTTTCTATCTAAAATAATAATCCTATTTTTTTTTAAGTAGGACTCAAAATGAACTTACCACTGCAAGACTGGTGGATCCATGGCATTCTAACTAGAGATTAATTTCTACTCACCATGACTGAAATTTCACTTGTCATTGAGTAGTGGGCAATTAAAAATGTAGATCCTTATTTTAAAGTTCCTTTTTGAACACTATTTTGGAATCTCTTAAATAGGTATTCTAGACAGAAGTTGATTAAATTTTTAATGATTTGCATTTTTATGTACATAGAAGATGTATAAACATGCAAAGCATTTCCAGGTTTGCTGATCCCCCTGCTATCGTCAGCTTTGACCGGTAAGGTCTGCACAAGCTAAGATGTAACAAACAAACAAACAAACAAACACCTGTAAGCCAATCCTAGCTTTAACATTACTTTAGAAAGGAGTTTAGCATATTATTAAAAATCCTGCCCATCAGGGTTTATGGCATATGTTGTTCAGTTCTCTGCAGGAGCTCAATTTATCAGATAAGATGAATGAAATTGTCTCCTAAATAGACAACAGCTGCATTGGGAGCTATAGACTCTAGCTCCATCAGCAATGAAGGAGCCTGTTGGAGGAGGATGGGTACATTTTGCTTAAAAAGTTAGTCCCACTGGGTGCTTGCCCCATCAGAACTTTGACAGCTGGGGGAAACATTATATTTGGTTGAGGTGATGAGCTTATAGTCACTATTACTGTTATAATAAGACACTGTTTACAAAGATACAGAAGAAGGGAACCTATTTGAACCATGACCTATGCAATTAAAGTGTGCTTGGAGTGGCTCTTTATCAGTGTTTGCATCTATTACACCCCCATGTGTGAGAGAGCCTCGAAATGACACAACTCAATGTAAATGTTACAACAATGTTACAACAATCATAGTCAGCCACAATTAAACAGTGGTCCATAAAACATTTACGAATGTGTTTCTGAAACTCACTGCTAAAGAGTGGTAAATACTCATGGAAACTTTTTTCTGTGATTAAAAAAAAAAAAAGAAAAACAATTTAATTTTTTTCAAGCACTGATTGCAATGGGAAAAGAAAATCTGGTCACAAGTGGAAGATTATTTTTTTTCCATTCCATTCCGAGTGAAGCAGTCTTGCTCTGTCCACTGGACCATGTGATTCCTTTTTAATGTCTTCGTTTAGTATTAAAGGTGATCAAAGGCAGCTCTGTCAAGCAGACACTAAGGAAAATCTCTTGGCAGACGTTATGAAAACCCAGCTGCATAGAGCATTCATGTTTGCCAGAAATATTCATAGGTCATCAATATTCATTCCCTGATGAAGCAAATGATATGCACCAAAACGAGAGAGCAGAGTGTACATATTACCAGAGATCTTTGTACAATGCAATTCATCCATTCATCACACGTCTAATGTATTTTAAATGCTACGCCTGAAGCTTGCAATAATGATTTTTATTTTCAGTGGAATAGATTAGTTGAAAAAAGGTGACTTTTGCTGCAATTTACCTAAAGACTCGCCATCATATTTACATGCATACAGTTTGTTCCTTGCGTTATTCAGAGCCAAACACATAAAATATATAACAGATACGTGAAACTCTGGAACAGAACAAGGAGAATTTCAAAATGTAATCAATGAAGTGCAATAGATTCAATTGACCTTAACACTCTTTAAATTGGACATTGATGGAACTAATTGGCAACTTTCTTCTAATTGTGAGATTTGCGTACAGGGTTTGTATTGTCAGGTTTGTATTTGTGACCCATTGTTAATTATTGAAACTTTTCATAGGAATTGTCTTGTTAGTATTTAAGAAAGACTTGAATTATTCACTGAGTGTATTATATATTCAGGACTTTATACATGGAGAGAAATGTACAGCATGAAACTGGTTATCTAGAACAACTCCCATAGGGTTTTGTCTGGCTGAACATCATGAAGGATACAGCCAAGTAACAGCTGGAGGTGACCCATGTTACCCATTCACGGCCTATTGACAGCTTATATACACACAGGGTGTGTCTGGTTGGCTAACCTCCAATTAGTGTTAACCACAACATGTGGGAGGAGTTTCTTCCCTCCCTTGTGGTCTCTGAGGTCATCACTGTGTGCTGGGTCACATGACCGGGTGCAACACACATATAAGGATGCTGCTCTGGAGCGTACAGCGTCAGACACACTGCCAGTATGGAGACATGGATCAGATGACGCCCCTCATGGTGTTGAGGTAAGCAAGGTTGCCGCGAGCGGCGCGGGGGCAGGGGACCTGACAGCCGGTTACACAGGACTACCTAAACCAAAAGACATTGAGTAGCTTTTACATAGTTACATAGTTACATAATTGAAAAGAGACTTGTGTCCACTAAGTTCAGCCTTCCTCTAATTACATCCCTGTATGTTATGTTTTTGCAAGTATTTATCCAATTGCAGTTTAAACATCTGTAGAGACTCTGTTAAAACCACCTCTTCAGGCAGAGAATTCCATATCCTTATTGCTCTAACTGTAAAAAATACTTTTCTTTGCCTTAGATGAAATCTTCTTTCTTCCAGCCTAAATGCATGCCCTCGTGTCCTATGTATAGCCCTGTTTATGAATAGATTTCCCTATAATGGTTTGTATTGGCCCCGAATATATTTGTATAATGTTAGCGCTGTTTTTCCAAACTAAAGAGACTTAAATTTTTTAACCTTTCTTCGTAACTAAAATGCTCCATTCCTTTTATCAATTTTGTAGCTTGTCTCTGCACTTTTTCTGGTGCCCAGGGCCGGACTGGCCCACCGGGATACCGGGAAATTTCCCGGTGGGCCGTTGGCACCTGGGGCCGGGGAGATATGTGGGTGTCCTGCTGCCACATGGAGAGCTTGGATGTCTGCCGCAGGGGAAGCTCTTCTTGCGGCTGCTGGGGGAGCAGGCTGTTCTGTCTCTGCTCCTCCTCTCTCGCGCGCTAGAAAGAGACCGGGGTCAGAATATGACATATTCCGGCCCCGGTCTCATTAAGCTGCACGCGAGGGAGGGGGAGCAGAGACAGAACAGCCTTCTCCCCCAGCGGCCGCAAGAATAGCTTCCCCTGCGGCAGACATCCAAGCTCTCCATGCGGCCGCCAGCACAGCTATCAGTCTGCCCACCCACACAGGTACCAAAAAGTATGTATGTCAGTGGGAGTGTGTGTGTCATGCTGTGTGTGTCTGTGTCATGCTGTGTGTGTGTGTCATGCTGTGTGTGTCTGTCTGTGTCATGCTGTGTGTGTGTCATGCTGTGTGTGTCTGTCTGTGTCATGCTGTGTGTGTGTGTCATGATGTGTGTGTCTGTCTGTGTCATGCTGTGTGTGTCTGTCTGTCATGGTGTGTGTGCCATGCTGTGTGTGTCTGTCTGTGTCATGATGTGTGTGTCTGTCTGTCATGGTGTGTGTGTCTGTCTGTCATGGCGTGTGTGTCATGCTGTGTGTGTCTGTCTGTCATGGTGTGTGTGTGTGTCTGTCATGGTGTGTGTGTCATGCTGTGTGTGTCTGTCTGTGTCATGCTGTGTGTCTGTCTGTGTCATGGTGTGTGTGTGTGTGTGTGTGTGTCTGTCTGTGTCATGCTGTGTGTGTCTGTCTGGGTCATGGTGTGTGCCTGTGTCGTGTGTGTGTCTGTGTCACGGTGTGTCTGTATCATGGTGTGTGTGTCTATCTGTGTCACGGTGTGTGTGTGTGTGTGTCATGGTGTGTGTGTGTGTGTCTGTCTGTCTGTGTCATGGTCTGTGTCATGGTGTGTCTGTCATGGTGTGTGTGTGTCTGTCATGGTGTGTGTGTGTCTTTCATGGTGTGTGTGTGTGTGTCTGTCATGGTGTGTGTGTGTGTCTGTTGTGGTGTGTGTGTGTGTCTGTCGTGGTGTGTGTGTGTGTGTGTCGTAGTGTGTGTGTGTGTCAGTCGTGGTGTCTGTGTGTGTTTTTAAAAATAGTGTTTTACTCACCTTTTTTTTCCAACGTCGTGCTGGTCTCTGCCTCTATGACTGAGATCATCAAGCTTGATGATCTCAGCCAATCTGCACTGACACAGGAAGCACCTCTAGTGACCGTCTGAGTGTCTGTCACTTAATAGTCTTTCAAATATTTTCCCAGTCACAGAAGTTAAACTCACGGGTCTATAATTTCCAGGCAAGGATTTTGAACCCTTTTTAAATATAGGAACAACATCTGCCTTCCTCCAATCCTCTGGCACAATACCTGAAACAAAAGAATCTTAAAAATGTATTTCAACATCTTATCATTATAACATTTGATCAAAACTGTCATTATTGCTATAACTGCTGGCATATGCTTAATTTTGCCTTTCCTAGAACTTCAATATGTTCTGGGCCTCATTTTCAGATGAGACTCTCACACCTGAGGTGTTTTTGTTTGCTCATGCCCAAAGCACCTATAATGACACCAGATTAATATTTTGGAAGATCTCAGAAAGCAGAAGGCATTCTTCCCCCTACACTCTGCTATCTTATATGAATGGATGAAACCATAAAAAATAAGCCAGCTAACAAACAAGACTCCTTGTGCATACACTTTGAATACTGAAGATTGCAAGTTCTGGAGTTCTTTTTCATCTGGACCAAGATTATTTCAGATTCATGGGCATTGACATTTTTTCAAAATTACTACAGAATACATGTCTCATTGATTCCTTCTCCAAGGTTTGTAGACTCTCATGTATCATCTCTAAAGATAACTCCTATGAAGATTGCAGTTTTGGAACTCCTAACAAACAAAGTCACAGAGAAGTTCCACCGAAGGAGAAATTCCATGGCACATATTCTACCTACCTCCAAAGATCATGGGAAAGTGGAGCTTTATTCTAAATTTGAGATGTCAAAAAAGCATCTTGCAGAGAAGCCATTCAAGATGGAATCTCTTCCTCAGATAATAAAAGGAATACATCTAGGAGATTGGTTGACAAAAATAGACTTGAAGGATGCTTACTACCACATTCCCATTTTGTCTTCGCAGAAAAAGTATCTGAGATTCTTTGTACTGGGAAAGCACTTCCAATTCCAGGGCCTTCTGTTCGGTCTCAGTTATGCCTCAAGAACTTTCTCCAAAGCTGAGAGCACACATTCGTCAACAAGGAATACAGATTTATTACTACTTAGACAATGTACTTTTGATTGTTGATTCATATGCCAAATCAGTGAAGATCACATGCAAAGTTATTAACATTCTGGAACTTCATGGCTGGATTGCGAACTATGAGAAAAGTTCCATAACTCCCTCAAATTCAATTTTATTTCTGGGAGCAAGTATAGACACAGTTCAGGAACAAATAATCCTACTCGAAGAACATCAACACCGGATGATGATAGCAGATAAAAAGAAAGCTTGCTGAGGAAGAAATTATTTTCAGCCCGCAATATCATTAGCATACTAGACTCAATTACCTCATCTACAGGTCTTGTTCAGTGGGCACAATGGCACAATAGTCCTACAGTGGCAATGGCACAATAGTCCTACAGAGTTTCTAACCCACTTTTTTCCTGGAACCAACCTTGGATCAGTCAATTACAGTCTCAAACCCAACCAAATGTTATCTATGATATGATATGATATGATGGTGGACTCAGGAGGAGCATGCACAGAAGGAGTGCCCCTGGAAGAGGCCAGCTTGATAATCATTATAGGTGTCAGTTCACAAGGATGGGGTGCTCATCTCAACAACCTATATGCTCAAGGTACATGGAACAAACAGCTCAGTCTCCTTCTTTCCAATGGCCTGGGGCTTCAAACAATCTATAAAGCCCTGAGGTCTTTTAAAATCATCGGAAGGGCAGTTGGATTTGATCAGCTAACATCAATCAGTCAGATAACAGGATTGCAGCAGCTAACATCAACCATCAAGGAGGTACTTGAAACAAGGCTCTCCTGTCAGAAACTATCCCAATTATGTTTTGATTGGAGGAACATGTCCAAGGGCCTCCTTGATGGTTGATGTTAGCTGCTGCTATCTTGTTTGGATGGTTGATGTTAGGTCCACACATTTTTGTACCATCATTAGTTTTTTCTGAAGCATTTTTATGTGGTTAAGTGAATTGGTGTAGACATGAACACTTGTAGTAATGTATAGTGTGTTTGTGTGTGTGTGTGGTTCCCTTAGTGCATATGTTGCATATATATTGGCGTTTAGAGCAACACCAGTACTAAGAAATTGATGTTTTGGGTGTGCCCAAGGTATAAAAAAAATAGGAAAGACAGATAACAAATATGTTTGATAGACAAACAGATGCTGGTAAATGCATTTTGAGACGATTTTATATTGTCCTACAAAGTCTACTTTACATATTTGCTTTATATAATTCTATATTATTTATTTATTTATAAAATATTTTACCAGGAAAGATACATTGAGATTTCTGTAGTTTTCAAGTATGTCCTGGGTTTCAAGTATATGACTATTCGTATCAGGGATGTTGCTAGGGTCAAAAACACCTGGGGCTTGAGCCCAAAAATAATTTCCATTAACATGTGCAGTTGTTATCAAAATGATTCAACCCCCATCGAAAATCTGTTTTAATATTAACATTTACAGACTTTCAGCTGTTTGCAATGAACAAATTAAACAGAAAAATGTAAATAGCTCAACACAAAAATTGCTCCAACTGATTTCCCCAAATTCAACAAAAAAGGCAACTTATAATAACTTCTCCAGTCTCAAAATTATTCAAACCCCTGAATAGAATCCCTCACAACAGCACAAATATGCAAAACAAGTATTGCTTCATGCACACCTGATGTAACTAATCAAAGGCTTCATTAGTTGTACTAGGTGTGCTTTAAATACCTGAACTGACTAGGCGTTTGTTGAGTGTCACATTTGACTGCATGTTAGAAATATAAGTTAAAAGAATGGCCCACAAAGTTAAGAGAAGAGATCATCGCTCCTCACAAAAAAGGAATAGGATACAAAAAGATAGTGAAGGCACTGAATGTTACTAGAGACACCGTTGGAGGCATAGTTTGCAAATTCTAAGTTAAAGGAACAGTAGTTACACTATCTGGACGGGGCAGAAAAATTAAGCTATCACTGACTGCAACCAGTTTTCTGAGAAGGCAGGTTTAAGTGACTGCAAAAGACCTGCAGCAAGACTTGGTGGCAACAGGCAGTGAGCACAGTAAGGCGCAAACTAAACACAGAAGGTTTCCATGCCAGAATTCCAAGATGTATACCACTCCTGACCCAAAAGCACAAGAAAAGTTGTACAGAGTATATCCAAAATCAAATAAAAAGCCACAGAAGTTTTGGGATTCTGTTCTGTGGATCAATTAAAAAAAACTGGAACTTTTCGGTCTAGTGGATCAGCGATATGTCTCGAGGAAGAAGAATGAAGTATTCATTGTGTTAAGCTATTTCAATTGCGTTTGTTTGATTTGTTCATTGCAAGCAACTGGAAGTCTGTAAATTTCGACAACCTGATTTGCAAGTTTAATAATTTTGATTACAACTGTACATGTATTAACCTTAATTTTTTTTGTATATGTAGATGCCATTCTACAGTATATGGTCTCAATGACTAATTTATATAGGTAGTTGGAGAGCATCATATAAATGCATATTGTTTTTCATTGGGAGTATATCTAAAAAAAGTTTGCAAAAGTTGCGGATTTCTTATCTGTAGTTTTTACAAGCTTTCTGTGGCTGTCCAATCACATACTTCCAAATGCAGCTCAATACGAAGTCTTTGCAAGGCAGGTGCTCTGGGCAATTGTGTGCCTCTTGAGTTTTTCTCCACTGAGCTAACCAAACCAGTAAGTAACAGTACCAGTTGTCTGATTGACAGCCAGAGGGTGAAAACAAGGTTCATTTATAAAAATGTCAAGTTCTATTGAATTTCTAAACAACAAAAAAAAAGGATCTCTTGGAGTATTCCTTTAAGGCCCAGGTTATATTATATACAGCACCGAATACTGTATAAAGTGCCTTTCTGCGCCATGATAAACAGGACAATTTTAAAATAAATACACAAGGATTATTCTACAATATTATATATAACAAGAACATAGACAGCTGACAATGCTCCTCTATTGCACATTGATGTGCCTCATATTTTGCCCCCAAAGCATTTCACTTTTGTCTGCATTTTGTCTTTCACTTTGCATTACACTAGTTAAGCAGCACAACAATCCCAACTAATGAGGTTTGACAGGAAGCCGAATTCATTGAGACTTACTATCGGTAATTTGCCATTCAAATGCTTTCTTTTTATGACTCGGAAATGTCTGTTTAATGAATACAACACAAACTGAGATTTCCTTTAAATGCGTATTGCTAGATGCACACAAGACAGGTGACAAGTGTTTAACTGACAAAAGTCTACAGGTTCATGTGAAACAAATAAACAGCAAGTCTTGTGTACGTCAGAGATCCAAATATAGAACTTGCACAGTGGGCTGTAGCTTTCCCTAGCAGGTACCAGCAGGAGAGCTAGAGAATGTGGCTATCAGTTTCAATCTATTCTGTCAATGTGTAATATATCTCATGCAGACATCTATACAATCAGGAGACCTTGTCATATAGGAGTATAGCATTGTTACCCTCTAGCTATGATGTAAAATTCTACTCTAAAAATATGCAGTTGTTGGAAATAACTTTTCAGTTTATTGTCAAAGCTTGAATTGCAGTTTGACATTAGATCATGTAACCAGTCTTCCAGTAAAGACTTGTCTCTGTTCCTTCAAGATGCTGTTTAAAGGAACACTCCAAGCAACATGACCACACAGTATGCTGTTGTGGGTATGGTGCCAGGAGCTCTCTGGAACTCGCCCAGAGTAAGTAGTAAAACAGTTTAAGAACTGTCTCCTGTAAAAATCTAGTATTATCTCCAATGAGCCAAACACAGCATGCACTGCCATGTTCATTGGCTGAGAGTGTCAGGTGAAGGACTTCAACCAGTGAGCTTGGCATGTACTTCTGGACTTAGCTCAGTAGCATGAGTATCCAACAGCTGAAGTGGAGGTTGTGGGCACTTGACTGGACCCAGGAAAGTGGTCAAACAATTCTTAAACAATTTAATAAATTATTCTAAAAGTGCATAAGGACATACCAGTTACCATAACCAGTGGGCGCCCTAGTTTGATATGGTGTTTGGGGTAGTCTTTTCAAAAGGCATCTTGATGAATATATAATATGTCACATTAGTTACTACTATTTACTTTTCATCACCATTACTGGTAGTAGCAGTAATAATATATTTTAATGAACAACATATTACACAGTGTTGTGCAGTTCAGTGTTGTGCAGTTCTGTGCTGTGCACAGTACAGTAACGCTATAAATTCCAAATTTTCCATTTTTAATCTATGGTGAAATTGCAATGTATTAATATTGTTATTTTGTATTTATTGATTGCTTTCCAATTAATGGATTGTACTCAGTCTGTGTCCCCCCTTGTGTGTACAACTTCAAAGCCAAACATTAAATTTTGCATTCACATCCGAATTTGGCTTGCATTATATCACAATCCATGAAAGCTCTGGTGACAATTCATATCTAAACTGAAGGTCCAGCTCCAGACCCACAAATCCCTAAACCCAGCACTACTCAGAGGTCCTGTCGAAGATCGCTGAGGATGCCAGCTGTCGAGGCACCCCAAAAATACGGAAAAGACACCCTCCACTGGTAGATCCATTGTACCTGGGGTTGCGACCTGTTTCCTAGCAACCAATCCATGAGCTGCCAAGCTGACCTATTAACCATTTTCCTTAAGGTATAAAATGTCGAAGGTCATTTGCTGAAGAAACTGCCACCAGGTCTCGACTCTTGATGTGGAATATGGCTCCTCCGGTTGTGCTAGGGTCACCAGGTGATGTGGCTAGCTAAATCAAAACGTTGTAAAACAGTGTACAACTATACTCAGGTAGCAAGACATTTAACATGCATCACATTATTGTTATAGTCTACAACAATAGAGAAAAAAGGTGGGACTAGTGGTTGGCAGAGTTGAGGCACACTGCCACACCAAAAGACCTTATATCCTTATATGAAAAGGCTGTTTCTGCAAATACCCTGTAGGGGAACCCTTATGAGCAGATAGCCAGAGAAAACAAAAAAACTCTTTAATGGTCCCTCTTGGGGAGAAAAAAATAATTAAACGTACAAACATATAAATTAAAATTGGGACCTAGTGGGGAATAGTTATGACTAAACCGGAGAACAATGTTACAAAAGCAAATAACATGGGTTTTATCAATGACTTAAAAATGTGCCAAGGATTGTAACAATATACTAATATCACAGAAAACCAAGTGCAATAAATGTATTCAAGTTGCAACTTGCAAATCAAATGGTTCCTGGAAAGGCGGCTCTTGACAAAGGCGACTTGTATCGCCGAAACGCGCGTTGAGCTACCGACACAGAGCGGATGATTCTCTAAAACTTTTAAAAACTTTACTTTGGGACAGTTCTGGGGTTTGACTAATCAAAAGAATTTTTTTCTGGGCTCTACCTAAGATCGTTGTCTATATGAACAGGATGCTAGGGACCCCTACCCCCAAATCTCACATAGCTGTTTAGGCATCCTGTTACATATTTGGCACAACGAGGAATTGTGTTTCTTTCTAATTTTGCCACAAATCTACATGTGCTTCAACGCACGGGATATAAAATTGTTGGCATTTATAAAGAACTACTCCTCTTTCTATCTAATCTAAAATAGCTTACTGCATTCCTTGTTATGGTGTTTCTCTGCTTAACGTATAAGTAACCTACTACAAGGGTCTGACACCATTCAAACCAGTGGAAATTTGAAGTTTGCTATTTCTTTAGATACTTTATACATCTCTGTCTGGTTCAGCCTAGATTAGCATTAAATACATGGGATATCAGCCAAGGCAGTTCCAGGAACCATTTGATTTGCAAGTTGCAACTTGAATACATTTATTGCACTTGGTTTTCTGTGATATTAGTATATTGTTACAATCCTTGGCACATTTTTAAGTCATTGATAAAACCCATGTTATTTGCTTTTGTA
Organism: Pelobates fuscus; assembly: GCF_036172605.1. NCBI lineage: Eukaryota > Metazoa > Chordata > Amphibia > Anura > Pelobatidae > Pelobates > Pelobates fuscus. Next base: position 313,567,530 of record NC_086319.1, on the reverse strand, counting down.
ACATTGTTCTCCGGTTTAGTCATAACTATTCCCCACTAGGTCCCAATTTTAATTTATATGTTTGTACGTTTAATTATTTTTTTCTCCCCAAGAGGGACCATTAAAGAGATTTTTTGTTTTCTCTGGCTATCTGCTCATAAGGGTTCCCCTACAGGGTATTTGCAGAAACAGCCTTTTCATATAAGGATATAAGGTCTTTTGGTGTGGCAGTGTGCCTCAACTCTGCCAACCACTAGTCCTACCTTTTTTCTCTATTTCCAGGGGTTATGCCCCATCATATCCTTTAACCACCACAACTCTGGTGGATGGATTTCTGTCCATTCTACCCCAGCGTTGTTCTTCTTGTAGTCTACAACAATAGTTTAGAAACATCCCTTTCCATTGATGGGTATGACATTTGTAACAGAGTATCACGGCATTCTGCTAAAAAAAAACGTAAACACAGTAGGGCATTCAACGAAGGATAACAGATTTTGTGATCGGCTCCATGCAGTGTGTGTTATTTAGTGAATAATATTTTCTATGGGAAGTACTATGTTCATGGACAACCATCCTTTATATTGCTTGACATCAATATCATAGTTCAGTGGATTGCTTCTACTAGAGTCTGTGTGCAGCCATACATCAAGGTAATAAAACACATTAATTCCATTCTCCTTTTAGAACACTGACCTCATCACAAGCAAATTGATAGTCATTGTATTGGAGTTCCTTGAAAAAGTTACAGGTTTGCTTTTGACTGCGATCAGTCACGGTGACCCACGGTCATTACAAATCAGCATCATCCTCATTCAGATGGGTTAATTGCGGCTTCCACTGTCTGTTTTCATTTTGCACATGATGTTATTGTATTACATTTATTTGGAGGTCAGAAAATACACAAAACAAGATTGCAGCACCATGCACACAGCATGATTAGACAGCTATCTGTCTATTCAATAGGTATGACACATCAGACTAGTGTACACTAGATCAGTGAACAATCCAATTCTACTGATGGCAGGTTATAATTTGCTGTCTCTTTCTCAATTCTTTATATTTGCTTTAGCACAGCATAAATATTAATACAATTTCTGATCATACAGGTTGTTTTTCACAAGTCATTGATTTTGGTTTTTCTCTTCAATAAAAAAATAAAAAAACAGATGAAGGGAATCTACGTTTATAATGTTATAATGTCCACATTAAAAATACCTCTATTTTTTTTATGATTTATAGTTTTTATTTTTTTTCATACAAAAATAGACATTAATCTTACTTGCTTACATAAAACATGATATTCAGAGTTCAATCAAAATCAAACAAATGGTCATAATACGGTATATACGTACAAATACAATACCTCTATTTTTTAAACATAAACCTATAGTTTGCATAAACCATAACTCTTACATCTGCAAAAGAGTCACTTATATAGTATTATATACTATCTAAAGCGATATCCATCTATCCATCAATCCACATATCCATTTTTTTTTAGAAAAAAATAAAACAAACAAACAAAATGTTTTAACATCCATTCACAGGCTGCACTTTTTGTTCCTCCCAATAGGCTGTATGGCAGGTAATATATGATTTCTTAAAACACCGAACTCATAGCGAGATGCAGTAAGACACATTTTTGAACAATAATAGCCAAAATGTTATTTCAAAAATGTCCCCATTTGAGATCATGCACAAAAGCATTTCTTTTATAGTTATTTGAAGGTCAGTTCTTTCATTGAAATTTCAAGGCATTGGATAACAAAAAATATTGGTTGCTCCCCTATTCATACGGCTAGTTTTTAAAAAAAGTATTTTTTAAGACTAAACCATGTGTAGATTTGATTTCTCTATCACTGAGCTGTGTTATCATCTTTCAGCCTTATCACTTGAAACACACATTTCTCACTTTTGTCCTGAATTCTGGCTCATGAACACTGCAAAGGTTGAAATTATTACTTACAGAGCTGCATTTTCGATACACCCACGTATAACTTTTGTAAAGCTGCCTTTCTAATCCCTGCAAAAAATGTGTCCATGGGTGGTTCTTGTGAAAATGTTTTAAAGTAATTAAGTTGAGTTGTTTGTTTCATTGACATTTCACAGAGTTTAACAAAAAATATCTTATATATTGTACAATGTTGCAATGGTTGCGTCTGACCAAGTTTTTGTATGTAAATCAATAATACTGAAACTTGAAAAATTTTACTTTTAATTTATAGGTGTTTTGAGTGTTCTAGAAAATGAAACTGATGGCTATAAAAACATGTGTACATGTTTTTTTCTTAAAGTGGCCTATTTTTACCTGACGTACAGGAAATCCTTGTGAATCCTGATACAATGCACAGTCATCATCTTTGGTTAACCCTTATGCAAAATTTAGCCCATGCAAATGTCATAATCCAGGGGTAGACCACATTCAGCATGCCAGATGTTGTGGACTGCATATCAATAGTATTATTGGAGATGTAATTCACAACATCTGGAGTGCCGAAGGCTGCCTACCCATGTCATGAAATATGGTGCATCAACTTATTGTTGATGCACCATAATTTATGACATGGGTAGGCATCTGAAAATATGGGTTTTGAGGGACTTCCTAAACAATTAAAGACTAGGGGAGAGTCTGATGGTGGTAGGCAGGCTGTTCCAAAGGAAATGAGATGCCGTGAAGTCCTGCAAGCGTGATTTAGCAGTAAGGGTGTAAGCCTTGCTTCAGTGCTGTTTTATTGCATGTGCATGCTGGGCAGTTGCCTGGTGGCCCCGCGAGCATGAGGGCCCCACCGTGATGCCCATGGGCCGAGTCTGACAAGGGAGATCCTTTCATCTCCCCTGCAAGCCCATCCAGGGCTGGCTTCACTGTCTGCCTTCTCAGACTGGTGGAGAGATTAAAGCTCTCCCTTACCAGCCCACTGGCACTTTGTTAGGAGAGAGAGGATAGAAGGACCTGGAAGACTGTATGCTCCTCCTGCTAGCAGGCAGTTCAGAGCATTGCCACACGTTATCATGGCAATGCTCCAACTTAGTGCTTAGCTTGCCAGAGTAGAAGACAGAAGAGAGAAGTCAGCCTGCAGCCAGGGGAGCTGCAGGTTAAAGTTCACTATTCATCACCAGTGGACAACCAGGCAATACAATAACCTACTGTGTGTGTATTTAGTATACTGTGTGTGTGTATTCAGCAGTCTGTGTGTGTGTATTCAGCAGTCTGCGTGTGTGTATGTGTGTGTGTATTTAGCAGTTTGTGTGTATGTATTCAGCAGTCTATGTGTGTTTAATTAGCAGTCTGTGTGTGTACTCAGCAGTCGGTGTGTATTCAGCAGCCTGTGTGTATGTGTTTGTGTATTTAGCAGTCTGTGTGTATGTATTCAGCAGTCTATGTGTGTTTAATTAGCAGTCTGTGTGTGTACTCAGCAGTTTGTGCTTATTCAGCAGTCTGTGAATGTCTTCAGCAGTCTGTGTGTATGTATTGCATTTGTTAAAGGTACCAATAAATATTAGCGTTCTTTGAAATGTATATTATATATTTAGCACATTACTTCATAATGCAGTTCAGAAAAGGCAACCCTAGGGCAAACATTGCAAGTGAGAAGAATTACCAGGCAGAAAGGACAGAGCTTATAACAGGTACTGAATACCAAGTACAAAGGACAGAGCTTACAACAGGTACTGAATACCAGGTACAGATGACAGAACTTATAACAGGTACTGAATACCAGGTACATAGGACAGAGCTTATAACAGGTACTGAATACCAGGTACATAGGACAGAGCTTATAACAGGTACTGAATACCAGGTACATAGGACAGAACTTATAACAGGTACTGAATATCAGGTACAGATGACAGAATTTATAACAGGTACTGAATACCAGGTACATAGGACAGAGCTTATAACAGGTACTGAATACCAGGTACATAGGACAGAGCTTATAACAGGTACTGAATACCAGGTACATAGGACAGAACTTATAACAGGTACTGAATACCAGGTACATAGGACAGAGCTTATAACAGGTACTGAATACCAGGTACATAGGACAGAGCTTATAACAGGTACTGAATACCAGGTACAGATGACAGAGCTTATAACAGGTACTGAATAACAGGTACAAAGGACAGAGCTTATAACAGGTACTGAATACCAGGTACAAAGGACAGAGCTTATAACAGGTACTGAATACCAGGTACATAGGACAGAGCTTATAACAGGTACTGAATAACAGGTACATAGGACAGAGCTTATAACAGGTACTGAATACCAGGTACATAGGACAGAGCTTATAACAGGTACTGAATACCAGGTACATAGACAGAACTTATAACAGGTACTGAATACCAGGTACAAAGGACAGAGCTTATAACAGGTACTGAATACCAGGTACAGATGACAGAACTTATAACAGGTACTGAATACCAGGTACAGATGACAGAACTTATAACAGGTACTGAATACCAGGTACATAGGACAGAGCTTATAACAGGTACTGAATACCAGGTACAAAGGACAGAGCTTATAACAGGTACTGAATACCAGGTACATAGGACAGAGCTTATAACAGGTACTGAATACCAGGTACATAGGACAGAGCTTATAACAGGTACTGAATACCAGGTACATAGGACAGAGCTTATAACAGGTACTGAATATCAGGTACAAAGGACAGAGCTTATAACAGGTACTGAATACCAGGTACAGATGACAGAACTTATAACAGGTACTGAATACCAGGTACATAGGACAGAGCTTATAACAGGTACTGAATACCAGGTACAAAGGACAGAGCTTATAACAGGTACTGAATACCAGGTACATAGGACAGAGCTTATAACAGGTACTGAATACCAGGTACAGATGACAGAGCTTATAACAGGTACTGAATAACAGGTACAAAGGACAGAGCTTATAACAGGTACTGAATACCAGGTACATAGGACAGAGCTTATAACAGGTACTGAATACCAGGTACAGATGACAGAACTTATAACAGGTACTGAATACCAGGTACATAGGACAGAGCTTATAACAGGTACTGAATACCAGGTACAAAGGACAGAGCTTATAACAGGTACTGAATACCAGGTACATAGGACAGAGCTTATAACAGGTACTGAATACCAGGTACATAGGACAGAGCTTATAACAGGTACTGAATACCAGGTACAGATGACAGAGCTTATAACAGGTACTGAATAACAGGTACAAAGGACATAGCTTATAACAGGTACTGAATACCAGGTACATAGGACAGAGCTTATAACAGGTACTGAATACCAGGTACATAGGACAGAGCTTATAACAGGTACTGAATACCAGGTACAAAGGACAGAGCTTATAACAGGTACTGAATACCAGGTACAGATGACAGAACTTATAACAGGTACTGAATACCAGGTACATAGGACAGAGCTTATAACAGGTACTGAATACCAGGTACAAAGGACAGAGCTTATAACAGGTACTGAATACCAGGTACATAGGACAGAGCTTATAACAGGTACTGAATACCAGGTACAGATGACAGAGCTTATAACAGGTACTGAATAACAGGTACAAAGGACAGAGCTTATAACAGGTACTGAATACCAGGTACATAGGACAGAGCTTATAACAGGTACTGAATACCAGGTACATAGGACAGAGCTTATAACAGGTACTGAATACCAGGTACAGATGACAGAACTTATAACAGGTACTGAATACCAGGTACAAAGGACAGAGCTTATAACAGTGAGTGACAGAGAGCCAGCATAGAGCTAAGAGGTTGCAGGATAAGCCGGTGTCAAATGTTACATTTCATTTTACTCTTCATGTACCACTTAAATATGCATTTTCAATACAGGGATAAATACATATAATATTAAAAATTCTGGGAAGTGGCAATTACCCTTTAAAATTGTTTTCTTAAAATATTGTGAAAAATACGGAATCCATGTTTGGAAAATGTGGTGCTGAATAGACCCTTTCTAGAATATATTTCTAAGGATATAGAGGAATGTAAATAAATATAGAATGTGATAAATCTTCATTTCACTACTCTAAATCCATCATGTTTTTATGCATGCCCCACCCACTTTTTACATGGGCCACCAACAAACTATTTTAATATCATGATTTGTTGATTGTTATAAAAAAAAATGCTTTAAGAAGGCTTTTCATTTTTTTTTTTCTACATTAAGATAAGAATATTGCCCTGAAAGTAATATCACATATAAACTATTTGACTTCCGGGATTGTTTCTTTGAATCATTTCAGTAATCTGAAGCCAGTGTTTGAATCATCTCATTTTATTCCTGCAATAGACATTTATCTTCCATATTTTATTAAAGCCTGATTGTATTGCTATTTCAATTAAGTTTATAAATCATTTTCAGAAAACCCAGAGACCAATATAGAAACATCTTTAAAATGCTCAGGCGTTTATAGGGATAAAATATTCCACCGGTTTTCTACTGAAGTAAAATAATTCTTGATAGACACATATAAATGAGGACTTATAATAACCTCATAGAAAATGTCATTACTCCAGGAACTTAACAATCAGGCATGACTTTTTATGCAAATTGCATCTATTTTAAACAAGTGCTTATATGTAAACACATACAGGGTGTACTAGGTATTGGTTGGTAGGTAGTGAACGTTAACAGATGCAGAATCTTAATTCCTGAGAACAAAATGCAACCAAAATATTCAGGCACAAATGTATTGTGAAAATATATTATATACAGTACAGTGGATAATAGGAAACGTACAACCAACCTGACATCAGGCAGCTGCTTCAAATAACAAAATGTCAAGGCTATAATTGTACAGATGTATTGTTCCATTTTTCAGCACTAAGTTCTGCTGTATATAGTTAGATGAAAACAGAGGAATGCTAATGTTTGGAGAGAAATGGAAGTGATTTGTTTATACAAACTTGCTTAATGGCTTTTTTTTGTAGCAGACCATGGACTTTCTATTCATGTTAGACATACAATATAAAAAAGATACTTGTACGTTATTCCATGTTTTTATAGACATGCTAGAAATTAAAAGGTGAATCAAGGTGAGTCGTGACCACATGCTCACATTTTCTGTTTACTCCATTAAACTCCATTTACGATGGTCTGAGTGTTATGAGTGATCTGTTGCACAAATATCTGGAATGCCAAGGTTAAGATTTTAATTATATATACGGATAACTCCTGTAACAAGAAAATAATACATTGATTTGCCTATATAATTTTTTTTTCACATTATGCAAATTCTACATCATTCCTGTCTTTTTCTTGCAGATGTCCAGTATATTAAAAGAAGAGATATTGTCCTGAAGAGGGAGCTTGGTGAAGGAGCCTTCGGGAAGGTTTTTCTGGCTGAATGCTATAACCTAAGTCCAACCAAAGATAAAATGCTGGTCGCTGTCAAGGTAACTATTGCAAAATGTAGTATATTATGACTTAAGCCAAAACTGTAATTTGATGGTGATGATATAGATACCGAGTTTATGTTACTAAAATACTACTGTCTTATTCTTTTTAAATTCAGACATATCCAATATAAGTTAAAAGATTTGGTACAAATAAAAACTAAAAAAAATAAACAAATCAAATCATATTTGATATGTCCCTTAAGACCTATCACACTGCCCATAGAAATAGTGACAAGTACAATAGGAGGGAAACACTGATCTTCGTTTAAGGGCGAAGATATATAAATGATGTTTGATGCTTGAAGCATGAAGAATAGGAAAGGAAGAATGGAGGAATGGCATGGAGAGAGTGAACTGTATAATAATAACTATTATTTTCTGCAGCACTTACTAATTATACAAAGAAGTCCCTGTTCAAACAAGCTTACATCCTGTGAGGATTTGTAATAAGGAAGGATAGAAAATAGGTGACACTGATGGCAGGGATAGGGCTTACACAGAAATATGGAGACTGAAAAAGTGATAGTGATAGAAACAGGCACATAAAGCTAAGTGGTACCATCGAGAGATAGAAATGGATAGGTAGTATGAAAAGGAGAGGAGAAGATGGTATGGAAAAGGAAACAAGAGATACTGAAATTGAGACAGAGGGAAGCTGACACAGAAATAGAATTAGACAAATTGTATAAATGAGATATATAGGAGTTGACATTAAGGCAGGGAGAAACTATCAAGGACATAGAGGAGAATCGGAAAAGGACAGCAGGGAAGACAAGAAAGGAGCTGGCATGGACAGAGGGAGAATAGACGAGAAGGCAAATGGCAGGAGAGGAAATTGAATGTAGAAGTAGACATGAATACAATGTGAGAGTAGAAGTGTTCCAAAAAGAGTGTAAAGGAATAAAACAAGACTGTAAGCTTAAATGTAGTGATGTACGACAATGAACTGGTATATTTACAATATGTCTATCTTTATACTGAAAGGAAAGAGGTGATTTTTAGAATAAATCTACTCAAAAAGGATTCTCTGTTAAAATACAAAATATGAAGAGGAGGTTAGAAAAACAAGCAAAAGAAAATGGACATGATATGAAAAATAAAAAAGATATCCAAAGTATTCACAGAGACGAATGTCCCACTAGGTTGATGTCAAAGCCCACTACAATAGGACGAGTATATATTTTTTAAAATGAACAGACTTTTTAATCACAAATTCAGATTTAAGTGACCTATTTTTTTTTAAGTTATGTAGTGATTTGCATGAGATTAGTATGCGTTTGTGCATACATTTTATGTGATCAGGGTTTCTATTCATACAGAGTGTTGTATATAATTGCTTTATATATTAATGCAAAAGATTTTTATATGCATATATGACATCTTTATTTGATATATGTGCACACTACACTAATTCAGTGCAGACAGACTGTTGTTTCAATATTTAACCTCGTAAGGATGGAGGCAATTGTCCGACTTCTGAACCAAAACAAGCTTTTTGTTTGTTCCATTGTGATTCAAGGGTTTCTCTTTAAGTGCACCAATACTTCTATATATATATATATATATATATTTTTTTTTTTAAAGGGTAGTTTTCTTTAATTTCAATATATATATATTGATAATATAAATTTTTAAAATTGGGACAAATAAAACTTTTTTTTAATTTTTTGCTTACAATAATGTGTACACGTCATGTGTAGTATTGATAACATATCAATACTAATTATTAAATGCTTTGTATGTATGTGATGTAAATACATTTTTGGTACTTTGCACTAACCCTATACCAACCATATGGTTATAAGTAACTCTAACCGTACACCCAACGCCAATCAAAATTGACATGAAGGAATGTAGGGAGACCATGTCAGGGTCTTTTCAGGAAAGTCTCCTACAGACTGGGGTCAGGCTCATAATCATTGCAGCTAAGCATGATCATACAGCCATGGGGACTGAAATAGGTTGCTGGGGCAACAAAATATGACCCCAGTTGATAGAGGGGAGTCCTAGATATCGAGTGATACCTGGGTCTCAATGGTGTGAGCAGGGTAACTTTAGCACATCCCATGCCATTCAAAAATCATTAAACATTCAAAGTGTGACCTTGCTATAGTGAAACAGTGTTGCCTAAATACTGAACCACCTCATATGGTTGCACAGTGTCTTTGGAGGAAACAACATAGAGGGGAATGTAGACACACAGCAAGTGCAATTCGATATTACCTGTAGCAGGTTTTATAATTCTTGATTAGAGAACTCTCAAATATTGCATTTATGATGGAAATAATACATTGAGGAAACTAAAAAGAAAAAATAAATAAGAACTTATAGTATAGTATTTATTACAATATACTTAAAAATACATATAGCCAAACTGACACTCACAAGCCAAATTTCACAAAAAGATATGTGCTATATGTGCATTGCCCACTGGGGTGGGGGGGGGGGGAGAGGGGGATGTATCTCTGATAGAATACATGCTGTGAATCCAAAGTGTCCTTCTATTCACAGTTCAAACAGATGATAAAGTACATAAACAGGTAATCTTCAATGGACTTGAAGGATAGAGATTGACTTCAACATGCATAGATCAGAGTACCCTTGGAGTTCAGGTGGCAATATAATTTGCTCAATGCTTTTCGTCTTTTTGCCAGACTTTATCAAGAGCTGTTTTTCACTCTGGACCATAGCCATTTAAATACCACACTAATTGATTCCTTTGCTATCTTCTCCATTCATGGCTTTCACCTTTGCGTCTTTCTGTTTGTGAGCCATAACCCCTTTAGTGCGATTTCAGTTACTTTTAGCCAACTTTATTTATACTTCACAATGTCCAAAGTGGGAAGATAAAAGAAATGATTGGACAATACTTTAAGATATAAATGATCATATTTGAAAACATAGGAAATTTCTGGCTCCAACTTGCAATATTTAAATACAATGTTAAAATCATTAAAGCCCACTCTGAGGAATGGCATGGAATATCCTAACATTTTTAAGAGGTTCCTTGGCTGCCTTTTATCTGGTCAGTCTGGCCATGTAAGCATCTAACAACCCAGTCATTGACTGGCTTATAAGGCAATCACAATATTTCTAATGGTAAGTCTTTCCCTGATGGGGTTTACGTCATATTCAATGCAGCAATGGATGCCTGTTTTGTTGTCTCTAGGACATCCACTGAATCAAAAAAAAAAAATCCTCTGAGAAAATTCAATATCGCTGGATATATCAGGTAGCATAAAGGTATAAAGGAGACTGTTGTGACTTTTTTTACTGGATCATATTACAGAATTAAAATGATACAGAAGCCAAAGCACTATCACTTTATAAAACACATTCAGGTTTAATTAAAATTAATTAATGAATTTAATGCAAGAAGAAAACCCTTAGATTAATGAAGTCTCGATGGACTGAATTACAGTTTAACATCTCTTTGGAATGAAACAAAACATACCAACAAACTTGATTTACAAAAGCAGAAAATGAAAACTGTTGGTTCAAGCAAGAATAAAACCCACAAATAGTTCCACTACACTAATTTCAACATGATAATGAAAAATAAAAATGACTGAACTGTTAAAATATGAAATAAATTATATGGTGGAGAAAACCAAAGACATTCCCAGTACACACTATTGAGAGACATACTGTATAATTTTTGAAAATGTATTTATTTTTTTAAGCAAACCTTTTAGCATTTTATTAACTTTTATTATTCATATTCAGACACCATGTGGAAAAGCACTTGGAAACAATGAATATAGCAGTCTTCTAATTTAAAAGTATAAGTATATACATATATGTAAACACTGCTAAGGTGACAGATTTCCTTTAAATATTGCTGAGCGTATGAACCATATGGCGTCAAGTTCCTAATTACTCAGTCTACAAGTTGTCTGTTTTTAATCTTTAAACTGTTACATAATTTGGAATGTTTCCATTCAGTAGGGTAGAAGTATATATTTTGTATTACCATTTATAAAATTGCCCATGCAGAAGTTTATTTTAGACTTGTGCATTCACTTTTAGCCGACTAGCAATTCATCTGAACTTTGGGCAATCAGCGGGTCGTTTAATTTCTGTAATTCCGAATAGGTATGACCGAAGTAACTGAACTGGGTCATGGATGAGCCAGCTCAGTTGTTTGTGATACAGTTTTCCACCTGCAGTGTAAAAAAAAAAAAAGAAAAAAAAAAACATTATTGATGTTTAGGGGACAGCCTATAAATCCAATAAGTAAATAAATAAAAAATAATAAATAAACCAGGGATCAGCCAGACTAAAAAGTTTAAATTCCTTACAGAATACTCAAAAGTAAGCAAATTCTAAAAAAGAATAAAAAAATTGACCAAATGTAAACCAAATTTAAATGGTACAATACAATTCTATATGATAATAATTCAGCGGATCAGATTTCAATCTGAATTAGCTTCAGTAAACATACTGAAAAATATTCAACTCTACTCATACCTAAGGAAAAAAAAATATATAGCTTACAATTTTGAAACTCAGAAAATTTTATACTAAAAGAGATTTCTTAAGTAGCCAAGCTTTAACCTTAATGAAGCACATAAATACTACTCAGAAAGTAAATTGTTTGTGCTATGGGCTACATATTACCCTGATTTTCATTTAAGCACATTATTAATCTACTTCCTAATCATTAGAGAAAAAGCATAGCAATGTGAGCAAAATATATTGCATATGTGACTTTTTAACTTATAAACGAAGGATAAATGAAGGACATGGTCTACACAGGTGCAGTAAACTGTTGATAAAGCACAACTCAAGATGTTACTAAACTACTAAATTGATGTAAATATCAGGATGTAGATATCAAGTGTTTTCTCATTCAGGAATGTTTTGCGTGGTATCTTCATTCTCAACACCTACAACGTTATAAAACCAAAGTATGTAGATTTTTCTTAATGTACTATATTCGAGCAATTCAATTATTTCCTATCACCATTTATTAGAATGGAAAACAGTCAGAGATTCTGAACGTTGTGCTTCTATTTTTTGAAAGGAATAAACTATTCTCAGAACGAGATATTTTTACTATGACCACTAGTAATGTGATTTCCCTGTGAAACATTATTTTTAGACAGGATAATTATACATTCACAAGGAAGGGCAAGCCACTTATAATTAGCATTTGCCCCCACTAATTACTGGCTAACAGACATGTTAACTAAATCTCGCATCATGAGTGATATTCATAATAAAATTTGGCAAAACATTCAAGTTAATGAAATGACTCTAAGTGATGCAGCTTGATGCTAAGAGTGGGATGTTTTTTTTTTTTATATTAGCACAAATACATTATACCTTCCACACATGTCATTCACATAACCAGAAACTCTCAGGATATTCACTAAAGTGAAAATTCTAAATTAATTCAAGGTGAATTTCAAACTTAAGGGCAAAGTAGTCAAACTGAAATCATAACTGACTTATAACTGATATATATATATATATATATATATATATATATATACCCAGATCAACAATTTCAACCTTTAAGTTTGAAATTCCCCTTAAATTAACTTTGAATTCTCACTTTATTAACTAACCCTGTATCGATATAGTTTTAAACTGTGTCACATATTGGGAATAATTAAAATGCATCTTATTTCCCAAATTCCCATTGTTTGCGTAATTCAGCCTGGTTGGGGAAAGGGGAGGGGAGAGAGGGCTTCGTTCTATAGAAATTGTCTCTTTTCTCCAATTTAAAGGAATATTTTAATTTTATGAATAAAACAAAAAGAAAAAATAACATTAACATTATATCAGACAGGTGCTTGCCAGGATAACTTGTATTAAAATAATAAATATACTTTCATCAATTAGGTTCATTGCACATGGTTTGGTTTATTGGTTTATAAATATGTATATATATATATATATATATATATATATATATATATATATATATATATATATATACCAAACCATGTGATCATTCAAATGAAAAAATAAAATAATAAAATAAATATATATATATATATATATATATATATATATATATATATACACACACACACAAATAATCATTACTTACTGATTAGATTTGTTTTAGTGAAACATAAGCCAGTGACACTACATTTTGGATTCCAAAGTAAATGCAGCATTGCTTATAAGTAGGGAGTTATTCCCAAATTACATTTGAGATCATTTTGTTTGGCACAAGTCATAAATCAACAGCCGCACATTTTTATGTCTTATTTTTTCTAGCAAGTCTAAGACAGTCACTGCACAAAAACATCTAAAACCTTCCATGCCTTATAACATCACATCTAGGCTCAGCAAAGAAAAAAAAATATTCTCACCATGAAAAGAGTAACATTAACAATATAAAGATATAAATGACTATAACTAATAGGCTGAGGGAGATAAGGATGAATGCTTCCCCATCTGCAAAATGTAGCCATCATCCATCTAAATATTCTTGGTCATGCTGTATCCCTAGACAATAGGTAATTAAAGTGAAATTATTCTATGTAGCAAGCTGGAAGATAAAGTTATGGTCTGCAGACGTAGAACGATTGAAAGAAAAGTATCTATCTACAATTGGTCAGTGTGTAGGGTAAGAATTTTCATAAAATCTACAATGAAATATTTACAATTTTTCAAGGAACGTGCTTAGCTGTAAAGACCTTTTTCTGCAACAGGATGAATAAACTCCCACCTTCTTTACAGAAAAATACCAATTAGACGGATAACTGCTGTACTAATACATCATGTACAAAGGCAAAATAAAACAGAAAATTAAATAATTTTAATTGAAGTATTTTATTGCTTTTTTTTTTTTTTTTAAACATATGAAACAAAAAAAACTCTGGTTAATCTCTTTTCCACCTTCCAGCCAATTTAACCTAGTTTTGCACTTCAGTTTTTAATTAACCCTTTAAAAGGATACTATAGTGCCAGGAATACAAAACTAGATTCCTGGCACCATAGCTCCCTCTGCCTCCCCCCTTCCCTGCACCCCCCTGCGGAGGTCAATTATTTGTCCACCTTTTCCCAGTGCCGATATCCCTTGGCGCTGGGTCCTGGCTTCACTTTTTCCTATGGGGAAAAATCTGACGCTGGATGTCCAGCGTCATTTACCAGACCAAAGGTACATTGTAATTCAGGAATCCCTCTAGTGGGCAGACTTAGTGCTGCAATGTAAACATTACAGTTTATCTGGAACTGCAATGTTATACATTGCAGCACTAAGTTAAAAAGGGACATTGCACCCAGACCACTTCAATTAGCTGAAGTGGTCTGAGTGCCTACAGTGTCCCTTTAAGTGTTCGCATTGGCTTTGCATGCTAGTATTATAACAATGCCCCAGCCCTGAGCCAGTTTCTTTTTTTTTTTTTTTTTTTTTTTAAAAGGCCTCTTATTTTACCCAGTTACTTCTGATGAAAACATGCAAAACCTGTATGTATGTAGGGCTGTCATCTTACTAAAATTGCCTATTTTGTCATAAAATGTAGAATGTGATTGTCATTTGTCAATGCCATACAACTGTTTAGTGAATTGATTACTTCTATTTTTCTTCACCAACAGTGTAGATAGCTATAACTATATTATAGGACTCATGTGTTCTGACAGTGATGCATATAATAGAATGCATTTTGTAAAATTTAGTGAGGCACAGAGAAGTACAATGCTAGACAGGACTACAATGCACTTCATTTTGCTTGAAATAACTCTCTAGTCAATTTCAGTTTGTAAAGATAAGCTCCAGTAGTTCTGCTATAATAATATAGGATACAGAATGTTTTAGCTTTTCAGAATAAGCTTACAAAAATAAAAGAAGCATTTAAAGATTTGTATTCTGTTTTTGTCGAAGATATAACACTTGTTATTTTTGAGGAAAGAAAAAATGTCAGGAAAATCTTTGATGGGAATATGTTAAAGAGGAATAGTCATCAGAGGTATAAGATAAAACAAATACTGGGTCGGCTAAGTAGGACAATGAGAGATAATAAACAAAAATAATATAAAGAGTCTCTTAAAGTACAGCGAAGACCTGGAGTGTATATTCTTCAGCTCTTGCTTTGAATCCTCAGTGGTAAATAGGAAATAAAAAAGCAAAAATAGAGACCAATAGTGCAAAACTGTTTTAGGAAAGCTGGATCACAAACAACATAGAAGTAGAGAAGTGCCAACTCACAATTTGAAGAGCTATGCCCAGCTCCAGGTAAAACAGCATACAGTGGTATTTAATACTCCCCACATGTAGGATATAACTGGACACTTGGAGGTGTATCCTCAAGACTTCTTACAGCATTCCAGATAAGTGTCAGCATATAAAATACATAAAATGGGGAAAAACCCAATGGTGCAATAACATAGGTTAACTGCAACTACACAGACAACACTGAGGTCCTAAGAGTGCCAACTTACAATTGGGAGAGCTATAACCAGCTCTGAGTAAAACAGCATACAGTGGTATTTAAACTCCCCACATGTAGGATATCCTTCTAGCGATGCTTGCAGTGCCGGTCTTATGAAAATAAAATCACAAGAGAGGGCCCATAGTGTTTACCGTATAAAAAATAGCAGTAAAAGGTAAAATTAACGTACTTACAGTGTTCAGAGCAGCCACACTGCTCTATGAACCAGGCGTAGGTGGAATAATCCCCACCAGGGATTTCTTTTGTAGTACTGGATCTTTAAAAAATCAGCCAGGATAAAACAGCAACAAATAAAAGTAAGTGTGCAAAATACTTTTATTGGATTCTTATAAAAACACAACGCATTTCGCCAAAACAGGCTTTATCAAGTATGATGCGGTGGCTACACCGGCAGCGCATCAGTTTAGGACCATACACTCCGAGTTCGAAACCCAGCAGAGGTCACTAATATATCCCAACAAATAAACATAGGTGTAATGCCAGTAAAAAAATGTAAACATAGATACAAATATAACGTTGGTGAAATAGAATAAATGCATACACAGAAATAAAAATGCCACTTGATAAAGCCCTTTTTTGGCGAAACGCGTTGTGTTTTTATAAGAATCCAATAAAAGTACCCCCAAGGCTAAACTGAATTGCAAAATACTGAGTCTTCCCATAGCACAGTGTTCTGAGGCTGACATCCTTCCATGATATCCCAGACAAGCTTTTGGCATTTGCTTAAAAGTGCCATACAAGCACAAGCACCTTTTCAGCACTTTCTGATAGCAATATGGTGGTCAATTGATATACATTGCATTCCCAGGTTGTGCCGTGACAGTGTAAACAAAAGTAAAAAAAAAAAAAAAGAATATTGTTATAAAGCATACAAAAACAGATAACAGTGAAATAAGTCTTCAAAATAAGTAATTAAAATCAGGCAATCAATCAATAACAATGATCTCTTAAATTGTACAAAATATAAGAGAGAAAAGAAACCTAAAGCATGACAAAAAAGATGGCACAGTTTCCTGGTTCAAGGGTGCACTATAAGCACCGTAACCTGCATGCTACAGTGGCTATGGTGCATGGAGTCACCTGGCATTAGGTCACTGGTTTTGAATGATTTTCACCTACCTTGTTCCCATGGACATCTCCAGTCTTACCTACACTTCGCACATACCTAAAGTGGAAGTCTTCCTACTGCATTAGATATATCATTTTTTTTACCTATTTGAATAGAATTTATTAGCTGGGAGAACAAGCCAATTAATTCTGTACAAAGACTGGCATATATCACACATGTGGACGCAAACCTTTGGTGATTACTGAATTGGTGCAACTGAAGAGCCTCAAGGCTCAAGTAAGTGTCACATAATAAGACTCATGTGTGACAGACCTTTACACCAACCGATGCTGTTAGTTTTTGCATTCAAAGTATGTATTTACTTATTTCACCTGAATATAACCCTAGACAACCTGCCTCATGTCAATGTCAACAAAGAATAGTTAAAGAAAATGTAATCGAAGTGCTTATTTGTGTTCCCCATACAACGTGAAACATTCTCTGTATTATTTTGCCTAGTAATCTGGAAAATGATATTATTGTGGATGGTTGAGTTGATGTTGATGTTAAAGAGAAAGGATAGGAGAAACTAGGTTAGACATATATATATTTTGGTCATTATTTTGCTGCACTTCCATGAGAAGTTTGAAGCTTTGAAAATGTATTATCAAATCTTTATAACAGACCTACAGCAAACAGTCATTTACTTTATTATGGCCTATATCAAACAGCTATTTTTCCATGCTGTGTTCAGCCAAGTATTATAAAAGAAAATAGGAAATAAGTGCGATTGTGGCATTATTCGGTTTTCCTTAAATATACTTCTAATAAGCACAATTTACTCCAAAGTAGTCAAACAAGTGGTTTGGGTCATTTTTAAGGAATCTGTTTAAATGGTGTTTTGTGATAACAAATTATTTAAATTGTTGGGTAAGTACATTCAGTTATTTGACTTAAATCCCTGTTCACGAAACATCTCACAGCAAACATGTAGCAAACAATGGAGATTAAGGGATTTATTTCCCACTTCAGAAGATATTGCTTCGCCAAGTACTTCCATGAAAAATTCAATTCCTGTTTAATTCAGAATTATTTTAGTTATTCCCCTAATAAATATTACATGATTATTGCTATGCAGAACATAAAGGATGAAAGCAAACCAAACTGCACATTGCTTATACTGTATACTTTATGTTGAAGGATTAAAGAATTTGAGTTTTATCACCCTGTCTGTACATAGAAGATATGGAAGACTAAGAATTCAACATATACGACTTGCCATTTTAAATATTCACAAATCTCTTACTTATAATGAACTTGTAAATCTGAGACATGTCTTTTGCCTGTGTTGTTGATTTAAGATCAGATGATCCTAATAGTGTGCCATTAATAAATATACAAATTAAGGAGTTGCTGCATAAAACTGCTACGTGGACAACAGTTAAAATTAAAGCAAATAGGAAAAAAGCTTACATCGAGAGTAAACAGTAAAGATATTCGTAGATGTACAAATATCAAAGGTTTATTTATAAAACATAATCAGGCATCACCGGTCCTCCTGAGACCTCTACCAAGGGTTGAAAAAGACCCTTGAAAAAATATTTTTAAAAGCTCGTAAATAAAAGCAAAACTTTTTTACATCTCCGGAGAGCCGAGTTGACAGGTACTTGTATTGATATATTTGTATTGATATACTAAAGTGCTCTAAAAAAATGTAGGTAAAAAAAATAAATAAAAATATAATACAAAAGGTAGTAACCTCTTACATAATGGAATTAAAGCGACTAAATACTGAAAAGTAAAAATAAGTATAAGAAATATTATTTGTTTATTTATATAAATTTATTTAAATAAATAAATTAAATACATTGATTTATTTAAATATAACGTAATACATTTAAAAAAATGATCACTTATACACATAAAGTATAAAATATGAAAAAAGACACAAGTATATGTTTATAACTAGTACAGTCAAAAGAACATTATAGAAACAAAACATATAGCTTGTCAATTAGAAATACATGAGCCAGTAACAATTGTGAATTAGATGCCATAAATGTTAGTAATCAGAGCAAAAGCACTTAAAACTAAATGTTATTAAGCAAAGTAGAGTATAAAAAAAAAACTTGGGTGCAGGATAAATGGGGGGTCAAAGTCCAATGCCCGATGTCCGATTAGGTCCAATGTACGATTAAGCATGAACTGGTAACTGGTAGAGAACACCCTCAGGAGTCCTGTAAGAAGCTAATAAAACACTATGTTCCAATTCCAAAGTAATGCTGCCTCTGAAGAGTAGGTGGACATTTCATAAAACTTGGGTGTTTATGTACATAAGTTTGTTCCACCATATTGTCAATATATTTAGCCATTTCTATTTAGCATCCATCCTCCATTTACAAAAAAAGTAGCATAAATGTGTCCTTATAGTAATGCGGTGGAAGGCTTGATGAATGAATACCTTGTAATCCCTATGTGCTACTACAAGTTGACTAATATAATAAAGGGTTAATTCAGGAGCTTGGTGGCTGCCCAGTCTTTCATTTCCTAAAATGAGGGCCCTCAATCTCCTCATCAAAAAGTACCCATGTATCCAAGGGATCCCAAACCTCTGCACAGTCCAGGCTAATAATTTTTCAATGCAGAGATGCAGTTTGTGTGTATAGTCGATACAGTGTTTGCATGTGTATAGTGGATGGGTGCAGTGTATGTGTGTGTAAGGGATGCGATGTGTGCATGTGGGGTATGATAGGGGCTATGTTCTGTGGGGGAGACAGGGGAGCAGTTTTGTATTTTTATTATAATTTTTTGTTTTTTGTTTTATTAAAGTTTTTCTCCCCCTCCCAGATTCTTACTTCTGTCCAGGGAGAATGGTCCAGTGGTACTTTAGAGAGTCTTAGCCTTCACCTCCACCAGGTGCAGGCTCTTCTCACAAGCCCCACAACTATGTGCTATCAGAGTGTTGTTGTGGTACTCCACAGGCTAAGGTTCACGAGAGAAAGTGGTCTTACCAAAGGTGAAGGCTGAAAGATTCCTGGGACCCACCCCCGACTACCATACAAGCCTCCAATGTCCTGGTGAGGTGTAATATATAAATATATATATATATATATATATATATATATATATATATATATATACATACATACATACATATATATATATATATATATATATATATATATATATATATATATATATATATACATATATATACATAAGCCAAATAGGCTGGACTCGCCTGAACAGGTATACATAATACGGGTGCTGGTGGGACTAATTCATACAACATAGAGCGATGCATTATGAATATTGGGTCTAGAACCCTTGCATGTGCAGGGGCTGTGCCCTCTGATGACAACCCTGATCCTACCAGTTCAACCAATAGAGACTCTTTTTAAATTGACCAATCATAATTGCTAAATAAAGGATTTTCAACAAAATTAACCACTTTCAGGAGGAACAACATTAGGATAGTAAATAAGAATGAATTTGCTTATCTCTGGCTCAGAATGGGTTAAGCAATTTCTTAATTGGTATCATAACTTTCCAATAAGGAAAAATAAAGATACTGACCAGTAATGAGCACATATTCAGAAGAGTTGGAGAGATTGCATACTGAGTCTCAGAGAGTAATATTTTGCAGAATTATAGTATTTGCCATCTTAAACATTCACTGTATGCAAATTGCTACGTATATGGAACAGAAAATTCCAATGTAGTTCAAAAGGTTGTGTTTATAAATAAATATAATTATATCCAATTTAAGTGATAGATCTTGTGTAATAATAGGAAGGTAACCTTTTGAATGGAGCATTCAAATACTAAATGGGGATGTGCCTGGAAGCAGCCAATTAGATGGCAATCACTAGTAAGAAAGCGAAAACATTTATAAATATAAGCCAAGCATAATAACTCATGCAGTATATCTAGTATAACCAATAATACAGAAAGGTGTGTTTGCCACTGGAGAACTAGAATTCTGCTGCTTGCCTCTTGAGTCATGCAAATGACAGGATCTCTATGTTTAGAACTTTGAAGTTATTATTCATAGCAGATAGTCAAGAGCCTCATATTAACAATGCTGATTGATGTTTTCATTTTAGTATGCTGTCTGTTATCATTGCAGTTTTGCTAAATACACATTATGGCTACATAACAGATATGATCTTGCATGTTACATAGCCACATAGCAATGGTTCATCCTGTCACACATTTCTGTTAGTTCTGTTGATCCGAAACTGTTTATCTTTTTTCTAAATACTGTATTGAAAGATAATGGATCCACAGTGCAACATAATTATGGAATAAACTCAGGAGCACAGTCAAATCTTCATTCAATCTAAAATCGTTTAAGAGAACTAAATATACCTCAATACAGAATGCACCTGTCATGGTTGACTAAAAAAAATTATATATAGATATATATGTGTGTATATATATATATATAATTATTATTTTTTGGTTCTAGCAAGTCCTCCACTCCAACGCAGTCGAGAAACTAAAGTAATTTTTTGTTGCAAGGTTGGCCAAAGGTTGGCCAAAATGTAGATCTCCATTTGTCGTACAGCTCCAACTATGACAGCTTTGGGCTCTACTGTTTTCCCATGCTTGCAGGGTTGTATTTAGCACCGAGCAGTGTTTGTGTGTTAAAATGTAAGCATGTTTTTGCATTGAGTATGTTTGTGTGAATGCAAGGGTGTGTTTGTATGTGGTGTTGACATTTGAATGCAAGTATGCATTTATGTGTAGTGTTGGTTTCTGAATGCAAGGGTGTGCTCATATATAATTTTGATGTTTAACACAGAGCTGTGTTTGTATGTAGTGTTGATGTTTCAAGGAAGTCGTGTGCTTGTATGTAGTGTTGAGGTATGAATTCAGGGGTGTATTTGTGTGTAGTGTTAGTATTTGAATACTGAAATGTATGCACATATACACATACACTGCCACACAAATACTATGAGACACATACAAATACACACACACACACACACACACACTCTGCAACACATGATATATCTGAACACAGATATATACACTGACACACACACTGACACACATACAGACAAGCAGATACACATACTGACAACATACAGATACACATATACACAAAATGACAGCATACAGATACACACTAACACATACAGATACACATACTGACAGACATACTGCCACACACACATTGAAAGACACACACTGACAAATATACTGACACACACACATACACACACACACTGACAGACACATATTGACATACATACTGACAGACATACACACAGACACATATAGTGACATACATACTGACACACACACACACACACACACACACACGGACACACAATTACAGCATACAGATATACACAGACACATATACTGACACACTTACAGTCCAACCTTCAGTTTCCTACCTTTTGAGGAGGATGACTGAGGCAGTTGGGCATTAGGCTCTGGCACTCCCGGAATAGCCCCCTCCTCACTGCTCCTCCCCCTCCCTCGGGGCCTCACTCAACCTGGGAGGAAGCGACTTGTGGCTGTCACTCCCAGTTCACTCCCAGACTCCCAAGCTGCCAAAAAGAAAGGGGCCAGGTTGAGCTGTTAAGTTTTGTCACTGACAAATATCCTTACCATGACAACTGAAATGTTAGTAGTTTCAAGCAGTATGGCATTTCTGGTCTATCGAGATCCAGATTTAAATAGCATTTGCCCTTAGTAGAAATAAGTACCTTCTCCTCTCCCACTCAATTTAAAAAATATTATATAAGATATTTTAGGTTTGGCAAAGATAAAAGCAAAAGATGGAATCATTTCACAGGAACAGGCTATGTATGGGCAAATATTTTTATGTAATCTAGCAAGCATCTTTAAAAGAATGGTAATTTCCTCAACACCTGTATTAAAAACAAATTAAAACAAAGCTATTACAGTCATCACCCAGTATTATCCAGGACCAGGATACATACATGTCTCTTTTCCTGATGAATTATGCATGGAGTCCATTGTCCTAAAATGTGTTTTAAATGATGGAAGACATCTTTGTAAACATATTTTAAAAGAACAAAAGAAAACACAGCTGTACAGGATAACATACTCCAAGTTAAACGATGATGATGTAATAGAAAGTAAACAACAGCACTGTATGTTACAAACAAATATTTTAAATAATCAAATCAGGACAGTGCAGAAAGCAAAAACAAAAAGAAGGAAACTCAATAAGCTAATTATACAATTAACACGTTCTCTTTGCTGCTGGTAAGTCAGCAACCATCAGGGAGTATTCATGTGATGTTTCGAAACACTAACTTTATTAACACCTAGTTGTTGGCATTCAAAATACTAACATAGAAATCCTGATTTGAAAGTGATGAAAAGGTTGGTGTTTCAATTTTTCTTTTAGACAATCAGTCCGTCCTGTAGAGATGGATCATTTTGTTCTAGGAAAATACATGGTTCAGATGGTCCAGGTGTAACGATTGATGGTGAATATTTTTATAAGCCATTTCAGTAAAAATATGAATCCTTGTTAGTTCAAAGCTAAAGGAGAAGTCAGTTAACTTACTATGGGGTACTATTTCAGTTTTAATTCGTTTTTAGTTCTTTATTTATATCTTGCTCAAAGACGGCAGGCAAATGGTTGACTATTCATGCAATAGGACAAAAGTACCACCCCATTTTCCATTTTCAAGATAATCAAGCGATATTTGCTAAAATGTAAAATTCAATGGAAATTAAAAGTGAACTTCAAAATTAAAATTGCATCCTCATTAACAATCTCTTTGAATTTGCTATTCTATCCCAATATACTGTATATCCTATTGTTTATATAATTAATTCAGTTATTTTTCCTGCAGAATACTGCGCTGTAACATACAAAGCACACATCACACTATAAATAAAGCATGCACACATAATGTTGATGTTTATTTGAGCTATAAATAAAGAGGGATGGGATGTGAAACTTGCCCAGGGCATGGAATTACAGCGATTCTTTTCTGATTATTGAACTTCGTTAATTAAATTACAAGCTTCTGAAAGCGCTATAATTAAAATGACAATTGCTCAGTTTGATTAACATTAAAAAAACTTCTCCATAGTTACTATTCCACTGTTTGCAACTCATTCTTGACAGCTCAATGCTCCATTTAGTTATTTATGCTGACACATTTTAACACTTTATTTAATACATATTGGCAAGTGGGAGATCCTAAAAAAACCCACTAAAAATGTGTGTCTTGTGAACAGACACCCAAACGTTTAACTTTGTATGGGAGCATTATATATTTGTTGTCCGTTATCACCTCCCTTGCTACTTGTTTTTCTCTTCTTAAAGGACCACTATAGTGCCAGGAATACAAACTCGTTTTCCTGGCACCTTAGAGTCTTTGGGTCCTCCCCACCCTCATGGCCCCCCTCCCACCGGGCTGAAGGGGGAGGAAGGGGTGAATCTGCTATGTTTACAGCTTCAGGGTTAACCCTAGATGGACCTGGCACCCAGACCACTTCATTGAGCTGAAGTGGTCTGGGTGCCTATAGTGGTCCTTTAAGTTTAAAAGGCAATCTAGATGTAGACCCCTTGCTCACGGTGCCTAGAGGGATATTGGCTATACCTCACTGATGATACCTTACAAGGTTGGAACGATCATCTGGGGTTGCTGTAACTCTTGTGCAGAGGGAACTTGCTGGCTTTTCGGATCTGGACTGCCCGTACAAGTGGGACGAGTCTGATATGCTTCAGATATGTTCTCTCTGTAATGGCACAAGATGAGCTAAAACCAGCTTGAAATCTGAGCTGGGACCCACCGAAGGGCAGGCTAATTGAGCCGTTGTCCGTTCTCACCTCTCTTGCTACTTGTTATTCATTATATATTTAAAAAACAACAGAGGTTGTTTTTTCAGTCAAATAATTCAGTAAAGTGAGAGTTTTTTGACAATTCAATTTAATAATATCTATGCTTTTAGTTTGACTATTTCAGCCTATACAATGAAAGTCACATTTCAGTATATAACCATGACCGCTATTGTAAGCATTTGGCATTTGTAAGTAGAACTACCATTGTTCTCACAATGTCATAACATGTTCACTTTAACAGCTAACTGCTCCCAACACGCTGAATATATGATTTTGACATAGTAGAACATCATGTATTTTTGTGCTCTGGAAGCATTTTTAAGTTTACTTACCTGCAGCCCCTCACTTCCATGTCAGTGGATCTGTGCATGTTACAGTTCTGTAACATTTACCCTCTGTTGCCACTTCCTTCCTCCTGTGGATAGTTCCCCAAACAGGGCCATCCTACGTGCTGATGCCAGTAGGCTGACTGGCATCCCATATTTTCGCAACAAAAATGAGGAATGCCTGCTGGGGGAGTTCCATTGTGACAAGGATCAAATAACTACCTAGGGGAGGGTTCTCTTGATCTGCTTATCACTTACATTTTTTACATTAGACCATGTGTGTTGCTAGTTCAGCCTAGCATGCTCAAATATAACACACTTCTGTCTAAAAAAAAAAAAAAAGAATGCAGCTTCAGAATTAATCTAAATTGTATGCTGTCTAGGAGGGTCTGGGAGGGAGGGTCTGCTGCTGATTGGCTGGAATGTGTCTGCTGACTGTGAGGTACAGG
The DNA here is from genome assembly GCF_036172605.1 of Pelobates fuscus. Lineage (NCBI taxonomy): Eukaryota > Metazoa > Chordata > Amphibia > Anura > Pelobatidae > Pelobates > Pelobates fuscus. The sequence continues at coordinate 313,542,059 of NC_086319.1, read as the reverse complement.
GTCAAAGTTTACTCAATGATGACGAATAGGGGGCGAACCGAACATCGCATATCAACATCACTAATCAAGATGTAGTGCACAAAATCTAGAGTGCCCTGGTTTAGGCAAGAGTAGTTGGTATGGAAAAAAAAGTCAACTCATCTGTTTTCACAGCTTGACTATTTAAGTATCTTGCAAAAATAAGTCAGCTTTAAGAATCAATTTTTAACTGACCTAAGCTGATGTTTTTCAGTTGACCTTAGAAAGTAGGTTAAAACGTCAGATAATGCTGAATTAAATCCATTATGTGTTTCCTGTACATGATGAAATCATGTCCAGTATTTAGAAGCATCTCTGATTAGTATGAGAACCTGTTGCTCTATTTCGGAAATATAAACTCCAAGGCACTGAACCAATAGGATTGCCAAGAAATTCATGTATTGTATGTAGTTTTGACAGATTTCGGACTTGGATTAAATATGTTCTTTAACAGATCATGATCCAAGTCAGAAAAACCGATCAAGAAAATATGATAGTTAAGGACATGTCAGTTTCTGGCATTTCTTTCACCTTGGAAATTAAATTTGCATCCAAGAAGAATGCAAATTGCCAAGTAGGACTCCATGAAGCAATATGCCTTTTGATTATGAACACCATAAATCTGAATCTTACTTTTGGAAAAAAAATCTATATGACTAGAAGGTTTTTCCAAGTGCTATACAAATGGACAATATCAAGGGATTGTGATAAGCATCTTTAATGCTACATAGCTTATTAAGGGGAAAATTAGTTCCACTGCAAAGTAATATTTGATTAATTTTATATTATATTTTTATTTTCTACTAACTAAACATACGACTGTCTGCATCCATCTCAGGTCATTTTTGGATTCACTGATTAAAACCTATTTCTGGGAAAACCTATTCTCTGATTATACTTTACATAAATGAAGATCTTATTTCAGTTTCCGAGTGACTATAAGCAAATAAACAGTACATGTTAAAGGAAAAAAATGCAAGTGGAAAAAGACAACATATGGCAAAACTCTTAAGATATTTGTAAGCAAAAAAAGCAGCAAACAAGCATAACAAAACCAAAGAAAAAGCTTGCAGTCGAAAATTTAAAACCATAGAGACTAAAATCTTAAAAGGAAATAATGTAAAAATTAAAACGTGAAAATGTAATCATATATATTTACTTGAGATAGAGGGGCAGATAGACAGACAGACTGGCCTATCGGATAGATAGATAGATAGAATCAGTCAACCCAAAAGAGCATACAATAGGCCAATTGGTGTACTGTAATATAAGAGAATAAACAATATTTCACAAAAAAAGATTTTTGCCATTATTAAAATGATTGACCAAGAGAACTTTAATTAGATCAAAGGGATCTAAACAATGGGATATTGGGCAGGGAGCTGTACCTAGCTCTGTATAGAATTAAATGATTGTATCTCTTATTGTTGTCATGTGGAACCAGATTTCAGGGCAGTAATCTGAAAAGAGTGTCTAAAATGTTTTCAAATACTGCACAACACTTGCTAAATCACAGTATTATATGAGTTACAGCAGTGGTAGGCAACCATTGGCACTCTGGATGTTGTGGACTATATCTCCCCTAATTCTTTGCCAGCATTATGGTTGTTAGAGCATTATGGGAGATATAGTCAACAACATCTGTAGTGCCAAACGCTGCCTACCCCTGATTTACAGGAAAATAGATTCTACTTAACAGATTGCAGATCAACAAAAAGGTATTGTCAGGTTGAAAAATAAATGCAATTCTTAATTGGACGTTAAATGTAAAATAGTGTTATCTTCCATATTAATGACCATACTATTACTGAAAGGAACACTATTGAGTCATGAATGCAAAAGTGTATTCCTGACCCTATAGTGTTAAAAACCATTTTAACAATTTTTTTTTTTTTAATGAAAACGTACCTTTATTCCAGTGCTGCGTGGTCTGCTGGTGTGTTCTTCACCCCATTGGCTGAGATAATCAAACCTGACAATCTAAGCTAATCCAATGCTTTCCCAGAGGAATGCATTGGAAGGCTATTGTGCATGCATGGCAAAATTCCGTACTGTGCCAATCAGCATTTCAATCAGCATCTACTCATAGACTTGCATTGACTAAATGCATCTCTATGGGGAAAGTTCATAGTCTCCATGCCGAGCAGCACTGACCCAGGAAGCACCTTTAGTGGCCATCTGATTGACTGTCACCAGAGATGTCCCTAGGCAGTGATGTAAACACTACCTTTTCTCTGAAAAGGCAGTGTTTGCAGCAAAAGGTATACCAAGACAAAGGATAATGGATCCAGGACATCATTTATGAATAAATTCAGAACATGCCAGAATTGTGTTGGTCCTAGTAATAAAAATAACATTTCACTTCATTTCCTTATTCATAAAATGAATCGTGAATAAGTAGTAAACCATTTATGCTGACTAATGACTTAATAGTGAAAACAAGTGGAATAAAATGAAAAAAAGTTCATAGGGAGTTCAGGACTTAAAATTTCAGGTCCTACACTACAAGCCTGGTCTAAAAGTTAATCACGAACTGCAACCCTGGAGAGCCCATGGCACACTCAACAGGGGTGAATTACTACTCACTGGGGCTGTATTTTCATGAGACTAATGAGAATGTTGATATTTTAAGAACTGAATATTACCTAGACAGAGTGTAATAACTTCAAATAATATTTTATATTAGGACCTGGGATTTTAATACAATGCCAGATTGAATTAAAGTATGATCCCGTTAAGAAGTAGCAACATTTAAAGAACATTTGTCTGATGGGATCTGTGCAATATTATAAAATTGCTGCTCTGGGTTAATCAAGAAGTACAATACAGCCAGGATAGAATGAGAGTATGATACTAGGCTGTGCAGTACCACTATAGCTTACTAAGATTTATTTTAGAGGGATGTGGGGTTACAATTCACTGTTTTTTCCATACAGCTAGATCTTATAGTTAACAACACCATAGACAAAAATCCCCTTTACAGACTTTCTATCCAGTGAAGTTCATTTGTAATAGTTCTTTTTGCAATGGTCTAAAAGTAACAATATTTGTATTTGAATCATGCATCTGGTAGAGTTCATACAGTGTAGCAAGTTACCGCTCTAGATAAATCAACAGTCAACCTTCCTAGATTTGTAAAGAGTGAAAGTAGGAAAATGGAAAAAAATCTGGCAGTGAATTGCTTAGAGCCACAGTAGTTGTAACAAGACAGCAGCTATCACTAAATGCCATATTTAGTCTAGAACTGGGGAGCCCAATAGGTAGTTCCCAGATGTTGTAGAGCTACAGCTCACAATGCTTTGCATGTATTTAGAATGCCTTTAGAATGACAAAGCTTCCTGTAAGCTGTAGTTTAAAAACATCCGTAGATCTACTTTTTGGGTACCCTTGCACACATTCTAAATGGAATGATACATTTGGGAATCTACTCAAAGGGACAGACAAATAATCATCATCTACACTGGTTTTGCCTTGTTATCTATAAATATTAATTGTAGAGTATCTGCACATTCCAGATAGAACTCTACAGTTGTAAGTCTGGCTAGCATGTATCTATATTGCTGTCACCCTAAAACTGTCTGATATTCTGTATCTGCCTAGACTTGCAACAAAATTAAAAAAGAGAATAAAACTAGCACCAGGTTAACATTATTCTAAATCAATGCATTGCCAATAAAGTTTCAGAGTACAATAAATTGAATCCCCTCAGTATGAATGAGAATGCATACTTTACTTGTGGTGGCTATTTAAAAATACCAGAAGTAGTGCATCAAACTATTCAGCGGAGCCAAGTCAGTCTGTGGGATATAACAAATCATTCCACTGGGGGCTACTGCCCCACAATTGGGCATGGAAAAGGTATCACTGTAGTTTAGAGAATCAACATGACCATCAATTATATGATGTATGTGTCACGGTAGCCGTACCCCAACACGCAGAAAATAGGAAACCCACAAAAGGTGGATTATCAGATGCCTTGGCAAAATCCAAGTAGATCACATCCACTGCAACACCCTGATCTATACTTCTACTTACTTCTTTGTAGAATGCAATTGTTCTTAATAAAATAAAACATTTTGTCAGAGCAAAAATATTTGAAAAACTTATTTTTTTTAAAACACTGTCAGCTGAGAAATGTATTTTACAAACACAAACTGTGTGTCCATTGTCATATTGTGATGCAAAACAGGTACCAACTAAGTTTTTGAAAAGAAAAACAGACTTTATCAGAAAAATATAGTCAATTGCAATGACAATCAGTATGACCATAAAAAATTCACATATACAGTAATAGCAAAGTCCTGCATTTGAGCCCTAGTTGACCAAATATGTTAAATATAATTGTGAGCTTGTTGACACATGATGCTAGACTGGACTCAAAATGAAGAGTTAGTTTGCAAATTATCCAATGGCAAGAAGGTCTCTTACTGCAGCTTTGCTCCGCCTCAGTGTTGATGACCTCATAGGAAGTCCAATGCTTCACATGGTTCTAGAGAAATGTATCCGATCTGTTTACAAACAAAAAGCAAAATACAGTAGACAGGGTAAAGCTGGGAAACACATGTTTAAATCCACACTGTAAAGGTAATTTAGCTTACTTATGAGTAATGCTTTTTTCTGTCGTTAACTTGCAGGCCTTGAAAGATCCTACATTGTCTGCTCGCAAAGACTTCCAAAGGGAGGCAGAACTTCTTACCAACCTTCAACATGACCACATAGTCAAATTTTACGGTGTCTGTGGTGATGGAGATCCTCTAATAATGGTGTTCGAATACATGAAACATGGGGATCTTAATAAATTCCTAAGGTAAGTAATAATTTCATAGAATCAGTGTAGTAAAAAATCAGAAATAGACATGATGGTCTATGGGGAATGCATTTCAACATCTTGCAGAACATGAAGTTAATTCCCAGAACACAAGTCTAATAGGGCCAATTACTCAATCTAATATGATTGGTGCTTAAGTGAATAAGTGTTGTTCTAGGTTATGAAATAATTTATTGAAAAATATAAAAGGCATTCATATTTTTATAGTTGAGAGAAAACAACAATTTTCTCATCTCAATAGTGTACATAAAATAAAGAGATTAAATGCCAATTTTCTACTTTTCATAAAAGCTCTCTTTTGGGAATACGTTGCCTGATTTGAACCTGTGTTATTCAAGATCAAAGAATAACATAAGTACACATGACTCTCTGTAATCCATAATGGTTATGAGTAAAGGGGGCCACATATGAGGGCCTGGTTACTTGATGTAAGACACATAAAGCCTAATTTTAATATTGTTGGATAAGCTTTACAAAAATGTTTATACTTGTGCGTAAACTTTTACAATTATTTAATATAATGAAATATATTTTAAGTTTTTAATATTTTGGTATTTTTACATATTGCTATATATTTTTGATATTCTAATAGTTTGGGAAAAAAAACAATTAATTTATCCAAAAATATTCAATCATTTGAAAAGCTTATCTAACAATATTAAATTGAGACTGTAATAAACAGTAAACACAGACCTCTCTTATTAGTCAAGAGTTAATGGAACATGCATTTCCAAATATACAGTGAGTCAAAAAGGTTATCATGTGAGTGATACATGAACTTCTCATAATAGGTAGAAATTGTTGCCTTTGAAGATAAATTGTTGCCTTTGAAGATTATTAATGGATATGGACATATACTTACCGTAAGCTGGCACCACCATGTTTTCAGTGCCATCATTCTTCAGCTCCTGCCAACTTCATCTGCCTAGAGTCATCATCACTATCTTACTCATATACATGTGAGATTGAAATATTTCCCATAGATACTCTCTGGTATGCACAGTACAGTGCCCTTGGAATCTTCTGAGTATCACGCACCTGTTTTTATCAGTCTTTGCAGCCAACAACTTGCAATTATTTTGTCTCCAATCACAAATCATGTTAACATATTTGGATTTTATCATATGTTATGAACATACTGTGTTAAGCCCAGCATGTCAAAGTACTCGAATACTGATGGGTCCTGCTCTAAATTGAACCTGCTTGATATACATGCTGACCTATACTTACGGCTTAAAATGATAAATGAACCTAGTATAAGAACTTCTCCAATTTATATGCCACTCACTTTTAATGGGGTCCCTGTGAGTGAAGTGTTTGACGTATGTACTGTGTAGAAAAGAAACATTTTGAGTATGACAGCCCATTTTTTGTTTTCACTGGCTGGTGGGAAGTTATCAATATTGGAGACAATCATATAATTTTAACTCCAGTATGTATTAAAATTACTCTGAGCTAGCTTGGTTGTAAGATCACTGTACATATTGACTACTGTCATGGTTTAATTTAAAATGCATTTACAAAATCAATTTAGAGGCCCCAAGTATAAATCAATAGACCCCTAAGTGTGTGGAATTATGAAATTCACAGTCGCAAAAGATGTCTGGCCTAAATTGAAAACTACTATTTAAGATTTAAAGACCCTGGTGGTATATATAGCTTTTCTAAAACTATTCTGCCTTCTTTCTGGTTTTTAAAGTGAAACTGTTGAAAATTATACTTTCTTTACACATGTTCCTTTTGTTGTTATATTTCCCAAAACTTGATTTTTTTTTACTTACCTCCTGTGAAGCTCCATTGAGTTTACCTCCTTAAATTGGCTCCAGCACTGCTATTAGTCTGCTTTCGTGGCTGTGATTCTTGTTTTTTGAGAAGCCTGCCATGGCTTTCCCATGTCTGGCAAAGCTCCCATGACACTGATGTGCTTACTTCATTGACAGCACATAAGCCCATTGAACGAAGTGATGTCAGTCGTCAATGGGTTCTTCCACCCTGCTAAAGCACCAACTTGGGTTGAAATGTGTTTTGAAAATTGGTGCAGGTTGAAATGTGTGAGAGGAATGCCATGCTCCCTACTCCCTCTGTAAGACTATTTATATGACGTGTGTAGCACACACGCACAACGCAGTACATTGAAGCTGAGCCAGATAGCCGCCACTAGGCATTTTCTCTCTCAGACAGACATAGGTATAGAGTCTATGCTAATAGTCTGTCTGCCTGTAAGGAGGTGAAGCATGATTTTAGAGTTGTTGTTGTTTTAAAGAAATCTATACATTTGCTACCAATTTGGCTAGCACACTGTATAGATGAAATACAAAGAGAAATGCATTTCTGCTAAGTGGAAAGTACCATCAAAGGTACCCTTTAAGAAACATTTTTTGCATAAGGGCAACCTAGTTATTTTTGTAGCAATGGAAACTAAATATTGTGCAATTGTCAATCTGCATATTTACAGCCTTGATATGGTAACAAGATAGACTTCTAAATAATGCATTCTTTACATGTCTGCTCCAGCCTAATAGAATTATTACAATTTCCAGTGAACAGATAATTAATAGTGTTTGCAAGTGCTTGCTTTGATGCTATTCTCCTATTACATAGAAATCATGTTTTTTAAAATGTAATGGAGTGGTACTCACCTCTTCAAATAATTACGAGTATCGCTTGCTGGTATTTAGTAAATTGGACCCTTGATATTTCCTTGTTATGAATCATAAGCACCTACATAATTGCACTAGGAGCTGAGGAATGACTACACTGCAATGCAATTCTTCACATTGTGTGTTAGTATATTCATTTTCATGCATTTTGTTCTTTTTTGATGAAACAGATTTCTAAAAAAATAATAATGATTCAGTTTTCAATTCAACTTAACATAATTAATCCCAGGGTGTCTGAATCGTTTCACTTTGACATTAGCATACATTTTAATCAGTTGAAATTCTAACAATAAATCTCATGCCACTTATTAAAACATATACAATGCAATTTAGTTTTTTTTTTGTTTTTGTTTTTTGCATTATGTTTTTATTTGACGCATCACATATTTCAGACACAATAAAAAAAATCATACTGTGCTATTATTGTAAAATACATAATACATACATACAGATAGACATTCTCTAACTAAGAAATGCCTGTCTTCTTCTCATGGATATTTTTTTTCAGATCCCAGTTACCTTTTTTTTTATTTCCCTATTTTCTATAGAATTAACAGAGAAAGATTCTGCCTTGGGTTGAAAATGCTTACTTTAAGTAAGGGAGCAGAATTTTTGCCCAGTGGATGGTTATTTTAGAGCTACCAATAAATTATTTTGTAGCCCATTAATTGTAATAGCCCATAATAGTCATTCTTGACACCTGGTTTGGGTGGTAAACTTTGAAGTGAGGTAGACACCAAAGTATGATATATCCTATGTATTACCTGCTGTGTTCTGCCTCATCTGTTATGTGTAGGCACAACCTGTATGTGAAAGCTATGTCTGGTCCGTATAATTTGAATTATACCATCAGGTCACATGTTTGGTATTGTTAAATGTCACCTGAATTGGTTAGCATTATAGCAGAAGAGATGAAGCTTATGTTTAATCCAATCAATAAAACGCTCAGCAAACCTCTTTTTATGGCTGGAAAAATGTTGGATGTAGTTGTATTGTACGACATTGATTTTTCTTTATTCCTAATAGAAACATAATTTGGTGTGGCTGGTATGGGAAAGTATCATTTAAATAATTTTGCAATAGGATGTTTTCTTGTTCATAAAGTTTTTGCTATAATCTGACATTATATGGAGATAAACTGTTCTGTTTACATGGGTTCTAAGAATTTTCAAAGGGAAATGTTATTTATTTGCTTAGCGTGTTACAAATTCAGTGTTTTGTTTTATATTAAGTACGCTTTGCAGCTTTTGACATGTCTAGTTTTCGAGTGTGGACAGTGGCTGGAACCTTGTGAAGCATCGTCTTTTGAGACCTTCTAAGCACTTAATCACCAACATGGTCGACAGCTTAAAATTAAAATGACTTCCCCTGCTGCATCGGTCACCTTTATTGTTCAATGTTTTCTCCACAAGGCACAATGAACTGCAATAAAACCTCAGGAACTTTATTTATGGCACTGTTCTAAGAGAAGCTGGTTATAAAGTGAGCTTTTCCCATTTTACTGCTTTTCCAATTTTTATTGAAAGTCGCAATTAAAGTCGGACAAATTCATTTTATGGTCTTTTAAGAACCTACCATCTCCTCGCTTGGAAAAGACACAGAGTTGTTAAATGCTGGGAGAATCATTTTGGGCATAGTAATGAAACAAATACGGTAGAGAACACTCCAAGTGACCTACTGCTTTCTTGGACGACCAAACACAGAAACAGATTTCTGAATGTGTTTTATATGGAACCCGATTACATCTCAAAGCTTTTTACACAATCTGCACAGCTTAAAAAAATAAATAAAATAAAAAACATTGTTGATAGTAAACAATTAAACATGGAAATAGACTGACACATACTGTCAAATTTGTAGACTCCACATTTGAAACAAAAAAGTTATATATGTAAGTTGATTTGACACACTATAAAATAATATGTGAAAATGTTAGGTGTGGTTATGACTGGGAGTTGTTTATAAAAAGCAGATCATTTTCTATCGGAACATTTGCTGGCTATTCAGTTTGACACAATTCCATTTCCTACAAAGAGCCAAAATAATATTTTTGCATTTTAACTGACTTGAAGACTATCCAGCAGTATTAAAAAAGGACCCGCTTCAACAGGATTATAAACTGTAGAAAACATTCTATTTCAACACTCCCGAACATTTTACAGCTCTTCTGGAGCTTTTGTTTTGTTTGTTTTTAAGAGCAAAAGGTCCTTGAATGTTCAACCATGTTGCACGTGATTGGTTATGGGATTTTCCAGGAGAGGTGATGTGTCAATTTCCACATTTTGCAATGACAGTGCTAAAAATAACTAATTCCTTGTTAGATTTTATTTCTATATTTATTCATTACCTGTCTAATTGGATTGCTTTTAAGTCTGCGGTAAATAAGCAACTGCAGGTATATGTAAAATACATTCTGAGAAATCACAGCAGAACGCAAGAAGTGGCACATTTTGTATATTTTACTTTGGTGGGAAATGTTGACTTTAGTTAATTATGGTGCCACTCGGATTTTAGACAAATGCCCCTGTCCAAAATATGCATTAACATTATGTATTTTTATGTCTTCGCACATCATTGATGTCTTTGACCAGTGACCATTTAAGATAACAATGATATTTGTTATAGAATAATATGCATAATATGTGTGTATGTGAGAATGTGGGCAAGGGTGCATGTGTGTATTAAAAAGTTGTAATTCCCTTTTAATAGGCAGTTATGGCCTGCTACCATTTGCTTACTGAGTAGAGCGGAACATGTTTTTAAGAGTTGTTCTTATGCATTTTCCCAGCATGTGGTTGGTCTAAAATACAGCAGATTGCTTGTAGTACCAAACTAAAATTGCTTTATGTACTCTCTTGAAAAACATCAATGCAATTTCAGGTTTCCACTTTGATTGATATAAGGACATTTGTACATATGTTTCAGAATGTTACAAAATAATCTTTCATGGTAGAACAATTTCTAGGCTTGATTTATCTTAAAAAGAAAAATACACATACAATGCTTATTGGTTTGTTAGGAATGGTTAGATATACATTGCACATTTTATTCTTTCTTATCTTTTGAAAGTGATTTGTTTACAGTCATTTGAATAGTTTTGGGGTCTATTCAAGGTAAAAATTAAATTACCAAGTGATTTGCTATAGACAAACTAGTTGCACGGAAAGCTGTTGCATCAGACTTATTCTGTATTTGTTCATTGGAATTAGTAATGATGCGAAATGTTGTCAACTTGCTGTTACTAATACAGGACATTTTGTGTTTTATGAGATCAGTCTCGTGAAACCAAGTCATGTCAGTTTTTTAGTTGTCATGATATTGATGACCACATAAGGTGCATGGTGAGACATGTTGGACTCATTTTTGTCCAAAGATAGAACATTTCCTGTGACATCAGAAATTGTGTCGGATGTCCGTTTTCCTTGTCTGAATGTTAATTCAGGAATTGTATCAGAAAAGGTGCGACAATGGGCCAATCATTATATGGCAAAATTTAAACGTAGTATAACATTATGTATATATTTTGCAGTATACTGATAAAAGCATTTGCATGCCTCATGGCTCACAGATCAAGTGAGAAAAATAACCAATAAGTTGAATATATATGTATATATATATATATATATATATATATATATATATTTATTAAGTATATAATATATAAATGTATACATATAGATTTTTTTTACTGCCCTTCCTTTTTTTTACCCATATTTTTCAGTTGTCATTTGCCCTTTGAATAAAATCAAAATTTAGTTGCTGTTCCCAGACAACAAAATCTTTTTTTTTTTTATTGCTTTTCTCATTTTGTTGTCTCCCACCCATGAATACATTTGAACATATTTAAAACATGTTTTTGCTAGTATGTAATGTGGGTATATATTTCAGCTTGTTATTTGCCGTGCAAAATCCGTCCAAATTACATATCAATCCAAAACAAATTGCTAATCTAAAGTCTAATGTAGAGTAAATATCTAGTAAGTGCTAAAATGTAGTTAAAACATTTAACATAAAAAATAAATAGGAAAAAGAGGTTCTTTAAACTACAGATAAATGAGTAAAAAATCATAAAAAGAAGGATAACTGTGTCTAAGCAGTTCCCATCAGGATTGGTATGGATTGGAGTGGTGACAATAAATTAGTAACATCATTGACCCCACCCTATGTACCATGGGCTAACGGTTAATATATATGAGCAGGGGAGGCTTGAGTTCCTTAAACTGCGTTTCTATATGATATGGCATTTGGCATTGAGTCCCCAAATGCTGCCTGTATCATATTTCCAAGTCCTGAGAGGTGGCGGGTTAATGTTAGTGAGTAAATTATGTTTGTGACATCATAACCTAAAACCTTTGGCCTCTAATTCCCCTCCCCTGTAACATTAAACCCACTGCCTCTTACCCTTCCATCTTCACTTCTTTACTACAGAGACCTACAAGTAGGTTTCACGAAAGACAAACAAAAGTCCCTTTCTGTTTCATAATGCTATTTATTCTGAAATCCCTTTTACATTCTAAAGTTTCACTTCACTATTTTGGATTTTTTTAAATTAATCCTTTTCTCTTTTTTTGAGGTTTTGTTGCCTCTGTTTTATGCCATTCTTTTGCCATGCGATTTTTTTTCCCTTTGGCTTTTCTGCTCCTCATCTCACATTTTTTTTTTTTTTAACCATCCACCTGATTTCAAATCCCAATTCTTGCACTTCTTATAAATACCCTAATTTGTTCACTGTTGTTATTTTGCTCTTAGCTATGTATTTGAAGTCCATCATGCTTTACTTTACCTTCTCCTTCATGTTTTCCTGGTATCTGTCTGCTGTTTCTTCTCTATTCATTTTTCTAACTGTTCAATTGTACAGGCACAACACAGCAAGATGCTTACTTCAGAAATGGTCAGTTGTGTCAGGTTTTCATTGCATCCAAGAGCATCCTCGAATTTCTAGCTTGGTTACTGCTCGCCATTCCTCTTTCACATTCTTTTATTGGTGCACGGCTGCTTCATCATCATAATTCTTTTTAGCCTATGCCTACTGTAGATATGTTGACACCAGATGCCATAATTGATGCCAATACAGCATCTAAAACTAATCATGCAACACTGCTATCATTCATAGGTCAAGGCTCCTGGTACTTATTTCTCATCACCAGCCCACTTATTTGCCAAAAAGGCACAACAAAGTGATTTAAATAGATGCCCCCACAGGACAGGAGTCTGTAAGCAGATGACTACTATGCTAAATTGAATACCCTACCCTTCGTCTTTCCCTTTCCTAAAACTGTAGTTAGGGATCCTATATTTACTCAGTAGCCTTAACAATTCGATCTCATGAACAGGTTTCTGCGTGTTGACTTTGACCACAGTGTCTATTTGATTCGGGCAGGCCATACTAAACACATACTAAATTAACAAAACCTGTCCTTTTAAGTCTATTTCCCAGTTTAATGTACTAAAAATATATATATTTCAACGATAAAATGAGAGCAAACTCTGAATATTACTTTTCTTGAGAATGGTTGGTACAGTAGCATGTTCATACAGCCAGCAATTATGGTAATTATTACAACTACTACATTGGAAGATCTTGTGGAGTAAAATATGCATATGGACAGTTATTGTAACATGTATTATCAATAACCTTCCTTCTTGGAATAAATCTAACAATTCCACTTGCACGATCTGCGGGAAATTTTTCAATAAGCATCTCACCTTAAGATAGAATAACATAATACAGAGCTAATCAATTCCTGTTCATGGGTACAAAATTCTTAGAACCTGAAATAAAACACGCATTTCCAAATTTCTTTAAAGTTATGATTTCCATATGACAGATTAAATCTCCATATTTAAGAAGACATCTAAAATCTTTTTCACACCCTGCATTCGCTTTCCAGAGTCTAGTGATGGGAATGTAGTATTCTGTGAACATCTTTAATGCATGAAATAGAAACCAGAATACAAAAGACTTTTATATTATGAAAATTATAAAATAAAGCATGTTTTTGTGAAGTTTCTATAAAATATTGAAATCCTTTTTTTCCAGTTTTTCTGCAGGTGATATATAAATGTTGCTCTATTTTCTTTTAAAATCCATAAACTCAAACAAGCAAACTTTGTCATTCTATATGATGTGGATTACTGATCCTATTCTTTTCATAATTCCAAATAATTTTAGCATTGTAGTATAGTATTCACTTAAATCTAGAATTTTTGGTAATATGACAAGTAAAATAATACTACTTTGCATATAACCTCTATTTTAACTCTTTTTCCTTTAGGGTTTTATTCACAAAACATTCACAAAGCAAGTGGGAATTAATCTCCTATTCAAGAGAATTATTTTGAGTTGCTAACCTAGCATAACTCGTGCCTCTCTAAAGAAACTCTTTAAATTTACATAACACCTAAGATATCTTATTGCACACCTTGATCATTATTTTTCTACACCAAAATTCTATATCTATGTTAAAGGGACACTGTAGGCAACCAGACCACTTCAGCTATTTGAAGTAGTCTGGGTGCTGTGACCCTTTTGCACTTAGTGCTGTAATGTAAAACATTGCAGTTCCAAAGAACTGCAATGTTTACATTCCAGCTCTAAGTCTGCCCCAGTGGCTTTCTGCCAGACAGCCATTGGGGGCGCTTCCGGAATCCTAACAGACATTTGGTCCGTTATCTGACACTGGATGTCCTCATGCTCTGCATGAGGACCTCCAGCGTCACATTTTCCCCATAGGAAAGCATTGCTGCACACGCACATTAGGTCTCCCCTGCCGGCTGATGTCGGTGGGGGAGGATTGTGGGGAGAGCCTGACCCAGCACCCACGGACATCAGGGGGTTTTAACCCCACGGGAGGGGGGGGCTATTAATCCTACAGTGCCAGGAACATGGCTTTGTTTTCCTGGCACTAAAGGATCCCTTTAATGCTATAAGAGTTAAAAAAAAAGTCAACAGTGCAATGTATTTTCCACTAGATTTACAGGACTACAATCTGAAGTACAGGTTGATGGCACTTACTATGGGTAAGCCCTGAATATCGTATACCATGCTAGACCTGTTGGTTGATGCCAACACAATTTATTATAGAATAATAATGAATTGTGTAGAACATCAAGTAGTGGTAAGAAGCTCTGTACAGCTTTTCTTCAGAATTAGTTCATTCTCAAATAAAACATATTTCTGGTTCTGCAGGTTTGCAATTGTGTATGAATGTATGCCTGCCTGCCTTATTTTAAAGAGGTTGAACTAGCTCCTGTATCAGAAGTCCCTAACTTTGCATTTCTTTACAACCACAACTTATGTTTGTGTGGGCATATTTCAGCATCTGTCCAACTAGTTGGTCATTACATTAGGATCATGAAATGTTTTGTCAACTTCTAATTACTCCAGATCTTCAATCTCAACATTCTTCAATTAAGAGCATGTCTTTACAACAGGGACAGTTAAATGGACGTGACTTTCTCATCTCCCCTACACTCAGAGTGATCTAACTTTCTAATATTGATCCTCATGCCTTTAACCCACCATATCTAGAAAGTCAAACTGTTTATCTAGTATTTTTTCCTAGCACAAGCTGCATCTCAAGTTTACTTCTGCTTATTTTTCTGTCTACTTCTTACTACTGTGAAAATATAGTCTCTAAAACAGCAGTTTTGGTTTAAATAATTGGTATGGTTCCTTAATGACACCTTTGATAGACACAGCACTATATGTCTTAGATAAAAATTGAAGATTATATTTTTTTCTGGGCTAGTAATGTCAGCCTGTTGAAAACGATTATCATTGAGGCATCGAAGCACTAAACTGACAAAGGGAGCATGCAGTATCGCTCATCTCTCTTTTGCATGTCTATTTCAACACCTTTACATTTCACTGGAAGCTGAACTTTCTCCAACAGGGATGTTGAAACTTTAATTTTGTCTGTTATTGGAGATGTCTTATCATTAGTAATCTCTGATAGGCACATTGGTATTTTCCTCTTATAGATAACATATTCAAGTGAATTCTCACACAGGGCAAAGGTCATCTAGAAGCTTCTTGTACACCACATTTATCTATGATGTTCCTAAATTGCAGATCTTTTTCTCTGACAGACTGTAAAAAATACTGTCCTTGAACAGCAGAAAGGAAATGTGTTCAATCTGAAGTAATACTGAGCTGCAAAGCCTTACTCTCCATAAATTTTTTTTAAAGGTGAAACAAGTATTGAGTAAAGGTATGATTAAGGTGTAAGTACCACACTTAGTACTGGCCAATGGGTTGAATAAGAGTAGAACAGTCATCACAAGACTCCAGAATGGCCACAGTAATGTCTTCATCCCCCCAACTTGATATGTGCACATCTTTAAATATGAGCGGAATTTTGTAAACTAAAGTGGAATCATATTTTCATATTATTGTTTTTCCCATTAATTGAAAAATATACACGAACGAGCAATTCGTCCATTAGGAATTCACACAAATAAAAAAGGTTTTTCCATGAACAAATTGATAACAGTTAGTTTTGTGGAAATTAACAATATTTTTTTTCATAGAAAAATATATAATACACGGTGTTCATTTAATTATGTTGCAATTTTTACATGACACTCTCATCCAGAGAGCCTTACAAATTAATCAGAAATAACATATGTGGGTTTACAGAGAAAGTGTGATATAAGTTAATACAGAGAGTAGAGGATTCTGGCCACGGGCTTCAATCCAGTACCAGCAGCACTTTCTACAGAGTACTAACCAGGAAGGTCCATGAGCTTGCACTCTATAGAGATAATGCCTAAACCACACATGCAAAGACAAATATAGCTCAATTAATAAAAAATAGAACACAAGTTAAATTCCTTGTCTGCTTTCATTCTTTAAAATGCATATTGTGTCTCATTTGAAACGTATCACATACATATGTACAATTAGTCACGGAATATCAATTTACTAATTTAAAATGCCCCACTGCCCATTCCTTTATGGCTAAACCATGTTAACATGCATCAACATGTAAACCTGAACATTTGGATTGAAACAAATACATTTTATTATTGACACAACTATTCATCAGACTCATTATCATCTAAATTGTGTTTATTTAATTAGCTATTTAATCCCCTCTTTTATTGGAGCAGGGATTCACCCACAGATTTGTTCATTCAGCATTTCAGTCAAAAGACCTAAGGTCAGCAATGGTGCTTATGGTAAATGGTGTGAAAATGGAGTATATTTTATGATTATAGCCTCTGATCTCGTTGCAGATGGGGAAAATTGCAGCACTGTATACATAAAGCAGAAAGGGCAGTTAATAAACATCTTATTCTTTTCTCTCAATATCCCAACAATTGCAGCTGAAATAGCAAGTGAAATTCCTACCACATATATAGAATATAGTAGATATGTCTTTAGATATATTTGCCACCATTAAATATGTGGAAATCATGCCAGTAAGTAATTCATAGATTATACAGGCTAATACTGACAACGTGTGACACAGTAATTTCTTCTGCTACTAGGATATGTGACATTTCCAGCCCCAAAAAATAAAATGTGTGAAAATAATCTCCCTTTGCTTTCTGATGGATTTCCTGTAATACAATCTAAAAGCACATATCACATACATAAAAACGCATCTGCAAAACCAAATCAAAATATGGAGTAGATCCTGTTATTTTTCCTAATGAAAAGTCCAAAATTTCAGTGTTGGTTTAAACATTGATGCACAGTGTTAGAGTTACTGAGGAAATTGCTCCTTTTTATCTTCACTTCAATCATTAGAATGTCTGATCATTAAGGAGATACTTGTGTGAATTGTGCCTCTGATTTCCAAACCTAAGAAGGCAGGTGACCTCCTGAAGTAAATGAAGACTAGAGAATTTGAGGTCAAGTTATATACCCCTTACACAAAATCAAATCACACCCTTGCAGACCTTGCACTCAGTTCATAAACCCATAACCTTTACGGTAGATCCAACAAATTATAGAGTATGCTAAAATCTCCCTCTCTAGAACATTACTTGTTGCCAGTGCTTGGAATGTTGTTTAAGAATTCATCATGGAAATGAATCATTTAAGTTGAGGATATAATGTGTAGAGGTGTACACTGCTTTATGCTAGGATTACTTTGTTTTATTCTACTTTAGTAGCAACTTCATTTGATCTAGTAGCAGTGTGTTTGAGCTATTCCTGTAAAATTCCATGTACTCTGGGCAAATTAGGGATAACTAGAATGTTGTTCTAGAATTAGCTGTCCAGATGTTATAGAACCTCAGCTTCCATGCTTACTAGGTGGCTTAGCCTGGACTTGGTCAATACAGGATGAGAATCATGCAGTAATAAACATTTGAAGGCCACCTGTTGACGGACTTTTGTCAAAATGCTCTACTATATATTAATTACTAAACTAGTTTGCTACTAATATGATATTGCTACCATAATATAGTTACATTAGAAATATGTCTGAATAAGTCCTGAAATGGTTAATACATGAATACATGTATTTCCTTGCAGTGTAAAACTAATATTTACTGTAGATTCAACTGGGCACAGTTCGGTCTTTGACTCTACATAAATGTCTTGTGTAGAAACCATATTAACCAGTTATTTTTTTTTAACAAAACATCAGATTGCCCTCTAGAACAAATTAAAATAATACTTCTCAAGTTTTTTTTACTGTATTTTCATGCATCATCTTTCTCTGAGTGAATAAAAAAATAAAACATACTAAAATACACATGTGACTGCTTTAGTGTGTCGAATCTAGACAATATGGATCTGGGCAATGTATTTTGTTATTGCTGAGAGTCGTGGTTTGTTTCATACAGTAAATGTACAGTGCAGCAAACTGAGTGAAATTTCAATCTGCTCATTCTCAGTGAAATTGGTTTATGATGGGTAAAAAGCATAAAAAAGTGCTGACATGGAATCATAAAGGAATTGTTGTTTGATTTATTATAAGGCATGTCTTCTGTAATATCTAATCTGAATTTGTATAGTTTTTAGAGTGCTTGTTTCTATAAAATTCGCCTGCTGTATCTTGTTTGAGCTACCCTTGGGATAGTCTAGAAGCAAGTTGGTAATGTGATAGAACGTGCTGGTAGATTTTTATCTTTTTTTTTGTGCTTTTTAAACAGATGCTGCCATTATGTTATGCAAAATCTATTTTTAAAATCAAGGCACTTCTGCATTTTCTAGTACAGTTTTTAGGCTGTTAATATCATTCAAAATACATTTATTTGTAGCTCCCCCATGAGTGATGACTTGCCGAGATGGCAATTGACTACAAGTGCTGTAGGCTAGTGAGGTTTTAATAACAGGAGTACCTATGTAGAATCATTTACTAGTGAGAAACATCACAACTAATGTCTGCAAAATCTCTTGGGGATAAGAGCTCATAATTGTTAAGAATTTTAGCATGGACTAAACCTTAATAACATCTATAAATGACCATGACAATCCCTCTCAAAACATGTTGACATGTATTACTGACAGTATTAAATGATGTAACAAATACATAACCAAATAACATAAGATCAAATGCTAGTTATACTAAGCCTATTTTGGCAAAGCCTCTGTCTAATACTGGTTTGAGGTTAAGACCTGTATAAAAAGCAATCTGTGAACCACTCCCCTCACTCTCTTTATAGCAAATTGCCAAAGTGGAAGGAGTGAAAAAAATCAGGGAAAGTGGTGAGGACTACATCCACGTCACTCTCCAATGTAGGCTTAATACGTCAGGTAAATGCAAGTAAAAAGGAGTAGTAGAGCACCTACAAAGTCTAGAAAGTAAAGGTACAACCCCACCTAATTTAAGATGTGTGAGTGTATACGGCGATAAAAAAAGAAACATTCACACATCTATGGTGATGGTCAAAGTCTACCAAACTTGGTACAGAAATCTTAACCTTTCTCTTGTAGTCATTAAACGTTTTATAAATTGATAGAAGTAGATAGAGCCTCTCTCCCTTGTAAACTAATTAATTAGACAGAGGGATAAAAAGGTAGAATAACATAGTGTTAAATAATAATTATAGTCATGCTAAAAGCAGCCAGGCACAAATCACCTTGTGTGAAAGGTCGTGCGGTTAAGTGCCTACAAAAATACCGGATTGCCTGTATATTAAAAAGTTTAATTTTAGGTATCTTTGAACAGCAATGTATACCTAACATTAAATAGACACTTTAAGTACCCAGACCACTTCAGCTCATTGCAGTAGTCTGGGTGCATAGACCCAGGTCCCTTAATCATTCAAAGGTAATTATTGCAGTTTTTTTTTTTTTTTAAATGCAATAATTACCTTTGAGGGTTAACTCCACCTCTATTGGCTGTCTACCAGACAGTCACTAGAGGGACCACAGGGTCATTTGGTTTAATGTAAAACCCCATAGGAAAGCATGCATAATGCTTTCCTATGAGGCAAATACTAATGCAAGCAAGGCCATTGCCACACATGCACATTAGGTCTCCCCTGCCAGCTGATGTAGATGGTGGACAAGCAGAGACAGAGCCTGATGGGACATCAACGCTTGACTCAGGTAAGTGACAGAAGGGGTTTTTACCCCTTCTGGACAGCAGGGGGCATGCCTTGATGGAGGGGGGCACTAAAGGGAGCTATATGGTCAGAAACAACTTTGGTTTCCTAGCACTGTAGTTTCCTTTTAATTGTTGGCTTCCCTGGGAAGAGCAGGACCACAGAAATAATTATACTAGCCTTATCCAAACAAATGTTATGTGATTTTTCAGCTGAAGCACAAACAACCAAATGTATGTCTTTGTATTGGTTCCATAGAAAGTTTGATTTAGTTCCACCCTATTGCAAACTTGTTTTTTTGTGGAAAATCATTTAATGTTGTTTAGGATACCATGCATTTTTTCTGATAGCTTGGCAAACACCTTGGGAAACACACAGATGAATTTTTGAGTGTGAACTAGCATGCATAATTACTATCAACACCTATTACAAAATGATCAAACCTTTTTCAAACCTGAGAAATCAGGATCAGACAATCATGCTGACAGAGGAACACTGTTTGGACACAAGGGACACAATTGTGACCCTGATGATGCTTTGCAGGTGCCACAGGAGGATGAGGAGTGTCTGCATCTAAAACACCAGGATGTATTTTCAACCCCGTTCCCCAATAATATGGATAGAACTCAAAGAACAGTTCAAGATATCATAAAGGATTGCATGGGTCTTGATAGTTGGGATTACTTATAAACCTAGAGACGGCAAATAGTGACTGATAAATCCATCTACATCAGAGGCATCTAGGCAGTCTAAAATTGCTTGTAGATTAATAATACAATCTAAATGAGGTTAATACATTTGTTTTTTCTTATGTATAATAAAGAAAGTTCCATCTGGCCCCAAACATATTTTTTGTTTAGTTGTAAAAATAGTTGTAAAAATAGAAATAGAGTCAGATGGCTTATTTAAACAATGAAAGACCAATCATGATCTAAGTTTTTCCTGGCAAAACTCTCTTTTTACCATGTACATGATGTAGAAATGGTAGTTACGTTAATAAGCTATGTTCTGCAGAAGCATTATGGTCTCAAAGGGAAACATATTTATACAGACGTTTCCAAAATCAACTTTATTTAGTAAATTGTTAAGCACTTGAGATAAATATTGTAATGTAATGTATTCACACAACTCATTTCATGTTTACATTTCATTAGACGTTTTATGTTCTCCCCTTTTAGCTAAACCTTTGAAGGATCAGTGGTGATTAAGTTATGTGGGCAGCAAACATTTTTAGTTGTTTACTAATTAAAAGACATTCAGAAAAGCTAATGTGGATGGAATTAGATGATACAAAATAAACCAAATATTAAAAAGGAAATCTCTTCATGGAATTATATTGCTTACAATGCATAAAACCATAATTACATACAAGGTAGAAAAAACTGAATGTACAATATAAAGATCTAGGTGTCTATTGTGTCCCCCAAGACATTTAAACACTTCATTATTTCAGTAATTCACATCATTTTCTTAAGTATTGGAGGATGAGGCATTTCTACTTTTAAAAATACTCTTAATACCTCATAACATTTCCAATTACATTTTAAACAAGAATTTATTCAAGGCTGGAAATTTCCACTCGTCCACTAGCCTTTCTCAAATAAAAATGCAGTCTTGCTGAGTGTAAAATAGACCTCCATTTTTGTAGTAGTGGGTAGGTCTTTCTAGTAGTGCAGGACTTGAACTAAGTCTTATTTGTATGTCAGTACGTCGTATAGCACACCTATAGAGACTTAGTCAATAATAAAGTGAATTGTAATGAAAACTGAATTGCAAAACCTATGCAAAAAGTGAAGTTGAAAAACATCCTCAGACTGCTTACTATGTTTGAACAATGTATATATGTATATACACCGGTCAATAATGGAACATTACTGAATGCAAATGCATGTATTATGCTGTTTAGGTATTTAAGGCAAACAGATATAAATAAAACTTAATTTGAAATATAGTTTAATACATAAACCTTTAAAAAAGTAATGCTGCTGATGTAATGTCCATTCAAAATTACATGCTATCTGTTATATCTGCTGGTACAACCAGATGTGATTGGTTAGTGCTATAAATGTCAACAATATTATATTTTGTGTTTTCAGAGCACATGGGCCTGATGCCATGATCCTTATAGATGGACAACCTCGTCAGACTAAAGGCGATCTGGGATTATCTCAAATGCTGCACATTGCTACACAAATTGCTTCTGGGATGGTCTATCTTGCCTCTCAACATTTTGTCCACCGGGACTTGGCTACTAGAAACTGCCTCGTGGGGGTGAATCTGCTTGTCAAGATTGGAGACTTTGGCATGTCTCGTGATGTCTACAGTACAGACTACTACAGAGTAAGAATACAATTTATTATATTTCTATAAACCAGAAAAAAGGGAGAAATTAAAACTAATATCAGCCCTCATGAGAGGATTCTTATAAAGACAAAATAATAAAAGGAAATACATTCTCAAAGGAGAATGTGTTATATGTATTTGATCATGAGACCATAAGGAAGCCAAACTGATTCCGGGCAGAATCATCTCAGATAATAATAGTTGCAATTGATAGCAGTGAGTTGGATTATAATGCCAACTAACTTAATTTAAAGTGGCTCTGTCACCTTCTGGGGTCTTTGCATATTTTGTGAAGACCCCAGATGGTTACTGCTCCACTTGCATTCTGATGGCCGCAGGATGCAGTGGGAGGTAGTTATTCAACTTACCTTAACCTGTCCCTTGCAGTTGCTGCCATCTTCTTCTGTGAGTTCCACTTCAGCTTCGGGAATTTAATCTGCCAAGAGCCCACGACAATATTGTACTTTCACGCATGCAGGAAAGTACAACACTGATATCTATGGAGGATTACCTGAGACCAAAGGATCTACCATCGAAAAAAAAAATTTTTTTCCTTTAGCTGTCACTATTGATGGTTGAGGGCTTGACAAAAGATATCTCTGCCTTTTATCAAGCTTTATCAAGCATAGGACAAATACATAAGTAGTCCATACTTTTTCTATTGATATCTTTTGACTGGTTTGGAATTTCAGTGAAATTAAAACACAGTCTTTATGAACATTTCATAAAACGTTATTTGGGGAAAAGGGAGTGACAGAACTGCTTTAAATACTCGAAAAATCAAACTGTGCTAAAAATGCTAAAATCTTAAGGCTGCTATTTAACAAAACAGAATAATTTTCAGATATTATTAGCTTAGATATGCTCATTATGAAAATCTGTTAACATTGATACTTACTTAGTATGTTTAGCACCTTCATGAGAGATGACTGTTAGAAATTTTACTAACCCTTTGTAATGAAGAAAACATTATACATTTCCATACATTTTATTGTTTGTTAACATGTATCATACATTTATGCATACATGCATTTATCGAAATAATTAGCCTGCCCATTTAATTATTAGCAAAAATGTCCAACCTAGCAGATCACAAAAGATAGCATACAAAGGCATCTAACATCTGTAAAGTGTAATGCTGTGTTTTACATTTGCATACGTTTGAGAAGAATTCCATATGTTTCATATGGAGTAACAAGACATTTAAATGATTGGGTAATTACAACAGTGAATGTTCTTTCCATCATAGTTATCACTGGGTGATTCTAAAATCATATAAGTAAAAGAGGTTTACGCTAGATCGTTAATGCTACAAAACTGGAGTAGTTCCAGTGCTCCCCATGGGATAATGAAACTTGACTCGGCCAAATGATTTTATATTGAGTTTCATTCTTTCTTTGGATATTCCCCCAGGGATCCCTTTATCATTTCCTTTACAGTCAACTCAGTATTACCTGTAGACCACACTGAAAACTTTAGGCATCGTGATATTTGTTTACCATTTTTGTTGTTTATTATTAATGATGCTAAGTGCCTTCAGTTAAGGAATTTCTTTTTTGCTTGTGTCGCTTTTTACTTTGAAGGTTCAATAAACGGATATTGTGTAGAAAACAGATAGCAAAGGGGTGTTTCAGCAGCTGTTGCTTAAGTTCATCACTTGTGATTCTCAGAATTGTGCTTGAAATATAAGGGCTCATTATTAGTTATAGTTCAACAACAGCTACCTAATTATAAAAAGGTCACCAAAGGATATAGCAAATTGCAAGCTTTTTTTTACACACACAAGCACAATGGTGGAGTTTTCCATTGCAAGAAGGCACATATGACCATTTGAAGTACATATATATATTTTTTTTGTATTTTTTTTTTGTATTTGAAGATTTCTGCAGTTTTACAAAAAATCAATTGAGAGGATTCACAATTAGAAGGAATGAAACAAACACACAAACAAATAAGGCATTGTAGAATGCATAAATAAAGTATAAAAAAATGAGATATTCAGTAATTAAATCCAGTTTTGTTGATGTTTATTAACATACAGAATAGAAATATAAAAACATAATACAAATGTAGCAAAATAACAAATAATTTCTAAGATGCCCAGAACGACATAATAAATCCTTAGAAAGTGTATGAGCCTAAGGTTTGGACTTTGTAACTATTTCCATGATCTTGAAACTGGTTACTTTGTGGATGCTGGTAGGAGAAAATGTTATCTTGTTTTTTTTGTTTTTTTTTATCAGGGAAAATATACAAAAATAAATTTTAATCTGACTTTTCATGCTTAAAGCAGCAGGCTGATGAATGCTATAGCCCCTCTGTCCTAGATAAAATAAATGGATGCTGACATATTGGTAATTTCAGAGATAGCTTAACTTTATAAATCTTATGGCTAATGTACACATATCGTTGCTGTTGTGGACATTTAAAGGGAATCTTGGTATTGTTCAGCACAATGACTAGTGCTATGTACATAATAATAATCATTATTTTTATTCATATCGATTTGGCCACTTTCTTAAAACAAACCAAAAAAGAATGCATTAGGTCCTATTTATCAGTGATCAGCATACCTGTCTATTCAACGATTCCATCATAGGGCCATAGTGGAACAGGACAAGCTGAAACAACAAGATTAGTGGCATTAGTGGAAGCTACGTCCTCTTCTGCAGTTGCATATGTATTACGATGGCCTCAATTTAATACGTTTCCCAAATGATTCAATACTTCCTAAATGACTTAACTACAGAAGACCCAATAAAGTTCATTGTAATTTATGTATCTAAATAATTTAGAAAGATAATTCTGCACTACACTAAACAATAGTAAATCTCCAATATTTGTTTGAAAACTTACAATTGATTAAGGGATCTACTGTAGTAACCGATTTTCTGATTTCTTATTTTGGATAATTACCTCCAGTATGATAAATTCATGCCTCTCTCAAATCTATAAGTCGAATATGGAGTAAGGGATGAGATGCATGATCATTATATACAGTTCTCTTGATACATTGTATCTGTTTACATTAATACTTTTATCCCAATTGTTCTATTATCCTTCGAGCCATACACATATGCTATCTGCTACACAAACAGGCAAAATTGATTTGCTTGCCCTTTGGAAAATTACATTCCTTTTTGAGAAGATGCATAAGAGTGTTTGATTTATGCAGCCTTATGATAATTAAAAGTGCACAAACCATTTCACTTGATTGAAAGTGTAGAAATAATGATCTTTGAAATACCGCCTTCAGAGTTGCAGATAGAATTTTGCTTTATTAGATCCTTGGGTTCCCGTAACACTGGGAGCAGAATATCAGTAGAAAGGAGTATATGTTACTCCTACCTTTTATTCATTACATAACGTGTTTGGTAACAGGTGTGTAATGAAATAAAATGCTTATATATACACTGCGTGCAGAATTATTAGGCAAATTAGTATTTTGACCACATCATCCTCTTTATGCATGTTGTCTTACTCCAAGCTGTATAGGCTCGAAAGCCTACTACCAATTAAGCATATTAGGTGATGTGCATCTCTGTAATGAGAAGGGGTGTGGTCTAATGACATCAACACCCTATATCAGGTGTGCATAATTATTAGGCAACTTCCTTTCCTTTGGCAAAATGGGTCAAAAGAAGGACTTGACAGGCTCAGAAAAGTCAAAAATAGTGAGATATCTTGCAGAGGGATGCAGCACTCTTAAAATTGCAAAGCTTCTGAAGCGTGATCATCGAACAATCAAGCGTTTCATTCAAAATAGTCAACAGGGTCGCAAGAAGCGTGTGGAGAAACCAAGGCGCAAAATAACTGCCCATGAACTGAGAAAAGTCAAGCGTGCAGCTGCCAAGATGCCACTTGCCACCAGTTTGGCCATATTTCAGAGCTGCAACATCACTGGAGTGCCCGAAAGCACAAGGTGTGCAATACTCAGAGACATGGCCAAGGTAAGAAAGGCTGAAAGACGACCACCACTGAACAAGACACACAAGCTGAAACATCAAGACTGGGCCAAGAAATATCTCAAGACTGATTTTTCTAAGGTTTTATGGACTGATGAAATGAGAGTGAGTCTTGATGGGCCAGATGGATGGATTAGTAAAGGGCAGAGAGCTCCAGTCCGACTCAGACGCCAGCAAGGTGGAGGTGGAGTACTGTTTTGGGCTGGTATCATCAAAGACGAGCTTGTGGGGCCTTTTCGGGTTGAGGATGGAGTCAAGCTCAACTCCCAGTTTCTGGAAGACACCTTCTTCAAGCAGTGGTACAGGAAGAAGTCTGCATCCTTCAAGAAAAACATGATTTTCATGCAGGACAATGCTCCATCACACGTGTCCAAGTACTCCACAGCGTGGCTGGCAAGAAAGGGTATAAAAGAAGAAAATCTAATGACATGGCCTCAAATGTGAGATTTACAAGGAGGGAAAACAGTACACCTCTCTGAACAGTGTCTGGGAGGCTGTGGTTGCTGCTGCACGCAATGTTGATGGTGAACAGATCAAAACACTGACAGAATCCATGGATGGCAGGCTTTTGAGTGTCCTTGCAAAGAAAGGTGGCTATATTGGTCACTGATTTGTTTTTGTTATGTTTTTGAATGTCAGAAATTTATATTTGTGAATGTTGAGATGTTATATTGGTTTCACTGGTAAAAATAAATAATTGAAATGGGTATATATTTGTTTTTTGTTAAGTTGCCTAATAATTATGCACAGTAATAGTCACCTGCACACACAGATATCCCCCTAAAATAGCTATAACTAAAAACAAACTAAAAACTACTTCCAAAAATATTCAGCTTTGATATTAATGAGTTTTTTGGGTTCATTGAGAACATGGTTGTTGTTCAATAATAAAATTAATCCTCAAAAATACAACTTGCCTAATAATTCTGCACTCCCTGTACACATTGTACCTATAGCTATTAACCGGATCTTTAATTGCCAATACCCATCAGAATTGCAAAATCTTAGAAATAAGAGACTGTAAAGCAGTACTAAGTCCAATATTACTTCTTATATCAAAATCTGCAGATTTCTCTCTGAATTTAGGGAAAAAATTAACTACCCTCAATAATCACATCCAAAGTAAAAAAAAAAAAAGAAAGCCTTAAATACTAAAATAAAGGTACAAACGCAAGACAAGAGACATTGTGGGAGAAGAGAAAAGGAAGCAGCTTGTAAGCTTATTTGACTCATCAGAGGTGTAAGAAGCGCTACTTGTTAACACCGACCCCTATTTCCAGCTTCCTCCCTGTACCGATACTTGGTCTATCAGCACAGAGATGGAGCAGGAGTTTCCACGAGCAGTATGACGGGCGGTAACGAGTTCTAAATCTCTCATTCACTTATGTTTATTTGTGGTATCTTGGAGACGAGTACCACCATATGCTAATGTAAGGGTTCCCTTTGGGGGAGAGGGTGTTTTTGTCCCTAATTTTAATAAATTACAGTATTAGGCTACGAGGTCCTTTTTTGTATCTTTTTAAGGTACAACAAATACTGTGTTATACAGTGTATCTAAAGACGTTGGACCGTAGCTGAAAAAACAGAACACGAGGAGACTATCACCCAAAAACTTTTGGACCCTACAGCATTTCTAACAGTTATTTGAAATCACATACCCAGTGGCTTATATGCGGTTGATTACTTACATAAGCGGTTTTGCTCACTAATCATAATAATGCATATATAGGTGTTTGTATTTCATACTATATATATTGATTACCTATGTAAGGTTTTCAAAACACAGCACTTACACTTAATTTTAAAAGTATAATTTAATGTGAAGTTTTATGGACATTTTATATGTGTATAACTGCTAATTGATTAATTTTTCAGTTATATTTTAATTGTTAATTTGTTTTCTATTTTTAATAGAGTTGCGCTCTCCCATTTTGTTTATATTAAACATATCTGATAAGTTGAAGGCAGCAATCTTTTTTTTTTTTCAATCCAATTGAAGTCACACAGAAATGTAATCACTTATTTACAACAAATAAAACAGCCTTTTTTATATGATAAGGTTCTACTACATTGTGATCGAAATAATAACATGTACACTTGGTATGTCAAAATACCAATCACTGTATTAGCTTTGATTGTTCTTCACTGAATTAATTGTCCTATGACAGGAATACAATCAGAGAAATAGGCAAGCATGGTTATAGTCCCACACAGACTCTTTATTTTAGAATCCCCCCAGCAGAAAAGGGTTGACATTTTAGAGTATGCTAATATTACTTTCCCAAAATATAAAGTACTTGTTTATTTCCCCTTCTGTATTTGTATGTTACAGCCACAGAAGCCACAGAAAAAATGGAGTTCATACATCACCACCATTATGTGAGAGGACTGCACCCAGTGAGATTCCAAAGATGGTTGCTAGAGTGAAGGCTGATGATGTCTGTAAAATATGTTTCAAACTGCTGCTTTTTTAAGCAAGTATAGTGATACAAGTAATAGTCGACGTTTCAGTACACGCAGGTCTTGAAAAAAGTCTGCATGGACTGAAACGTTGTCTATTACTTGTATCACTGTACTTGCTGAATAAAGCAGCAGTTTGAAACATATTTTGCAGACTCCAGAGTGCTCTCTACTTGAACTATATATATATATATATATATATATATATATATATAAATAGCCTGCCCCCACCCCCACCACCCCAAAAAAAATTGAGGTTTCTTTATATTTATTTCAGTTTTTTTACATATACATATATAAAACATGCATTTATCTTAATGCATTAATTAGCATACCCATCTCTGACTTCAGTAAACTTTTTTCTCCTTCTTTATTTTTATGTTTTTGAATCTATTTGCACATATTTCCTGATCTTGTTTTGAATTAAAAAAAATGCAAGTTATTTTGTTAAACTTTTATTTAGCAAATTATCTTTTAGCTATAGTTAATTTAATATTTTACATTTAATTCACATGTCACTATTTAGGCGCCCTTTGCAATAAAAATTCTGGTCACATTTGCTCATACATATATAGTGTTTGTATAGAGACTATATTAAATTGATAATTATTAAAGAACCAAAACTCAAATATTCATTACCTCTTCCTTGATCTCTGATATGCTGGGAATCTGGTCTGCGCCTCCACCTCTGTGTGTGATATTTGTTATGGATGTATTGACTGTGTGTGAAATATGTGTGTACTGACTGTGTGTGATATTTGTTATGGTGTACTGATTGTGTGTGATATATGTGTGTATTGACTGTGTGTGATATTTGTTATGGATGTATTGACTGTGTTGTGATATATGTGTGTATTTGACTGTGTGTGATATTTTTATGGTGCACTCACTGTGTGTGATATATGTGTATTGACTGTGTCTGATATTTATGATTCGCAATTAAATCAGATTTTTTTTTTAAATGCACGTAGGCCCATGTCTGAATGCAGGTGCGTATTTTTGCAGTGTCACATGCGCACAGTCCCACGGTCAGACACAGATGCACACAGATATTGTATATAAACCCAAATAAACATTTATGTATGTTTTTCTGTATGTCTTATTTTGTAGTATATGAAAAAAGCATCAAAAGGAGAAGGTGGTACTTACAGAAGTAAAGGAAAACCTCCTTTGCTGCCTGAGTGACAGTAAGGGAGGTGTTTCTGCCCTTAAGTACAAAAGTACTGATTTCTATTAAAATTGAGTAACATAGTGATTAAATGCACTTAGAAAACATATATAGATAGTTAGATACATTCATTTCAAAGAAATAGATAGAGTAATTCCAGTAGGAGTAACTCCATCAGGGTTATTCACTAAAATAAGAATTCAAAGTGAATTTTTAGAATAGATAAAATTGAAAAATTATCTTATTCAGCTATGCTTTCAGATCGGCTACTTTGACCTTAAATTTGAATGATCACATATATTTGTATTCACCTGTTGTGGATGGACTAGTATAATCCTGTATAAAAGAAATATCTACAGGCAAACAGTAGGCGCTATATATTTAGTGATAGTGAACACAAATATTTATTTATTACAAGTGAAGCAATATTAAAAAAGCTGCACCTTAAAGTGTAAAATAGCTCAGAAAAACACTACTATACATACATTGCAGGAAAAATAAGGTGCGCTATGACTTTAAATAACTTAATAGTGTCCAATACAATAATAATTCTCAATATTATTGTAAAAGTGCATGTGCAATGTGCAACACGTGAAGAAAATGGGGTAGCAAATCCACACTCACCATTTTAACGCCACTGGCGTGGATCACCCCTCAGGGCTATGAAAATATGTAAAACAAACACAAAAAAACAAAGATCATAGGATAATATGTCTTTAAAACTAAAAGTATATGTAAGGGGAAAAATTCACACTTACAAAAGTAGAGCAGTAAAAGTCTGCTCTAACTATGATGGCAGAAGTCCTCTTATCTCAGGACTCAGAGACCTTTAGTATTCAGGACAGCAGACAAATCCTTCTGAAGCACTTTATTTGAATAAAGAATTTAAAAAGTAATTCACACAAAGTGATAAAATGTATAAAAGTAGCTTCTAAGTCACCAGTCCAAATGATTCTCCTCGTCCAGCGGTCACGATATGTGCTGTTTGTATCCGCCGGTTGATAAGTATTATCACCTCAAGTCAATACTTCCGGGTTTCGGAGCGATCACGTGGTGACGTCGTGCGTGATGACGCGTTTCGCCAGATTGGCTTCCTCAGATCACATGTTGGATCCTGCTGTCCTGTTGGTTTTATGACGATCTTTCTGGGCGTGGATTTCTTGAGAGGAAAGTCTATTGGTTCTGGGTCACCTGATGACTCCATAATTAAAACGTCCAGTCTCTATTGTTTTGGGCATATCGCCTAAACGGCACATTTATGTTGAAATGAAGAAATATAAAGGCTAATAATGCTAGCATTTTCTCACTTGTCTGTATAGGAAATTTCAAACATTTTAATATGCAATAATATTATAAATACTAGCTAAACACAAGTAAATGTAAAATAGGTACATATATTATTATTTTTATAATACAATTAAATAGAAAACTTCATACCAGATGTAGTAGCAGTTATATTGTAATGTCCCACATCCTACTAATAGAGCAAAATAGATTAAAAAACACATTGTAAACAGAAGAAGTACAAATAATGGAAAAGTTCAGAAACATCATAAAAAATTAAAAATATCAAATTCCATGTTAAGACCCATTGGTTCCAGGGTTCCCAATTTGTGGACCCATTTCATTTCCTCTCTAGGTAGAGAGGTAGAGAGGAAATGAAATGGGTCCACAAATTGGGAACCCTGGAACCAATGGGTCTTAACATGGAATTTGATCTTTTTAATTTTTTATGATGTTTCTGAACTTTTCCATTATTTGTACTTCTTCTGTTTACAATGTGTTTTTTAATCTATTTTGCTCTATTAGTAGGATGTGGGACATTACAATATAGCTGCTACTACATCTGGTATGAAGTTTTCTATTTAATTGTATTATAAAAATAATAATATATGTACCTATTTTACATTTACTTGTGTTTAGCTAGTATTTATAATATTATTGCATATTAAAATGTTTGAAATTTCCTATACAGACAAGTGAGAAAATGCTAGCATTATTAGCCTTTATATTTCTTCATTTCAACATAAATGTGCCGTTTAGGCGATATGCCCAAAACAATAGAGACTGGACGTATTAATTATGGAGTCATCAGGTGACCCAGAACCAATAGACTTTCCTCTCAAGAAATCCACGCCCAGAAAGATCGTCATAAAACCAACAGGACAGCAGGATCCAACATGTGATCTGAGGAAGCCAATCTGGCGAAACGCGTCATCACGCACGACGTCACCACGTGATCGCTCCGAAACCCGGAAGTATTGACTTGAGGTGATAATACTTATCAACCGGCGGATACAAACAGCACATATCGTGACCGCTGGACGAGGAGAATCATTTGGACTGGTGACTTAGAAGCTACTTTTATACATTTTATCACTTTGTGTGAATTACTTTTTAAATTCTTTATTCAAATAAAGTGCTTCAGAAGGATTTGTCTGCTGTCCTGAATACTAAAGGTCTCTGAGTCCTGAGATAAGAGGACTTCTGCCATCATAGTTAGAGCAGACTTTTACTGCTCTACTTTTGTAAGTGTGAATTTTTCCCCTTACATATACTTTTAGTTTTAAAGACATATTATCCTATGATCTTTGTTTCTTTGTGTTTGCTTTACATATTTTCATAGCCCTGAGGGGTGATCCACGCCAGTGGCATTAAAATTGTGAGTGTGGATTTGCTACCCCATTTTCTTCACGTGTTGCACATTGCACATGCACTTTTACAATAATATTGAGAATTATTATTGTATTGGACACTATTAAGTTATTTAAAGTCATAGTATAATCCTGTATCTGAATATGCACAGCCATTAGTGCATAGTCATTAGCTTTCAGAATATAAATTATGAAACACTGAAAACTCTAAATTTATGTTTCAATTATACTCGTCAGTCATGTGTTACACAATTAGAACCACTGCAATTTGGTCATCAGTAGGTTTCTGCTTTTGTCTATTGGCTTGCAACTCCAAAAACCACATATCTGAAAAAAATAAAACAGTTTTTTTTAATTTAAAGTTCTCCAGATATCCAAATCTCTCTTCTCTAAATCATCTTGCCCTAAACTTGGTGCACTGAAATAATTTCTTTGTAATACGTTACATATTTTTTTTTTTTTTTTTACGTTTTGTTTATACATGCACCTATTTTGATAAAGTCACAACAAATTAAATCTACTCATAAATGTATATATCTAACAATAACAGTAATGGCGCTAGGATTTACAATATTCTAAATCTGGGGGAGCAGAGCCAGCGCCTGAAGAAGCAGAATATGAATCTGTGTAGCTCCGAGAGTTCACCCCGTTATACGGTGCAATTACCAGCCACTAACCTACGTGCTAAGTTCCAGTGGGGCTCCCTGGATACCTCACCATATGGGGAAGAAGAACAAAAAATCCTGGATGGATTCAGGCTCTGGTTCCATAGATATAAGAAGTTTTAATGCAACAGGCCACGCGGTCAGCACCTCCCAATATGGCGCCGACTGCGGCCTACTCCACTCCATCGTCGGATGATGGCAGCCTCCACAATATGCCTCCTGCTACATCTCAGGTATGCTCTGTGTCTTGAGCATCCCTGGAGGTGGGTGACTCAGCTCCCTAAACCAAAGCTGACATACAGGCGCTGAGGCAGGATATTTAAGTCATGTTTCAGGCTGATATGGCTCTTGTCAGGGAGCTAGTAACTACACTAACTAGCTGAGTTGAGGCATTGGAGGTAAATGTGGGAAGCACCAATGTGCCGACCCGACAGCGCAACTCGCTAGTGTTGAAGACTGGGCTAATGCATGCAATGTGCGCATACGTGGGGTTCCTGACTCCATTTCAAATAATGAATTGCCCCATTACTGCCAGAGGCTAATCGCAACCTTACTGCCACCTAAATAGCCAAACAGCTAGTGGTGGATGCTTGCTTTTACCTCCCAAATGCTGCCAAAGCACCCCAAGACGCACTTACCGATATAATGCTTACATTTGTGCTGGACTCAGATCGTAGGGCCCTCGGCATTAGGCTCTCCCACAGTGCACTTTGTAGTAACACACTTGGTCTTTTATAGAGACATATCCAGAAGCACCCTCACATGGAGGAGGTCATTCCGACCTTTTACACAACTATTACGGGAGCACTCCATCCCATACAAGTGGGGTCCACATTGACTGATAGCGGACAAGAACGACACAACGCATTTTCTGCTGCATGTCTTGGACGCACCAGCCTTATCCCAATCCCTGGGTCTACCAGCAGAGCCTATTCAGAAGGACGGGCGACCATCCTTGACAGTGGAGAAGATCACTCCTTTTGTGACCAGAAGTACAATGCCGGAGACTACAAACTCTCCTACTTGATACCTTGGGCGGCTGACATCCTAAATACTAATGCTCAGCTTTTTATGATTTAATTGTTATACACCATGTTTACTTTATATCCTGGCTCCGAAGGACTATAACTGATATATATATAAGTTTAGCCAACAACCCCCATCAAGCTACTCCCGAGTGGGTCATGGTACCCCTATACTGAAATGTGCACTTCACTACATGATCAGCCTACTAACCAGACCATTTTTGCTTAGTTATCTCCCGGACGAAGTTGGCCAAACTGAAAGCCACTTGCAGCTTACCTACAGAAAACTATATACACACACACCAGTACCATATGCGCTACAAGCAGTCACTACATAACTATACATAGTTTGCGGGCACATAATGCGATTATCCCCCCCCCCCCCCCCCAAGCCACCACAACAACTCTTCTTATTTTGGCAAGCAGGGTTTTGCAGCTGACATACATTTAAAACAAACAAAAAAAAGGGTCCACACAATACCTGTGATATTGTGATTATTGTATTGTATTTCTCCTCTTTGCATTCTTATTCTCACTTCACACATGTGTACTGAGAATTTGACTCTGACCACAAAAATAAAGAATAAAAAAAATAGAGTTCTTAATACAAACATAAACAAACAATATTCAACAACAAAAAACAGAAAAACAGAACGAATGCTCAAACAATATACTATTTTATAAATGTTTTCTTAATGGTAGAGAAAAACTGAAATAGGTTTTAACCTACTTTAGAGACACAATAATGGATATTTTAATAACATAACTTTTTTTAAATTAATTAAACATCCATGACCACTTCTGCTCTTTGAAGTAGTTATGGAGTAAGGAATCTCGCTGCGCAGTGTTTCCGCTTGAAACATTGCACAACCAGAGTTATTTTCACTTGTGTGCCAGCGGCTAGTTACAACCCCAGCACGTGTGACTTTGGCAGCCCAGTACTCTGTTACAGGATGTCTAATTTCAATTCTGTGCAAATTATATGTCTGTTGTCAAAGTGTGCTGCACTCTGGCAACAGACACAATCTCCTTCAATGGGAAACTTGTGTCCCTCCTCCCTCCCATCTCCCAATTCACTTTTGAGAAAGCTTCGGCGAAACGCGTCAAGTGAGGAAGAATTTTGGACTTTTATACAGGACTGGTTTTATAGTGTATTATTCACTTTTTACTTATTGTATTAAAGTATATATAATTTTTAAACCATCCAGTCATTTTGTTTTGTCCTCCTTCCTATTTAATACTGCTTTGCTGCTATACCTGGGTCCACTATATCCTGAGGTGGGGATTATTCCACCTGAAATTCTCCAAACAAGAGCAGGTCGTTGCTCTAGTATATGTAAGTAGGATCATCTACTCTTACTACAATATTTTATATTTACGTACTAGACCATGTGGCGTATTTTACTCTTGTTTTTCAACGAATACACTCACCAACGATCTGGAACCTCAAGAAATCCATAGACGGGGATTATTCCGTCCAAGCTCTTAACACCGAGCTGATGTAGCTCCTCAAAGTGTGAGTGTGAATATAACACCTTTGTTCTTGTGGAATTATATCGTTCATACATACTGTACCATTATTTGTATCTTTGTTTCTCCTTTTTTTTTAAGTTACTCCGCTGGCCAGTATTTCTACTAAACGTATGTACAATTTCTGATCTTTAGCGCTGTTCACCTTTCTATTTTATCTGTCCATTTATCACAAGGTAGAGGGAACACCTTGTTGGTGAACTGCTGCTCACCCTTGAGAAGAGAGCGCTTATTACCCTTTTGCATCTCCCAATAACATCTGCGAAATCTTTTTTTAAAAGTTACTACCTTTCTTCCTGTCACACTCTCCACTCCCCCTATCTTGCCAGCTCATGGTGTGTGCAGGCAAATTGGTCTAATGAAAGGCTTCTCTTTGAGAAGCTTTTCATTGAACCACATAAAGGCAAGATTCTCATCAAGAGCGGGCATGGGAATTAGGGAGCTTCTCCCAGCACTGGATTTCAGGTAAGTAAAAACGTATTGTATTACTTATTTGTAGCTTTTGGGGAAAGGGGAGGGAATCCAAAGAATGTTGTCCAGTTTAAAATTGATATTGAGGACATAAAGTATTACATAGACAGGATCACATGAGATGTGTGGCACCTAGAAACATAAATAGAGGGAGGAACAGGCAATGTAAGAAAGCAGCTAATTTTTACTGGTGGAAGTGGTTGATCTAGTTTTGAAGGCTCTGTGTTTTAACCACGTGGAGTGATTACATAGCTACATAGTTAAATTAATGAAAAGAGACTTGCATCCATCACGTTCAGCCTTCCTCACATTTGTTTTTTGCTGATGATTCCAAAAGAAGGCAGAAGAAAAACCCAGTTTGAAGCACTTGCAACAAACTAGGAAAAAATTCCTTCTTGACCCCAGAATGGCAGTCAGATTAATCCTTGGATCAAGCAGCTATTAGTCAAGGATAGTCAAGAATTGAAAAATGAGATCCTTGACTATCTAGTTGCTGTTTGAACACCTGTATGGACTCTGATAAAACCACTGCTTCAGTCAGAGAATTCCACATCTTTATTGTTCTTACAGTAAATAAACCTTTTCTTTGCCTTAGACGAAATCTTCTTTCTTCCAGTCTAAACGCATGACCTGGTGTCCTATGTAAAGTCCGGTTTGTGAATAGATTTCCACACAATGGTTTGTATTGGCCTCAATTAATTTGCAGATCATCTTTACTCTCCTCTGCTCTTTCCTCATAAAGCCTGATTGATTGGGCTCTAGTTATATTGTCCCAGATTATGTGTCCCTATCTATGCTGTTCATAAAAAAAAATCTAATTCTCAACATTAAGTCATTTCAAGTTAATCATAAAAAAAAGAATATACAATACTTCTCAGTTTTCTCTCATGACTAACACTGTTGGTAATATCTCATTAACTGATCCTTTTTCTAATGTTATGTCAAATATAATGTTTCTTCTTAACTAAACATTTTCATATCTCTTTATTGACTATGCATCCAATCTCTGCACTTTTCTATTTGTGGAAGCTTTAAAAACTATGCAGATTTATTTTCTGGTTTTCTCTTTCTTTCTCTGAGCCTATACAAATATATTTAGGCATGTACAGTAACAAGTCAACTGATATCAGCTCATATTACATCAGATCTTGCATGCTCAGTTGCTATAGCAGCTTTACAGTTGCAGCAACATTATGAGACTATACAACCAACTGCATTTTCATTTGAACAATGTGTTAAATAGTACAGAGATATGTTCAAAACATAGTCTATGTACTTTGTAATTAACTCAGAAGCTTAATTTAATAGATCTAGCACAGCATAATATAGAATGTAATGAAAACATCAGCAGGTCAACCAGTCAGCAAGCCTCGCTCTACTCTAGCTGACACCTTCATTTGTGATGTGCCAAAGAAAGACTAATGAAGATCTACAAGCACTCATTCAAAACTATCACGAGGGATCGTGGCCGCAAGAGAACCATTACATAATCTCAATAGTAGCAAAGGAGAACTTCTATACTACGGGATATGTTTGTCAGTAAATTTATTATTTCTAGAAGAATTAAAAAAATGTTTATTCTACTGTGTCACTGGTATGTTGATATCTTTCGAGAGAAGGGATACAGATCTAAATAGAGCTGAAATATGCATCAATACTACAGTGATTTTTAATATAAATTTATTGAAGCTGCTTTAAGGCCCAGTTAAAATCATGGAATTAGAGTACCCATGGCTAGTTCTATTTCTTTTTATATATATATTATTGAGTTTTGCACACATAAAATGCAGCTGTGTCATTCCATAAAAGGAAAATTTTACAAGATCAAACAGAATACTGATCATGTGTATGGAACAGCTTCCAACAGATGACAAAACAGATGACAAAAATATAGGTATTTCTGTGTGAACATCAACATATATGAAAGTTAATAAGTAGTCTGCTACTGTACTGCTTAGTTAGGGACCTTACTCATACTGAGTTATGTCTAGATGACAATTAGCTAATATGAAGTAAATTAAAGAATTAAAGTATATTAAAGAACCAAAGAGAACTATATGGTGAGTGAAAAAAGGCAAGCAACAGTCTAGTTACTGCTCTGTGATCTGGACCTCTGGGCATGCGCATAGTGGTCTGTCAACAGCCCTCTCCAAAGTTGTCCGCCCCGGTCTCTGTTTCTTCTGTCCCATGATTTCTTCCAGATATCGCACTGACCTGGGCTTTCTGGGTGCGGATGTTGCTTATGTCTGCAGCCCATGGTGGGTGGTCATCTGGTGGGTGGTGAAATTTGTTTTGCCTCCAGGCCAGTTTTTGTTGCAGCAAATGTCGCCGTTTTGCTTCGCTAT
This sequence comes from Pelobates fuscus, assembly GCF_036172605.1. Taxonomy (NCBI): domain Eukaryota; kingdom Metazoa; phylum Chordata; class Amphibia; order Anura; family Pelobatidae; genus Pelobates; species Pelobates fuscus. The sequence continues at coordinate 313,503,417 of NC_086319.1, read as the reverse complement.
ATCAGAGCCCCTCTAAGACACGTCTATTCAGTTTTATTTCTTTTTGTTTCAGATATTTATCTATTACATTTTTATAAGAGACAGTGATGCAAGACAATAAACATTTAGATAACATAGATAAGTAATGGGAAAATAAGGGTACGAGCAGAAAGGTGCAAGCATGTGACAATACTTCTATGCAAAATTTGAACTATAGATTAAAAAAATATATAACACATTCACTAGTAATAAACATAACAAACATAATAAATTCAAGAAACAAGCACTGTCGTTTATTCAAACTAAATGTAAGACTCATCTAGCCAATTATTTTAAATAGTCTATGTGGAACTGCACTCACTCCCACAAATCTGAGCCAGGGTGCTTGCTGAGCCAGAATCAAACACCAGATTTCCAAACATTAGTAAAGTAATAGAGGTCCAGGCACTCCTTGGTTCAAGACAGGCACTTTATTATGAACCACAACAGCAACGTTTCGACCCCAAAAGGTCTTTGTCAATTAGTGGAAGAGATTTAGAAAGGCAAAAACAGGTTAAAATCTTGGGCAAAGTGCTAAATAAGGAGCAATCACCATGGACACCAATTGTCTCATCATTATCACTTTGCACCTGAAATTATTGCCATTATTTAGTTTACCATCATTATGTGAGAAAACAAGGACCTGGAATTAGTTTATTTTGCCATACATTTTTAGATATGCTAATTTTAGTGGCAATGAGTCTCTTTAGCTGCTGTAAAGTGTTTTAGTGGGAAGCTGTGGCACAACCTTTTAATTTCATCATCTGGTGTTAGTTTTGCCTATGAATCGGAATACTATCCACCCATGAAGAGCCTTGCAATATTGTGAATAACTCCACCATGACAGATGGCTTGCCAAGACTGTTATGACACAGAAGAATTAACTAACACCTAATTATGAGGTTTTTGCAAATCAATAATAAATATCAATGAACATGTCTTATACACATTACAAGAAATCAGTAAAAACCTGATCTTATACAGAAATAGAACAGGGTTAAAGCAAAACTGCAAATATGAATTGGATGGGATCAGATGAGTTCATCTGCTGTACGAGGAATGTACTAACAGTAGAATGAAAGCCCCGCACTCGTAATAACGTTGAGTTTTCATGATTTAAATTAGTGTGTTGAGCAATCCTCTGTTATTTCAAGTGTTAAAACATCACACGACTTAGTAAAAACTTCCCCTCATTTATTTATTCCTTCAAACCATTAACAAAAGCAGCTGCAAAGACAGCTGCCATGTGCTATGCTAGCATCCCAGCTTGTGAAATGGGAACATCTTGCTTCTCTCTAGTAAACATATCATTTCCTGGACTTCTGTATGAAATAATAATTGCAATTCTTTCACTGCTAGATGGGAGTAGAGTTGTCACATTGCCGTTTTAATCAGAGAAGCTTATAAAAAACGTATTAAAGAACTGCACTGAGCACAAACTAGACTCTAGTGTTTATTTTACCTAGTACAAACCTAAAATATACATTAAAGGCTCCCTGATTAAAATAGTATGCAGCATCCCAAGATGGAAAATACTGAAAGAAAATTCAATAAAATGTTTCTCTTTGTTATGGTATCATTCTCTTCCATTTGGTAACTGCAGTTTTTTTAATAGGATATTTGAAATGTAATTCAGACAAGTGCACACATGAAAAATGCTAGTTTTTCCAAGGCAAGGCCTGTTGACCAGATACTATATAACTCAGATACCTTTTGCTAATTGGCCACCCTGGCTAAGTACAGTCACACATAATGATTCCACTATTTAAAGCATTAGGGCTCTAGATCTCTGGCCATTTGTTCAACCAGAGGCATAAAGCTGAATATGGAGCTTATGTCCAAAAAGGACCAGAAGCTAAAATTAATTGATCCTTATTCCAAGCTTCGTCATGTTCATGACATAAATTGCATTGACCTCTATATTACAGCAGAGGGAGTTGGTAAATGGGGCTATAGCATCTGAACTTCTCATTATTCAACCAGAGCATCAGTTGAGGACATCACAAACAAACGCATGCCCCCTACCAGCTATCTTGTAATGTCACTGACTTCCAAATTCTATATTTTTATTTATAACTACACATATGAAATACAAAATAAGAAATATAACTCAATTGTTATCTTTACACTATGATAGTCTGTCAGAGTATTATTTATTGTCAAATACCTTTATGCAGCTGTTATTACAATTACACTGGTAATGCTGTATTGAGAATAGAGTTTACGGGCGCATTTGGCAACTGAACTGTAGAATCCTAATGAAAGAGTTTAGAATTTCAAATATGCCAATTAAAATACAAGAAATACAATTACCATATGTGCACTATATATTAATAGTCCTCTTACTCTTAAAACCATGCTTTTTATTAGCTTACATTATTAAATGCATCATGTAAAGGTTATTAGCAGACACGGAGGTCCAGATAAATGAGTGGTCAAAGTATTGATAGTTAGAAAACAATATATTTTTTATTATGTACCTTGTTTATTACTATAGGCCCTCCCAGCAAACATTGGATAACCATTTCTCAAAATATCCATTAATATATCATACTCAGGGTTTATTAAAATCAATGTCCTGAATTGTTGGGAACTGAAATCTGAAGGACAACATTTTGGGCTGATTTGGAGGAATTTTATAACTTAGTTATAGACACAGCTTGGCTATTTTGAACTGAATGTTGACAGTAAATGATATACATACCTTTCTTTAACCCCTTAAGGACCAAACTTCTGGATAAAAGGGAATAATGACATGTCACACATGTCATGTGTCCTTAAGGGGTTAAACTACACTACAGGTATTGGTATGTTAGGATATTTTATTAAAAGAGATATATGCCATTCAAATCTTTTGTTAAAGGAACCCTCCCTGAATGTACTACTTCTGACAGAGACCTGTTATCTCTCTATCTGAGCTGAGCTCTGTGGTGCAGGACTTAGCTCATTGGTTGACCATCCCCAGCCAATGAGGTAGCACTAAACTATTTATCCCCGGTCATTCATTACTTATTGTGAATATACAGCAGTAGGAGTAGGAGTTATAAAATTTTCCAAGGCCCTTGTCGTATACCAAAACTACAAAATGGGACCTCTATGCTGTATCTCAGTTTGCAGTATATATAGGCATTTGGCTAAATTGAAATGAAAAAGGAGGTAACTGTAACTGATGTAAGGCCTGTTGGCTAAACTTGAAACCGTTTTGCAATCACAGGCAGATCTATATCCTTGTCTACCAAGGTACTGATGTTATTGTTAATTAGCTGGAGGTGTCCTTGGACTTATTAAGGTTTTTTTTTCAAGGTCCATTGTGTTAAGTTTGCAGGCCAAAGAATATAATTGTGCATGCCAAATAGGGCCACTAGAGACCAATATAATGTATGTTCTTTGAAATTGTGATTAATTGGGATGCTGTGGTATGTGAGATGTCTATTATCACCTAGCTCTTCAGATATTGAAATAATACATAATATTAATTAATTATCCATTTTTTATATAGTTCTAAAAATTAGAAAATTCGTAGATTATAGGTGTATTAGGAATCCTTTGTGATTTTTCAAGTGATCAACGTGCAGTTTGCTTTGTTGTTGCAAGCCTTGCTCATGCCTAACTGAGATTTCTGCTCCTAGTATCCTAAAATCTTAAATATGATGACTATAACTTTGTTCCAATGTTTTTCTGTTTTTTTTATTGCATCATTTGTACACTGGAATATAGAGAGATTTTATTATACCCTGATTATAAGAGTTTATTAATCAGGATAATTACATTATATTGTTATGTTTTATCTGCTTGTCTGAAAAATTCGAATTATCTAAATTTTTCTATTCACTTCTTGATTGGTCTATCATCTCAAGATGCATGCAGTTCATTTATATTAAGTACAGAAGAGGAACACAGACAATTAGCCTTTTCTTTTACATATGCAATCACTAAGCTCCATATTAGAAAGTGCAGTCATTAACTAAAATATCTGAGGCTTGGAATTCAAGGTATTTATACACTGTGCTCCTACTGCTGCATAACTAGAATGCTCTATAACTTGAGAGAGCACAGAATCATAATCTGATTGGATGTGTTTGTCTTTAGTACCAGCTGTTTGTCTGCCAATGGTCAAATCTTATATATTTACATTATAGAGGGGTATATAAAAGCACATACTTCTATGAACTGTATACAAAAAAGTGTCATAAGTACTCGTCAGGAGTCTTCTATATTAATAATTTTGTAGGCCTCGGTTGATGCTTGGCTACTTTTTAACATATTTCTTATGTTTTGCTGGCTACGGTTTTGCATGTCTTATATGGTCTGTTTCTGTTTTTTTATGTATTTTTTATTTGGCTTGGCTTAATGTTTTCCTAGAACTTCACACATATTAACAAACTGTCAGTTAATTTTTACTTTATAATTAATTTGTTTTATTACCTAGACCTTTTATTGACTCTTTTCCCACAACATTAAGGTTCCATGTTGGTTTGTGATATTCATCTATTACTGAGAATAATTAGTATGCAAACCACTGCCATGCTGATCTGGTACTTGTTTCCACAAATCCTGTGGGCAAGCCACTTAGCATTTAAATATCAGAATTGTGAGAAAAAATACCAATAAAGGAAAAAAGAGGAGGAGCAGTATTTCTTTTTAAATCTACATTTATTTGCATATATACCCATTTCTGACTGGCAGGCATTTTCTTTCTACCAACTATTACCATATGATGAAATATTAATCATATAACAAATCATTTTATCATGAATAATAGGTAACTGTAACTGTATATACTATATATGAATACTGTTCAAGGGATAGTGTTTAAACCCTATGGAATTACTTGCCAGGATTATTCCTGAATAATCTAAACAAGGTGTGTTGGTGACTCTCTGAGATAGGTCTGGCTAGTTACATGGATGGGCCACACCAGGCGCCATAACCATTACAGCAAGGTGCAATGTTTCTATAGAAAAATAAATTTTAAAAACAACTATTTAAGTGTTAAGAAGAAAATAAATTTGAAACTGTGTTGTTTAAAAAATAATAATAATAATCCAAGCCCCCAGTTTTATCCTAAAACTAAGAAATGGGACTTCAGTGTTCTATCCAAGTCTGGAGTATTTTAAAGTAATTTTCATGTTACTCGGATGATGTTGTAGTTATTGGACTTAGTAGACATACTAAATAAGAGTGAGAATGGAGTAACAGCGCCTGCTGTCTGAAAAGTGAAATCAGGCCTGCCTAAACAGGGGACTGGAAGCAAGTGCTGGAAGGTGGTTCCTTGGTATACCTTGGTGGTATAAATGCTGTTAGGAGGAAAGGGTTAAACCCTCTTTATTCATTTACCAGCATTAATCTCTAGGAATCTAACCAATGCGTTTTGGAGACTCGGGAGTAGGTAAACATGGCATTATTCAGTAGTTACTTTGAACAATATGTAGAACAATATGTGGAAATTATTCACAAAACAGTGAATTGTGATGTACCGACAAGGGAATTGGAAATGTTACGCAAAATACTTGGAAATTAATTGGAATTGTTTTTGAACTGAGGAATTTTTGCTTGCCCTGCCAGATGGGCGTAATTCATATAGACCTTATTAGCATTCTGGAGATAATTCCTTGTTGAAGTCGGTGGAGTTCTGTCTTAGTTGAACTCAAGTAGCACTTAGAATTGCTCTAACAGCTCTATTAGAAATGTCTGAGCAGATTTGTCTACCACCAAACATGTATGAACAGAGTGTTTCAAATTTATAGCAATATTTGCCTTTTTTTGCCAAAATATGTGTAAAAACTTTATATCATTGCCATGTACTTTGCCGAAAGTAGCACTGTATGTTATACTATTCATATCTTCAAATATATAAAAAGTTAAAGGAACACTATAGTCACCTAAATTACTTTAGCTAAATAAAGCAGTTTTAGTGTATAGATCATTCCCCTGCAATTTCACTGCTCAATTCACTGTCATTTAGGAGTTAAATCACTTTGTTTCTGTTTATGCAGCCCTAGCCACACCTCCCCTGGCTATGATTCACAGAGCCTGCATGAAATAAAAAACTGGTTTCACTTTCAAACAGATGTAATTTACCTTAAATAATTGTATCTCAATCTCTAAATTGAACTTTAATCACATACAGGAGGCTCTTGCAGGGTCCAGCAAGCTATTAATATAGCAGGGGTTAAGAAAATCTTAATTAAACAGAACTTGCAATAAAGAAAGCCTAAATAGCGCTCTCTTTACAGGAAGTGCTTATGGAAGGCTGTGCAAGTCACATGCAGGGAGGTGTGACTAGGGTTCATAAACAAAGGGATTTACCTCCTAAGTGGCAGAGGATTGAGCAGTGAGGCTGCAGGGGCATGTTCCATACACCAAAACTGCTTCATTAAGCTAAAGTTGTTCAGGTGACTATAGTGTCCCTTTAAATCATATAATGTGCAAAACAATGTGATGGTTTGTGAAAAAAACTATCTCAATAGAACTCAAAGCACATACATACACTGTGAAAATAAACAATGTCTTCATAAAAGGGTGACTGTGATTTTCTTCTTTTCTGGTATGTCAGACATCTATTAAAATTGTCAACAATAGTATGACCTTTACTAGGAGCGTGAAGGTTATTTACATACTGATAGTACAATTTATCACGATAACACTGGGGCAATTCTGGAGCAAAAGTGAATGTTTCTTTTCAATTAAAGATAAAGATGACATTGATTTCTGTGGCACCTTGTGCTGCGATTAATACAAAACAATCCACATGGACAACTGCTGGATTGTCAATACTGTTTGTTATCCATGCTGTTTGATTTGATACTTCTGCACATGGGTGTTTTCTCACAAATATATTGAACAGGCCAGGTTGCTGTAGAGGTCACACAGAGAAGGTCATGTTAAAGAGGGCAGCTGGCACATTGATCATTAAAATGTTGCAATATGAATTATTTCAATTATTCATCAGCTGAAATGTTATGTATTATTATTCATACTTTTTAGACATTTATATGCAAATAAAGTGAATTAAATTACAAAGTACCTCCCATGTGTATACAAACACATGTATATAAAATAAAGTCATATATGTGAACATTAATGTATTTAACAGTGTGTTGTGTAATATATTTTAGACTGAACAACATTTGTTACAAGAACACTGCACCAATTAACAGAATGTAAGAACTATCCAGTTTTAATTAATGTAGGTGTCTTAAGATCAAAACCATAGGAAGGAACATAATTACAATCCTGGTCTCATAATAAAAGTCTACTTAAAACATATATTTATAATATGCACATCATCAAAACCACATAAAAAAATGACAATAATAATTGCATCGAAATAAAAAAATCACTTTAATACTATACAATATTTCTATAATTATCAATTCTCAACATTTTTTTTTCAATATTTTGTCTCTTGTCCTTCTATATTTCAGCTAGAATGAGGTTTGAAACATGATTTGCTCTGAAGCTTTTTTATTGTTTGGATTAAGCCTCAGGGCTGTTTCTATGACAGATTTAATGTAGTCTAACTGCCAAGTATCTTGGGGAACAGGATAAAGGCTGAACTGTGCTTTAATAAGCCTGAATCTTATCTTCCTTTGAAGAGCAGTTTTGGCTCAAGGTACAACAAACATTGAATTTTTTTTCCAAGTACAGAAAGAAAAAAGAATATAAGACACCACAAGTACCAATGTGTGAATGGCTTTAACTTTATTTTTGCTAATTTTTGTAAAGGCCATTCTGCAACACGCTTCAAGGGTTAACTTTCTTATATTAGGGATCTAATTTAATTTTAGGGAATCTAATATCAGTCATATACATGCACACTAATGCACATACAAAAATATACATAGGCAGAGTAACTATAATATATTGTGTGCAATAAAAGCTATGGAGATATCTACTTAAATTGAAAACGTGTTTTATTGGTAATTAATACTCAATATTTTAAATACCCGAGAGGTGTCCTTCAAACAAAACAATTGGTTGTTTTGTTTTTTTTATACATAAATGGTCTTTCAAGCTTGTTATTGTATGTAATAACACCATAAATGTTAAATTAAATGTTTGAATAAAACTACTATGCGTTATTTAAAGTAATGGTCAGGAACATGATTCTTACAATAAACATTATGACTTCAATGTGTTTATTTCAAATATATTGGGGTTTTCAACAAGGAACATCTTGGGTCAGACTAATTTCCAACTTGTTCAGTGTAATATAAACTTGGAGGTAATTCTGCATGTCAGCTATCCACTAACAGTGAGTGTGTTGCATGCATTTTGTTTAACAGACTCACACCATTTAGTTCTAGCTCTCTTCATTGAGCTAAGCCTGGCCGTGCAGCTCATTGACTAAGAGCAAATTGCTGATGTTCCTGCAAAGCAAGATTTACCTTGGAAGAGGTAATAAAAGCTCCATGCAGGAGCATCTAGCTCTCTATGTAGGAAATGAACTATTCCGAAAGACCCCAAGTAAGTTGTCAAACCATAAGCAAATAGTTTGACTGTTTACACTGGGGAAGTGCCAGGGTGGTTCAAGAAACTACAACATGATTACTGTGGTCGGAGTGCTCCTTTAACACGGGAACTATTGTTATCAACAGACAATTATGTTCAAGAACCCAGAATATAAAATTTTTGAAAAAAAATTATAAACGTGAATAATGAGAAGATTCAATATGATGTGGGGAAATGATTATATGTTTACAATAGTTTGACTTAACAGTATCATTGGTTATAGCTCCTGCGTAGGCACAATCAAGACAATTAAGAATTCTATTGCAATTCACCCAAAATACATGTCATTTGCATGGAGTATTTTCCATAAGCAAACGTTACTGAGATATTTTCTTTTTCAGACACAGCTTGCTGCAACTTTCCAGCGGCACGACAATATCTCAGTAACCGTAAGTTTGCATCAGCTTTAATGGGCATCCCACTGGATTTATGTAGACATTAAATTTGTTGGTATTTGGTCTATGAAAACTAGTAAGTCAATAAGTCATATCAAACCAAATTAACAAAAAAAAAAAAGTGCAAATTACCCAGACAGATATTTTTGTCTCATGTATAGTCCAAAATGGACTTTGCAAATTTTTCACTACTGTGAATCCTGTACAGATATTTGTGTTTCAAAAGTATTTGTTCACATTCTGGTCTACTTAAAAGAATACCGGAAAAAAAGTATTGAAAATATATAACAGGAAAAGCAAAGTATTTTCATTTGATTTTTTTATTTCGTTCTTTATGAATTTCAGGTGGGTGGTCACACAATGCTGCCAATACGATGGATGCCTCCTGAGAGTATTATGTATAGGAAGTTTACAACCGACAGTGATGTATGGAGTTTTGGGGTCATCCTCTGGGAGATATTCACGTATGGAAAACAACCATGGTTCCAGTTATCAAATACAGAGGTAAAGCTTATTCTGCCAAAATGTTTACATTGTCATATACATGCACACGCATGCATATAAAAAATATACATATATAGACACACATACAATACAGCAGAAAACTGAGGATTACTCTTTTCTGTCCCCTCTAATACTAATGTCTTATATTCTGACCATTCCAATGGGCATACAACCCCTGGCACTCACTTGTTGAGGACTAGACTTTAACAATCAATCATATTCAACAGACTCAACAGAATGAGTTTACTAACCCACTTCTCCCCACTACAGGAAGCTTTCACAAGCTGGTCTTGTCTGACACTCTCTGCTACGACCAAATAATAACACAGTATCACTCTGGTTTCCAAGTATATCCTTGGGATGTTACTTTTGTCCAACACCCACGGAATGTTACTACTACCCATTACTACATTAGTACTCATTTTATCTACCTCAGAAGGATGAAGGGTTCAATCAACCCTGCTGGGAAATGAACCACCACCCCCAAGGGTTGTACAGATTCTACTGATGATGCATTAGCCCACTGAGGTATCACACAAGCCTAAAGTGTTTCCTTAAAAACTTCAATAATTCTCACTTACATTGACATCCTTTCATTCATGTAATTTGAAACTTTATGCACTATGGGTTTCTAACCAACCCAAATCTTTACTAGACTTGTTTCACTGGGACCAGTTTCTAGAATCAGACACATTCCAATCTCTTGATTGGTTTAACTGTTGTATTATTACATGCCTTATGTTGTTTACTCTGTCAGCTCTTAAAACTATACATCCCAACAATTCACTAGCAAAAAATCACTTTTCTGCTGGTCTCTAGCACCCATTAAACAATTATTTCCACTATACACATTACTCCTTTGTTTTTTCCTACCTTTTGTACCCTTATACTTTTCTCCACTCCCCAACTCTTTCTTTTAGTTCTCAATATAACAATTTACCTGCATGATAATTGCACAGTTCTGAAGTAAACACTTTTACTTTCACAAATAAAGCATCATCTCTCACTTTTATGAGTTTTGTCAACATATACATTTGTTTAAAACTAATAAACAGTGAATAAAACAAACACTAAATATCAAAAAGTAGATTTTACACAAGATATTTTACTATCACTTAAAAAAATTATTTTTCGACATTTCAATTTGTAAGAATGTATATTCATTTTACTCCCACAATCCTAAATATATGAGCAATCGATTGCTAGGGTTAATGATCTAAAAGAATATCCAAGCATAAAAAAAATCTAAATAAATATTTATCAATTATGTTTTGACAATGATTTTTAAATGTTTTAAACCCATATTTCTGGTGATATTTGATTTTATGCACACAATAGGAAAAAAAAAGTTCTGAATATGTAAATATGCAAAATGCCAACATTTTATAGATTCAAAATGCTTGACAAATTAGGATGTTTTAACCACAAAAAACATTAAAATGTTGCTGTCAGCAGTGTTGACTGACAATCTTTCTTTGTAGAGCACAGAGCAAACAAGAGCAATGTCTGCTTTGATTAAATCTACTGTATGCTTCTTGACCAGTGAACAGGATCATCTGCAGACAAGCAGTACCGAGCTTTCAGTCATAAACAAACACAAGCCAGCAATGAAAGCTTGCACACTGCTGACATCCAGAATGGTCAACCCCATTACTGTCCACAGTTCATGTAAAAAAAACTGCAGCTATCTTGTTGCACCTAAGATAGCAGCAAGCAAAATCAGGTTTAAATGAAAAAGATATCTCGGAGAGTAAAATGGATCGATTCAAAACCTATGGCAATTCTTGACACCATTCTTTTTGATGTACATGGTTATATTCTTGACGAAATAAAAGTAGTGTTTAAAGTATAAGACTAATCTATGACTATTAAGCAGGTGATCTGTATGTCGGCTTGTGATTACATTGCTTGTAAAATGATGCGTACACTGGGAAATCCTGGGTATTACTGAGATCCTATTACATATCAAAGTGTATTTGATGGTGTCACATAAAAAAGAACTGATTTATATTAACTTGCGAGAACTGCGAGAAAATAAAAAAATAGATCCCATCCACCGATTTAATTATTTCCAGAGCACATTCTAGCTGTGTCTATCAAATACAGAAAAGCGTTTACTAATAGAGGTCATTATATATGACCTTTAAACGTTAGAACTGGTCATCATGCACAAACTGATGGCTTACAGTACACTAAATTCCCAAGAACAATTTTTATTACTGAAAAGTTTTAAAATATTGATAACAATTAAAAAAAAACCAGATGTTCGTCTATGTTGATTATCTGTTTCTTAACACTTCCAATAACATGGTAGCAGCTCTTATGTAGATGTAGCCTATGACTAGCGGTTATCACCATTTCATTTTTATAATAACTGGAGGGCTGCAGATTGAGTTCAAGTAAAAATATTTGAAGCCCTAAGAAATATTTTTAGCTTGAAACCTGCATAGCAAGCACTAGAAAAAACTGAAGTGGATATGTCTCACTCCAAAATCTAAACAATCATGTTACATTTTTTAATTATTAATATTTTTTTTTTTTTTATAATATTATAACATTTTTGTGTTTCTCATCTGTGGAGAGGATAGTGTGGGTAATTCATAGTAGCATGATAAATGGGTTTAGTATGTGTTTTACCCTATGCTAATAAATACATACATTCTTAAATAAAAGTATGAAAATGAGACATATGTAAAGAACAAGTTTGAGAGCAGTGACCAACAATCATTGAGAAACATATTTGTGTATACATGCAGTATAATCTTTAGCAATTTTTAATTCAAAAAGAAACCAAAATTAAAAGACAAGCTGCAAGCATTAGTAAATAAAACTACTTAATAATTATTTCCATCTTCCGTGTGCAGGTCATCGAATGCATTACACAAGGACGTGTCCTGGAGAGACCAAGAGTGGCTCCCAAAGAAGTTTATGACATTATGCTGGGATGTTGGCAAAGAGAACCACAGCTGAGACTTAACATTAAGGAGATCTACAAGATTCTTCAAGCCTTGGGAAAGGCTACACCAATTTATTTGGACATTCTAGGCTAGCAAATGGCATCTACAAATATCCAACCCTATCTAGCCTCCTATTCTTGTCCCTGCTTTTCCTGGAAAATGTCTTCATATGAAAAAATTAAAAAAAAAAAAAAAAAGACAAACTCAAGTGCCTGCAACATATAACAACACAGAAGGAAACCTGTAAAGGCAGATTATATATATATATATATATATATACATATATATATATACATATATATATATATATATATATATATATATATATATATATATATATATATATATATATATATATATATATATACATCTTCCACCAATACAACTAATGAGGAAGACGCTGCCATTATAGATTTGAAAAATGAAAACGTTTTGGGAACTTTAAGCGTACCACTGGAAAGGTGGACAATGTTTGCTACTGTATAGGCAGTGTGCAGACACCACGACTCAACTAAATGCATAAAGACAATCTATTCCCAAACTCCATGATGGCATCAAGCCTTAAGAGGATGCTGAAATTGATGGAGCATTAAATGTTGTTGCATACACAATGGTGGATTACTGCAACTAAATGCATTGTCTCACAGAGACTGGTAGCGTGATGACCCATATGTGTACGCAGAGCAGAAACAGCATACTGCATCAAAATCTGGGGTGACAAACGGAAGAGCAAATCAGCCATTTTTTTGTGGAAGCTGTACCTTTACCTACTACAGTTCTTCTGAAATTATGAACAATTTTATAATTTGTAACCTCCTAAGTGTATAGAATTTCTGATTTCTGGAAAACGTTATTGGTACCTACGGGTAAAACAGTATCTTTGTTTAAATCAATTCAAAACTTTTTTTTTTTTTTTTACACTTTTGGAAACATATTGGGATATTCAATCAGTGTAAGGGACCACAGCTGATGTTGTGATTTTTTTTAAAGTAATATAAATAAGCACCTAGTACCTTTAACCAGTATTACAAGTAAGCAAGCACGCCGTAACACAGATACACAAATGTTACCATAAAGGCAAATATCTAGTAGGTAATGGTTGGATTTTTGTTAGAGTCCTTTCTATTTTCAGTGTTTAAAATTGGAATGTCTTGGTTCAATGTAGTGTGTCTCAGGTCTGAATTATTTGGGAGTTTCACATTTCAGTGGATTCCCCAGTCATATTAAATTAGTAATTTTCAGAGTATCCTGACAGTAAGAAGGACAGATTTATTTTCGTAATATGAAACAGTCTATAGAAATTAAATTAAATGTCTTTATTATTTATGTAAGCATAAAGGAGAAAATTTTAATGAGGGATATAATCATTCCATTAAAACAAAATCAATTGGTAGCTTTTTTTTTTTTTTCTCCATTGAAGAAATCATTGTATAAATCAACCATTGGATCATGCTAAGGTAGCACTGCATTCACATTGCTGAATAATATATGTCACACCGGGTTTCCACCAACATTGTAATTTTATTGTAAGTTTTGTTGTTATTTTTGTATTTGTATTATTTTGTAAATCATATTTAAAACTTTGACTTAATCAAAGATAAGCGTGAAAAATCAAAGTGACTTTGAAATGGCTGATAATGCAACAAAACAATTTCAAACCATCTCCCATCCTCGTGTCGCAGAAAATGGAACGATGCACCTGCTTTTTAAGCTGTGTTGAATATTTAATCAAGATGACGGGCTGCATGTACAATAGTAAGCGCATCGAGTAATGTTGTTATATGGACACTGCTGGAATTTCTTTGGGCAAAATAACAAAGTAAAATAACGAATGGAAATTCACCTTTCAAGAAAATGACAAAAACAAAACAAACACCTTATAATGTGGAGAACAAATGTTCCAGCTTTCCTTTTACATTTTTGTTTAAAGAAGAATTGAATGCTAGGTACAATTAGTACAGTAAGTATTGGAATCTACAAATGTCAAAACTGGGGTGCAACCAATATTGCAGAGGCATTTATTGGTGAAAATGCTATTCCTTCGTCTTTCTGTACTGCTTTTTTTCCCCACACACCTGTAGGTTTTTTTATTACTTTCGTTGCTGCCCAATGTCACCATTAGTTTTAAAAAGAACAATTGATGCTGAGGGGGAGCACAAACAAAACGCGAAAATCAAGGAATTTCTTGTTTTATTTCATTCATTACATCATTTGTATGAGACAACCTTTGTGCAAGATATTTGGCATGCTAGATGTGAAGCATAGTCAAGAAAATGGAAAAAAAAATCATGACACAAAAGGTTATGGTGATAAAAAAATTGGAACCGACACCTTCAACATATGTATTGTGTATAGGCTGTGATAAGCTCATGATTCTGTGGGACAACAATAGCAAAGCTATTAAGAAGAGGTCAGAAAAGGTCGCTGTTATCCTTTCTTTGCAAAATTGAGCAGTGATAGAGAGAAATGGATGGTAATACCATAAAAGCTTAGAGTAAATGAGGAAAGAGAGAGACAACTGACCCCGAGTGACGATCCCAAAAAGGAGCAGCTCTTCTCCTCTGTAACTCTTTTAGCTCACTTTATAATTAATTTCCATTCATGCACATAATTTATAAGTATTATATAAATTTAGCATTGACTCTAGTACAGAAACAGACAAAATCTAGCTTAGGCTTTTCTAATACGACCAACATGTTCACAGTAGGATATAATGTTGCGGTAATAATGTTACGATAAGTTCATTGCACTGCAGCTGGTGAAGCAAAGTGTCTGCTCCCTGTTCATTAATATTTCATTTAAAATTATTCATTGCTGACTGTCTTCTAAGCAATTTTTTGTTACTAAGTATTTTTTGTCTGTTAATTACTTCTGGCTTAGTGGTGGTACTCAACATGGGGACACTTTGATACCAGTGTATGGCACCCATATAAATAATTGTCTTAGTAAACAACACAGGATAGCATAAAGACCATGGGTTGTATTTTGTAGACATGATCTATTTGTGCATTAATCCATTTTACGTAAGTTTTTTATTTTTATTTTTTGGGTTTTTTTTGCATTCGCTATTCATGTTTTATGCAGTTGGCTATTGTTGTTTAAACTTTACATAATAATTCTGGTTATGTTGAATCACTTAAAGTCAATCATGTATACTGTCACACAATATAGTTTTGCATGTGGTATCTCTTGTTATGTCATATGTATGAAAATACTGCAAGCCATAAAACATATTATGATAGCTTTAAGTGCTAGACACTCTGATAAATATTACTAACTAACCAGGGTGAGTGCAGTTAGCTGTTATGGAGCATGGTGTCTGCCTTTGTTTGAAAACTAAGCTCATTACATCATTTTGTAAGTACAAGTGTGAAATGTATCTTTGATGGGGCATCTTCAGAATCAGATATGTTTGAGAGCATAGATAAAGCTCAACTCAGAAAATGTTAATCTGTCCTGCATTTAATGTCAAAAATGTAATACAATTTACTATCTCAGCTCCAGAAAATCAAGACTTCACTTTTGTTTAGCTCACAGCTGTTCAGAAGTGACAAATCTTCTTACTAAAACAGTGATAGTATTAATGTTAGCTGAATCCCAAAGACCACAAACAGTTTGGGACTTGAAACAGTAAATAAATTGGCACGAATTCATCCCCTACACAAAAGCAGAAGAAAAAAAAAAGCCATTTCCTGCTGGCTGGGTGGAATTGACTGTAGTATTAAGACCTCAGCAGAGCTTTTTCTCAAAGTAATTTCTGCACTGTCAGGCGACACTGACATCCCAGTTAACCTTTATTCAGGACGGGAGGGAGGTTTACAGGGTGACTGATTGTAATGCATATTATACTGTACCTCTCCAGGAACAGTAAATCTCAGCAAAAAATCATATTTCTTCCCACCTCTGTTTGTCGTTTTACCTTCGTCTTCAATATATGAATGCAAAGGGAGAAAGGGTAGCTGGTGAGCGGGATAGGCAATTGCTCTGTATGACCCCGGCAGCCTGTCTGTGACCATTTTGAAAACTCTCACAGCTGCAAATCTAGGCAATATGCCAGGCTGACAGTAGCTACAGCCTACAACTTCTCCAGAAGTGATGCAAATCCAAGGGAACAAACTAAATTTAAATTAAATTCTGGAAAAGCAGAAATCTTTATTTATATTTATTGGCTGATTTAGAAAAAAATGCGTAGCGATAAACAGTGTCTTTTGTTCTGGCCACTGTCATTATTAATTGTAATTTCAAAAGCACAAAGCCCAGGAGGATTCCAGAAGTTCTTTATAGATGGAGGAAAAAAATAAGATATTATCAAAATTTGAGACACAAATGATGACACTAATGATTACCCTTCTGAGAATGCCAGATAAAAATAAACTCTCCATTGCACAGTGCAGCTCAATATAGTCTTGTCTAAGATTAAGACATGAAGTGGGAATTGCACAACATGTTTATAGTCAATATTTTATTAATTTGTGAATAGTTTTAAATGTATAATGTCAATGTTTCAATCAAACAATATGATCAACACGCGCATTCTGACTGTCAAATGGTTAAATAAAGAATTAAAGAATAGGGATTGAATACTGAGCGCACATCAGTTTCCCAGCAACAGAACAGTAAATGGCAAAAATGTAAGTAGTGTTCAGATCATAGAGATAGTAAATAGTTTCAGTTTGACATATACTTATTTAATTATGTACAGTCAACCCATAGATGTTTCTGGAGTTGGGGCTTTGGGGGACTAAAGCTCCACATGTGGATACTTTAACCTCCAGATCTCTACAAGTAGTGGAGAGGCAAGAGTATATTACTGTTTACTTCATTTTTTTATTTCATTCAATGGAGCCACCAGATATACTGTAAAATGAAAGATCACTAGCATAGTGCTCTGCAGCGTAACTATTGGGAGAGGGTGCTTGGTAAGAGAATTTTGCGGCACACCTTGTGTGCTGAGATTGCATTAAATACCCGGTTGTGTGCAGCATGTGCTTTTTACCAACTATGCTTTTTTTTTTTTTAGATTTGTTATTGTGTTTTGAGTTTTGCTTTGTGCTCAAGACCCAGTTGTTTTTGGAGCCTAGTAACACCTTTGCAGTTAAAGCATCATTTAGTAAATTAAATATAGTTCTGTCTTGCAGATGTAATGTAAAGATCCAGTCTGTAATTACAGATATATCATTATGATAGAGATGTACTTAGCAAGCTGGTTTAATGGAATACATTGTCTATCCCTAAGTTCCAAATTTAGCATACTGTCAGAGAAATTGCTCATATGATTATTGAGGCATATGTATTTGGAGAAAACAGGTGCTATCCAAGAGAAAGGGGACAACTAAGGAACAATTGCCATGGATATCAATAGAACACCTTGCTCTTTTGGCCTAGAATTTGTCATATATCCAGAATTTCTAGTTTAGCAAATAAGTTTAGAAGCGTGATTTACTTGGCATCTAAGTAAGCTCACTATGTGAATGAGGTTGAATGTTCACTGGCTGTACCCAAACATGATCTTGGCAGAATAGGATTGAAAAAAACATATAGAACATAAGGTCTATCTACATTCTACATTGGTCAGTTGCCATCTTGCCACATTCGCTATTTAGTGAATAACCTCCTAAATTTCAAGTGTGATTTTGTTTCTGTTTACAATGACAAATGATGATCACTGTCAGCAACTGTTAGGGCTCATTCATTTTTTATAGGAAATTATATGCTTAAGTGTAAGTCTATGTGCCTTGTGTTGGTATTGAAAGTGGGAAAAATTAGCTAATGTGACAGTTTTCAAAATGCTCTCTTTCTTAGTTAGTTAATGGAACAGTAAGGTATCGTAAAACTCCAGCCTAGTGGACATTGGACTGCCTTCCTTTTCCACTGGAACATTGCAAAACTTGAAAGCAATGTTCTGTTACTTCTAGCATTATATTTAAATGTTGTTCATTTGATTTGGATTCCTCAATAAATAATAACATAGGCTAAGTGCAGCCCTGCCATAGACGACAAGAGGTGAATTTGTTTGGATTCATGTCAATTTGTTCCAGACAATTAACTACCACATATAAAACCTAGAGGTCTAATTTCAGAAGCAATCAGCATTGTATTGACATTAGCAGTTATATTCAGCAAATACAATTCCCCATTGCATTATTGATGTCATAAAAAAGGATTTATGTATGATATCTTTCTCAATAGACTTGTGCCTTGCATTATGTTTTATAGCTTATCACAATGGGTGGGTGAACTAATCATGTCACGACCACTAGTCTAAATAGCCAATGTTTGTAATGAATTTATCTGATTTTATTTGATTTTATTTAAATGAACTTACAGAGTGGAAGCATGGGTAAGCATGCACTACTGATATCCGTGGCAGTAAGATAGGTAAGGCCATCCGAAAGCTTCAAGGAACCCTCTCTAAAATGTACAGATATGATCATGTGACTTGCCAAAAGTCCAACCAAATTTGCAACATCATTCTCATCATGAGTAGTCTATTTTTTATCCCAAGTCATGCATTGTTTCACAGTCGATGCATAAATATATTACGCTCACCTCATATTTGCAATGCACCTAATTTAGGCCATAAAGACACTAATCTGGAATGCAAATCATTTTTTTTTGTGCATTGATTTGGTATGCAATAAGCTCCAAACCACGCAAACTGATAAATTGGAAAAGAAAACACGTGATGTTAGATTGGCATGACCCAGCAACATTTATTAATCCATTTGCCCGCTTTTGTTGACAGGGGATGCATACAGGCAGCTGTAGTTGGTGGTAATGGCTAGGAGGAATCTAGAGAAGCATATAGATCAGTAAAATGTAGACATTGCATAGCACTTGATTGATTAGCATGGTAAGATGAACAGAGTCGCTGTTCTCTGAATTCTTGGCAATTCACATGCCATTGAAGCTTACTACCACTATGTAGTGTAATTGGTTATTGCCGAATCACATAACTCTTAACCATGTGCGCATTTAGACTCTTAAATTGTATGTTCAACATTGCATCACTCACACTGCAGGTAAATTCTTCTACCTATGCCGAGTAAATAAAGTGTTGTTCATGAATTCAAAAAGACACACATAAATTATGTTTCCTCCATTACAACTCTTACCCTCCCTAAAAAAATAAGAACTACACAAAGCAAAGGCATTGTAGATTTTTTTTTTCCATTACACCTTTTCAGCTGGGATACTGCTTCAAGGATTATAGAATTATTAGATTCTTTCAAGTCCTTTTCAGTGAAGCCATTTATTCAATAAGGAAATAAAACTCTTTGAAGACAATGAAAAGAGCATGGCGGTGATTGAGTTCAGGAGCTGCTTTTCTTGTGTAAAGGGTAAACTTACTGGAACTGCACAGCAGTCATCTAGAGCCCCATGTGGGATGAGAGAATAGAACATATTCAGTTATCCATATTGACTTTTCAGATTCCAAAGATAAAACACATGATAAAGTGAACACAGTTAAAAAACAACATGATTCAAGATTATTTTTCGTGAAATATTTCTTTGATTTTTTTATCATTGTGCTACTCACCAATTACTGAATGATAACAACATCGTTTTATAACCCAGGCAGTGGAGGATTACATATGTTTTTTGTTTCATCATTAATATATGTTTTATTAGGCTATTATTTACCATAGTAAACAAATAAAGGATTATAGATTCAATCTTAAATAGGTTTATTCACATGTTTTAAGCACAGCATGTCGATAAAATGCAAAAAGATGTCAAATGTATTCATTATACATATGTATACCTATTATATAGAATGTAAACAGGCAATTTATTTCATGTGATACAAACATGTACATGTTGGATCCTTGGAAGGACAAATTATTTAGAATTTTATCTTTATTACTAGTAAATATTAAATTTACATTAATTATTGAATAATTATCCTTAGACAATGGGGCCACTGTTTTAGTTGAACTTTAAATGTCTCTATTAAGATATGTTCCATGCTGTAAATATATCTAGTTAGCATTTTTTTTTTTATAAAATGTATGGTATTTTTAAGTGCAACATTATAACTTGTTATTTGAAAAAGCTGATGAATGGAACAAGATTTATTACTTAAACCCTGTAATATGCTATCTTAGTGGAATGACATTAACAAATGAAATAATTGAATCACAATATGCACTAGCCTCAGTAATAAGGTAGGCTTAAAAAACCATTTGTTTCAGATATGCTAAGTCCATCCCACCCTTTCCCTGAGGCCATTAATGCAAGATAGAGATAATGTTTAATTGGCATGCAGTTTTCACTGATATTATTATTAAATTAGATTCTCAAGCTTACAACAGTATATTGTGCTTCCTTTTATATGTTTCAGTAATACTCAGTAAGAATGGTTATGTAATTCATACATATCCAATCATTATACATACTATTCACAGCCTTTGTTGTTAAGCAGGTGGCATTGTTGAAAAATCATACAATGTTAAAATTGTCATTCAAAACAATAAGGTTAAAAACATTATTTGGATCAAATTTTTTTTTTTATCATCATCAATGAATACAAAAGATGCATGCCATAAATATAGCTGTATAATATTTCGGGCACTTCTGCTGTGGAGTGCCTTATAAAAAAAAAACACCTTTTATTATTATTATTATTATTATTATTATTTTATTATTTATATAGTGCCATCATATTCTGGGTGGGTGGACTAACAGACATGTAATGGGTGGACTAACAATGGGTGGACTAACAGACATGTAATTTTAACCAGACAATTGGACGTACAGGAACAGAGAGGTGGAGGGCCCTGCTCAGTGAGCTTACATTCTAGAGGGAGTGGGGTATAGTGACACAAAGGGTAAAATGTCATGAACAAACACAGTTAATCATACAATATCAAGAATATTATTTTGCATTATGTATATGTCAAAAGCCTCACTCCCAATGTATTCCCTAAAATAATATGTGATAGATATATAAACACGGCAGTTCAGGACCATGGACAGCAACATTTCATAATATATTACTGCCAACAGCTGAAAGGATTGAACTGGTTCAAGGTCCCATAAATAGGGTCATAACAGAAATAATACTCCAAATGCTCTTCATAATATCAGCAACACAGAAAGGGAACAGTGTCATCCTCACACCATCTTGCTACATGAGCTGTCTAGTTAAGTTCCATTTTTACCATGACATATGTGGATCATAAGTAACATATTTTTGTGCATAGGGGGATTCAGTATCTATCACTCCATGTTATGATTTTTTTTTTTAAACATTGAAACTTAACTACTGTTAAGAGTTAAGGGATATAGACTGCAATTTGCAAGTTAAAAGTAAATTAAAGGGAAACTATAGTATTACGAAAGCAGAGCTGTTTTCCTAGCATTGTAGTGATCTACACCCCCTAATGGCGCTGGAAGGTTTAAAAAGCTCAATGCTTTCCTATCGGCTTTTAGATGACGCTGGATGTCCAGCATCAGTTAGTATACCAAAAGTCACCTAACCATCTGAAAGTGCCTCTATAAATAACTGCAATAATTATAATTGCAGGGTTCGGGGGACTGGGACAGTGCACCAACATTACTTCAATTAGCTGAAGTGTTCTGGGTTCATGTAGTGTCACTTTAAGTTAAATTTATTTTAAAATGAATTTGTATTTACTTTGTTTATAAATACACAGATAGTAAGACTATATATAGTGCTAAAATTACTATAAAATAGATTTAGTTAATGAATTGTCACAATTAGTCCTTTTTACTTCACTGTTCACCCCTTCTGTGCATATGTTTTTAAATTAAAATTCCACTGTTCTGTTTGTCTCAGACACCCTGCTGGCAAGTAAAAAGTGCTGACAGATCACGGGGAACAGCAAC
This sequence comes from Pelobates fuscus, assembly GCF_036172605.1. Lineage (NCBI taxonomy): Eukaryota > Metazoa > Chordata > Amphibia > Anura > Pelobatidae > Pelobates > Pelobates fuscus. The sequence continues at coordinate 313,481,177 of NC_086319.1, read as the reverse complement.
ACACACAGATTCTAAAAGGCGCCAATTATGATCACTTTGTTTACTTAAATTCACATCTACACTGGAGCTATTTTGAAGAAATAATTAAAGGTTTATTACAGCCCACAAGAAAGACTAAGCTATTTATTTAGCCTCACAACATCTAGAAATAACCTTTTCTTTTCCATATTTATTTTAGTGTCAGATTATAAGATACCTGTGAAATAATTTTACAAGGGGTGGGAGCAATCAGAAAAAGTGGGATCTCTTCTGCATAACTGAAGCCTCTCTAGTCCCTATGATTTCTGTAAAGACCAAGATCTAAACAGGGAACAAATAGCACATTTCATATATTTAAAAGAATGCCTTAAAATCAAATCACTACACCTTGACATACCTTAGAGATTTTGAGTTGTTGACTAAATTGCAACATAATTACAAACACAATTAAATGAGCTAGCTATTTAGTGCAAATGTGTGTGTATGCATATGTGTGTGTATGTGTGCGTGTGTGCGTGTGTGTGCGAGTGTGTGACTATGCCACTTACTAGCATTTATTTTCCCAGGAACTATCTCAATGTGCATACTTTATTTTTCCTAGTGGATTCTGCATCGCAAACAGATATTAGAGGGTGGATTCTTTATAGATTGACATTCTTGACATTCAATACATTCAAATTCCTTTCTAAAGACAAATTGTATATTGGGCTGTGAATGTCATTATAGCTTAGGAAAAAAACCTCAGATTATGTTCGTTTAAAGCACATGAGCCTGCAGACATACTGCTTCATTTACAGCTGCTAGTTCCATTGATTTATCAAGTACAACTGGTCTGTGATCTAGTTCACATAGCTTCATCGCATATTGTTGAATTATACTGCAAGTCACAGTTGTATTGCCTGCTGAATGCTTGTGACATTTTGAGTAGCTACCTGCAGAGCACCTTTTACATTTGAGTATCTATTCAAGTCTAGCAGAACATGTTGTTTAATGTTAGCAAGAAAAAACTCTATAGAGCGATTCTAAGGTAAATTGCTAAATATGGAACAATCTTCACCTATATGCAATTACCTTGTGAATATTCCTGCTTGTAGCTCCACTTTTTCCAAGAAATGCTCTATATTTATGAACTACATTTAAATCAAAATCATAGCATTCTTTATTCCATTTCTGCTTCTCATATATGACCCTATCTTGTGGTGCTTGAAATGACAGCATTAGATAGTATTTAAGATATATTTTATTGGTAACCTAGAAAGTCAAAGGCACATTTAATTTCTAGAAAATATGTTCCTCGTACAGATCTATCTGTACAACTCAGAGAGTATAAGTATTAATCTAATTTATTTATATATGAATTATAATTACTGAAGATTATAGTGCGTACATTAAAATATAATACATTAAATATCTTTTCCCCCATGCTTGTCATATAACAGATTGGTGCACGTGAGCACTACTGCACAAAACATTTCAATAAACCCTTTGCGTTAGAGTGATGGGAAAAGTATTACAAAGTTCTGGCAGTGAAAGGGTTAAAGCTTTGAATTTATGTCATAAACAAATTATATTAATGTTTATTAATTTTAGGTAGATGGAAAAATACAAGATCTCCTGGGGATCATTATTATGTTAAGTATTTATTTTTTTAATATTGATTTAGAAAAACACCTATATAGAACGCTGTCTATAAATAGTATAGTTTTGTTAAGGTAAAGTTTGAGGAGAATTTTAACAGTAAATCAGTTCCACAGCAAGGTTTCAGTTACCATTTAAAATAAATGTCAACATTAAATGTAACCTCTAATTTTTCTCAATAGCTATTTTGTAAAATGATAATTTTCCTATCATAGAGCTTAGAGTGGCAGGTAAGACTAGCTCACCATGTGTATAATTTATCCCAAAGAAGAGGGTATATTTGGGTGTCATGTGATCACTAGCAGGACAGCAGAGTATTGTGTCATGTTTTGGCCTGGCTATGCAATGTTTTGACATACGATGGTGTTCTCAAAAAAGTGGTAATTGTCACCTTTCATTTAGTGTTGTGAAGTGTTTTTAATACTGATAGCCATCGATGATGCACTTAAAAGGTCTGATATTTAGATGTTCATGTTTAAACTCTGTGTACAGTAGTTGAAAATGGTGTCACTGTTTTGAAAAGTAATCAATGCTCCTTGCTTATTTCTTTCTTCAAATAAATGAGACTATGACAGATTTTAATGTTTCTCTCTTGTCGGGAGACTCGATACTGTACTGGAGACTGCATTGTTGCTGTTGAACATTGTCTGCTTTTTGTTCCAAAAATAATGCTATCTATTTGCTTTCAAGAAAGCTTTAAAAGTTCATTTAATGCTTATATGGTGTAACTAAAAGACCTCTATATGTTTGTATTTAATTGTGGTTACATGCTATCATGGTTCCTGTTGGCAAGTCCTTTTTGAATTCCTTTATGAATATGTAGTAATCTCCTGTCAATCAACCAGTCAATCAGTTGGTTATGGTGGAAATGGATTGTAGAAATAATATGACTTTAGATGGGAGCTACTCATTCTGAAAACAAAAGACACAGGATGGTCCATATAAAGTGTTGCAAACTTTGCTGGCTATATGGACAATGAATGTCAATATAAGTAACTTAAAAACACGTAGTGTGAAAAACTGCCATTTTTTTTTTTTAGAAAATGTCATGGCTTGTTATGTCAAGTGTAACACATTCCAAACTTTGTGTTAATCTTGCCTAAAATTTGTGAGCTTTTCATCAAAAATTTGCTTTCTTTTATATATGTCAGAATTGTTCTTGAACTCCTTGCTAACATGGATCACTATGTCACAGTGTCATTTTCTTTAGAAAATGTTCTTTACTATAGTTTCGGTTTTACCTTTTCACTTTATAAGTAGAACTATGTATAAGTGAACTTTTGTTGTAATAATTGGTCTCTGAACTTGTAGTTTTTCAGTTTAATGGGACTATGTATAGACATATTAGATAAACTAGTTCTGGCTTCCTGCCTTGACTAATGTTGATCTAATACAAGATGCCTATAACTGAATTTAATGAGTAAATAGCAACTTGTGGCCACTATCCAACCAACTTGCAAAATTTAAGGCAAAATAGCAGATCCATTTCAGTCGACATTGCCCAATTAAGGCAAAATATCAGATCCATTTCAGTCGACATTGCCCAATTAAGGCAAAATAGCAGATCCATTTCAGTCGACATTGCCCAATTGGTCAATTTAAGTTTAAATCTTGCAAGTCCCTCAGCACCAATTGTTATTTACTGCTTAAACCTAATTGATCATTTGAATATTTGTACAGTTTTGGATTTGCAAATGCATATTGATATGTCATTCAACTCTGTCATTTTGTTACCTATTTTGTTTTTCTTGAAAAAGAAACAACTGAAACTAATTACCATTGGAAAATATTGAGTGAGAAAGCTCAGTAGTGATAAATCTATCAACAAATAATGTCACATCTAACATGAAAAAGATACAGTCATTGAAAGTCCTGCTTAAAATCTGATCGGTATGCAATTCTAAGTTTCACAAGTAATCTTCAGTGGTACTTTATAAGGTTTATCAATAGCTTCTAGTGTAGATTCTAGTAGATGCTAGAATAAAAAAAGAGTCCGCTTTGAGATATACCAGAATGTAATTGAAATGTCTAATTTGTAATGTGTACATTAACATAACTAGCTTGCTGTTTTATGAAACGGTCTGAACGTTTGGAGTTCATCTAAACAACAATGAACAATGTGCTTAAATATGAAAAAATAATTTGTTTTATAGAACCACCAAAGCCATCACTGTACACAACTCTTTCCTCTGTAACTCCCTCTGCAAAATATTACTCCTGTGTGTTCTTTAATCAGCCCAAAGGTTCTCTAGCTCCACCTTAAGGACATAGCTTACTGCTGCATTCAAATGGTGTACACTTTCCTTGACTTTTGTTAAAGAAAAGACTTTTTTACCTATATATAAATATATATATATATAAAACAAACACCTGACATTACTGCTGTAAATACTCATTTACAATATGTCTCTGTTGTCTTCTTCATGCTATCATACTCTTCAGTGTTATGTTAATTGCCCCATCTACTGATTGATGAAAGTGTAATTAAATATGTATCCTGACATAGTTTATGTAGGTCTCTTCTCAAAATAAAGTACAAAACAAAATGTGTGGCTTTTCTTTATTGTTTATTATTGTCATTTGTTCATGTGTTACTTTCTCAAAAGAGACTGTCACCTGTAACAGATTTTAATTAAGAGAAACTAAGCACCTATTTTGAGAGATTTGTTATTGATGTTATCAGATAGGGAAGGAAGAACATATGTTCAGTTACTTCATGCACCCATGCACATAATCTATAATATTCCAGACCTATGGCTCACCTAGAAGTAATTACTTTCATTTTTTTACAGTTGAACCCCTTCCCAATGTCAGGGCATGCTATGTCATCCTAAAAAATGCCATTAGGGCAGCGTAGCATACCCTTACGATCGGGCCCTCCCAGCAGCCGGATACTTACCACCCAGGGCAGCCACTCTCAATGGGACTTCCTAACAACCAAGGCAGCCTCCCTGTAGCCAATCTCACCCATATGAGTCATGTGATCATGATGACATCACGATCACATGACTCAAACTGGTTTGATGGACAGACTGCCCGCAGGAGAGCTGTCTGGGTTTTAAGACAAATCCCTTAATTTATTATTAATAAAATGAATAACATATCAATGCGTAAAACTGGAATGGGCAAGCTCTTTATTTGACCATGTAAGGTTGCAAAGCACTATGAGACATGTACATGGGGAGCATCATTGTACACGTGGGACATGACGGCATACAAATATGTGTATTTTATTGCAGTAAAAGCTGTCAAACGTGGAAGATGACAAAAAAAAATAATTCTCACACTTTTTAGATTTTTTTGATATTAAATTGTGTTCCATATATAAATATTTTATTGTGAAATAAAAGCCCTATTTCTCTTGAACAAAATGTTATATAATAAGTGTGAGTACACTTAGTATAAAAAAAGGAAATTATGGTTGAACAGACATACAGCGCAAATTATAGGTTTTGTTTTGGTTCAGAACTTGGACAATTGCCTTCGTCCTTATGGGGGAACTAGAGGCATTAGCATACACTAAACAATATGATATAATGGGCATAACTGAAACATGGCGGGATGAGACACATGACTGGGCAGTTAACTTAAATGGGTACATGTTATTTAGGAAGGATAGGAAAAACAAGAAGGGTGGTGGGGTATGTTTGTATGTCAACCATGATTTAAAGCCAAATCTTAAGCAAATGGAATGCGACGAGGAAAATGTGGAAGCTTTATGGGTAAGTATCTGCTTGGGTGAAAAGAAGGGAAACCAACTATTGGTTGGGATATGTTATAAACCACCTAATGTTAATATTGACGAGGAACAACAGCTGTTTGAGCAAATTGAGAAAGCTGCAAATCTGGGTAACACTTTAATTATTGGAGATTTTAATTACCCGGACATAAATTGGGACAGAGGGACTAGTAGCTCAGCAAAGGGAATTAGGTTTTTAAACTTGTTAAATAAATAGTGATCACAATATAGTGTCCTTTGAAATAAACTCAAAAAAACAAAAGCACATGGGGTATACTAAAACATATCATTTTAAAAAGGCCAATTTCAATAAGTTAAGGGAAGCTTTACAATATATTGACTGGCATAAACTCTTTTGTGAAAAGAACACTGAGGATAAATGGATCATCTTCCAACAGATATTCTCAGTATGTACCAGTATGTACCAGTATGTACCAGTATGTACTCAGTATATACCATTGGGAAATAAATATAAAAGAAACAAATTGAAAACAATGTGGATTAGCAGAAAAGTAAAACAAGAGATTAAAAATAAGAAAAGGGCATTTAAAGCATTTAAATCGGACAAATCAGATGCATCTTATAAAAGATATAAGGAAGCAAATAATGCGTGCAAAAAGGCGATTAGACTTGCTAAACTTCAAAATGAAAAAATGATAGCTAAAGAGAGCAAAACCAACCCCAAAGCGATTTTTAAGTACATAAATTCTAAAAAAAACAAAAATGAAAGTGTAGGTACACTAAAAACTGAAATGGGGGTGTTAGTCAATGAAGACCAGGAAAAGGCAGGAATTTTGAATAACTATTTCTCCTCTGTATATATTAAGGAAGAACCAATGACAATAGATGTGCAAATGATTGCTACTAAAAACTTGCATAATAATTGTAATTGGTTAACTCAAGACAAGGTGCTGCAGCAACTAAAGAAAGTTAATGTAAACAAAGCTCCAGGGCCTGACGGTATCCATACATGTGTACTTAAGGAACAGTAGAAATAAGTTAACCTTTGTTTTTTAATCTTTCAAGATTATTTTCTTTCAGGAAGTGTTCTGGAGGAAGACAGATGTGGTTCCTATATTCAAAAAGGGTTCAAAATCCTTGCCTGGAAATTATAAACCTGTGAGCTTAACTTCTGTGGCTGGTAAAATATTTGAAAGGTTATTAAGGTATAATATTCAAGAATTCCTTGAGAAGAACATGGTTATCAGCAAAAATCAGCACGGTTTTATGAAGCACTAACTTGATTGCATTCTACGAAGACGTAAGTACAAGTATAGATCAGGGTGTTGATAGAGAAGCAGACCCAGTGGGTCAGAGGATAGGGCGCCCCCTAGTGAATATCTATATATCCATATGTACAGAGGATAAAATATAACTTTTAATAGTTAATACATAAAAATGCTTAAGGTAAGGACCCGGAAACAGAAATAAAGTGAAAGTGAAAATATCATACAAAAAATAATAATAATAAAGAAAAAATAAATAAAGAAAAAATAATAATAATAACTAGATGGGAGGATATAAATGGATGTGAGAGCGTGCTGGGTGGGGATAAAGTAACTTGAGGTGATGTCTCAAGAGTTACTATATGAAAAAAGCACCCCCCAAAAACAGCTGTCTATCTCACAACTACACAGTGACTCTTAGTTAACTCGTGCTGTACACCCTCCGTATATTCCCACTAACAGTATCCAGTACGGAATCTGATGGGGTAGAAACAGTGGCACACTGTAGTATGCCTCTAGAGAGGGGTATTGACGCAACAAAAGAGTAACATAAAGAGTAAGTGTATCAAATAGTGGAGATCTGTCAAAGGATTATACTAGTGTATCTACAATTGATACAGTTGTGGGAGCAATGCCTCTGGGGTTGGGGAACAGGGTTCGGTGAGGAGAGAGTAACCAACGCTGTTGAGACAGTGCTAAAAGGCACTAACCACCCGTTTATGCAGTGGTGTCTTGGAAGGAATATCTCTCTATACCCGCCAAACAACCCCCCATTCGTACCCCACTTGAATAGAGATACTGCATCTCTCGGAGATGGCTACAGGAACAGAAACTTGGTGTATAGAGAGCGCTCACTAGCTGTCATGCAGGGTTATCTTGGACCAGATGTGGACCAGCCAACTTGCTGGACTTGGAGAATAGTTTTTTTAAAAAACAAATTTGAATTGTAAATTTTAAATTTTAAATTTTAAACACTTGGTAAATTCCCCCTGTACCCTTGTCGCATACAGCACCGGCTCACTATATCAAAACACCAATAACGTCCCCTAGTCGCCACCCCTCTAAGTCTAAGAGAAACTCTGTATCACTTGTGAGGATCAATTCCGATTTGCTCAGCTTGCTATCTAGTTATCCAAACAAACAGACTCGTAGCATATCCTCCCTATCTGCCTGCCTGACACGTGTTTCGGCGCCAATACAAGCGCCTTCTTCTGAGGCTAAACGAAAAATGAAGAACGGGATCCCCTTAAGTATCCCTGAAGGTTAAGTCCCGGCTGTGGGCGTGTGTTAACATTTTTGCGCCCAGACACGCCGAGAACAGATTAACTCCACCCCTTAACTATGTGTCTATAGCTGATTGGGTAGTAGTGCTGGGACTCGTCAGGCCTATTAACCCCTTGAGTGCCTGTAGTAATTACAGCATCCAGGAGTGTGATGAATCCTGATGTGTATGCACAGAGGGGGCTACTTCCGGTGAACCGTGCCTGTATTAACAGGTGATAAAATGTCAGACGGTATAGAAGTGCTGGCCCGGGAAAATATAGTGACCGGGGGCCATAGGGTAGCCACCAGTCATACCGGTCTTCTATTAGGAGACGACTACTACAGATCCATGGGATAACAGTGTTGGGATCCATTCCCAGGACGGTCAGTTGGTAGACACAGAGGGGGATCTAGTGCACACTAAATTATGCACTGGGATATAGGGACCCCGTTAATAAAACTTGAATAGAGCAGTGATGATTGAAAATAAATAAAGTATGCAAAATGAAACAAAATACAATGAAACAAAGTAAATGGAAAAATGATGAATAAAGTGTAACGAAAGTATATACAGTCCCTAAAGGAAATATGTACAAATGTAATATAATCATTTCGTTATTAAAATCCTGGTGTGATTATTTCTCAATAAAGGGGGTAAATGTGAATCCCTCATTTAGACCATTGGGGGCCAGAGTTTTAAACCTATAAATCCAATAACACTCTCTTTTGAGTAGAGTGTTATCCAAGTCTCCACCTCTGTGACCTAAAGTCACTCGCTCAATGCCAGCAAACCTAACACCCTTGGGGTCACCAGAGTGTTGGTTTCTGATGTGTCTCGCCACGGGTGTATCCCTCAGGTTTCTCACGGAGTGTACATGTTCCATGATTCGCCTTTTGAAAGGGCGAATCGTTTTGCCAACATATTTGAGGCCACATTCGCAGATCAGGAGGTAGACTATACCTTTGGTACTGCAATTGAAAAATTGTTTGACATTGCAGATCACCTGATCGCTTGAGTCCATAAGATGTTTGGAGTCTTTGTAGATGTAATTACATGCAACGCATTTACCACACTTGTAAGTACCCTGCACTGAAAGCCAGTTGTGTCCAGATTTTTTGGAGGATAAATGGCTAGGTACTAGTGTCTCTTTTAAATTTCTACCTCTCCGTGCTGTTAGAGATACGTAGGGGGTGACTGTCCCCTTGAAGTGGGGGTCCTGTGATATAAGTGGCCAGAACCTGCCTAGTATCTTCTTGGCCTGGTTCCAGCCTGAGTCAAAGTTAGCGATGCAGCGAATGGGCGTTTGTGTGGCAGGTGTCAATGTGTCGCTGAGGAGTTCCGATCTGTCACTGTGTAGAGCCCTCTGGTACGCTTGTTTTAGACAGCGGTTGGGGTAACCCCTCTCTTTAAATCTTTGTCTGAGGAGTTTGGCTTGGATGGTAAATTCCTCCACGTTAGAACAGTTCCTCCTGAGCCGGAGATATTGCCCCACAGGGATACCTCTCTTCAGTGCAGTGGGGTGATGGCTCTCCCACCTCAACATAGTGTTGGTTGAGGTTGGTTTCCTGAATAAGGTCGTCTCTATTGTTTGTTTAGGTGTGGTCGTGAACGTACAGTCCAGAAAGTTTAAGGAGGACCCACCTATCTCCATTGTGAACTTCAGGTTGAGGTCATTAGAATTCAAGGTCTCTACAAAAGATGAGAAGTGATCCCTCGTGCCAGTCCATACCACTAGTACGTCATCTATATAGCGTTTCCATATATAGATGAATTTAGTGTATTCGATGTTAGGGTTACTGAAGACCACATGCTCCTCCCACCAACCCAGGTGCAGGTTGGCATACGATGGGGCACAAGATGTCCCCATAGCTGTACCCTGCACCTGGTGGTAGTACTGTCCGTTGAAAAGGAAAAAATTATGGGTCAGGACAAACTGTAATAGGTCTATTACAAAGGAGGTGTGGGCCTGATGTCTCGGACCACGTGTTTGCAAGTAGTGCTTGGTGTGTCTTAAACCCAGGGAGTGGGGAATAGATGAATAGAGTGCTTCTACGTCCAAGCTGCATAGAATGGCATTTGCAGGGAGATTAATTGAAGCTAGACATTTTAAGGTGTCCTTGGTGTCCCTGAGATAGGAGGGTAATTGCTCTACAAAAGGACGAAGAATTTTGTCTATATAGACACTGGCTTTACAAGTTAAGTTGTTAGACCCCGACACTATGGGTCTAGCAGACAGGACATCATACTGTTTATGCACCTTTGGTAGACAGTAAAAGGTGGACACAGTGGGGCACTTTACATATATATATGAATATTCATCTTTACCCAGGATTCCCTCATCGAAGGCTTTGTCCAAGAGGTTTTTAAGTGTTCGTAGAAATTTAGTCGAGGGGTCTGATGGTAGGTGTTTATAGGTGGTACTGTCCTTGAGTATATTTAGGGCCATTTGTACATATTGTGTTTTATTCTGTACCACTATGTTACCCCCCTTGTCTGCCGGCTTAATGACAATGTCGTCGTTTTCTTGTAGTTCACAGAGGGCTTGCCATTCAGTCCTTGAAAGGTTACTGTGTGGACGAAGTTGGAGGTGATCCAGTCTTAGGTCTTGTATCATCTTACAGGACGACTCTACGAACATATCAATGTTCTTATAGTCCCTGATATTCGGGGTGAATTTACTCTTGGTTCTAAGATCGGTGTAGGGTTGCAAATCAGAGTCATCATTCTCATCCAGCAATGTTACTAGATCTTGGAGGCACTGATATTCCCTCATATTGAAACCCAGGTCTCTGGCTTTTTTCTCTTTCTCAATGAGGAAGAATTTATGGAGGGCCAGTCTCCGTCCAAACAGGTGGATATCCTTTATCCATTCAAACTTGTTGAATAGAGGGACTGGGACAAAGGATAACCCCTTTACAAGGACCTGGACCTGGGTTTCTGTAAGTACCTCATCTGAGAAGTTGATGACTTTGTTGCTAGAGTTTAATAGCGTTTGCGTGACCTCCCCCTGTACCGTGTCTGCCTGTATTGTGCTTGTGGTTCCCCCTCTCGGGGGTTTTGGCCTAAAAAAGCCACCCCTTTTTTCAGTATGCCTTTTGTTTGAGGGGCATTAGAGGATGTAGAGCTAGTGTTTGAGCTTTCAGTGTCTGTATCAGAAGTTTCGTATTCTGATGTTGAATATTGATCTGAGTCAGTACGTATGTTTTTTCTGTTGAATTTTCTATAGACTCTACCATTTTTATAGTCTAGATTATCCCTTATAAACTTTTTGTGCTTCCGATTTTTAATGGTATCTTTATACTTGTTCAGGTTATGCTGGAGTTTCAATTCTTGTGAGTCAAAGGATGGATCATCTTTATGTTTTTGAACAGCTTCTACTGCTTCTTTAACATTGTTATTTATGAGTTCCAATCTTTGACTCTCAAATTTACAGATAATATTCATGAAGGTGCGAGAGCATAGATTAGCTGCATCCTCCCATTCCTTTAGGAGGGCAGTATCCTCCATTTGCATATTAGGTAGGACTTGAATTCTAAGACCTCTAGGAATCATAGATTTATTAAGGTAGTTGTGGATAGAGGAAATTTCCCAACCCAGTCTAATTTGTTGTTTGCAAGCATTGGAAACAAGTCTGAATTTCGATTCAATGCTAGTATCTTGAGAAAGAAACACACTCTCTTTGTCTGTAAAGACATTCTCGGCATCAAGGCACCATTGGTTTGGATCTTTGAGTTGGTTTAAGAAATTAGCCATTATTTGTGAGAACCATACACACCAGGATATGAATTGTGTAATGGGACACAGGTAGGTATTGAAACCTTGTTAATAATAAGGAGGAAGTAAGTTGACTACCCAGACTGGGAAGCAACTTATGATGTGTCCCGGGGCGACCAATTAGGGGTTAACCCTTACAAATTTGTATAGATAGAGAAGCAGACCCAGTGGGTCAGAGGATAGGGCGCCCCCTAGTGAATATCTATATATCCATATGTACAGAGGATAAAATATAACTTTTAATAGTTAATACATAAAAATGCTTAAGGTAAGGACCCGGAAACAGAAATAAAGTGAAAGTGAAAATATCATACAAAAAATAATAATAATAAAGAAAAAATAAATAAAGAAAAAATAATAATAATAACTAGATGGGAGGATATAAATGGATGTGAGAGCGTGCTGGGTGGGGATAAAGTAACTTGAGGTGATGTCTCAAGAGTTACTATATGAAAAAAGCACCCCCCAAAAACAGCTGTCTATCTCACAACTACACAGTGACTCTTAGTTAACTCGTGCTGTACACCCTCCGTTTCCTCTATCCACAACTACCTTAATAAATCTATGATTCCTAGAGGTCTTAGAATTCAAGTCCTACCTAATATGCAAATGGAGGATACTGCCCTCCTAAAGGAATGGGAGGATGCAGCTAATCTATGCTCTCGCACCTTCATGAATATTATCTGTAAATTTGAGAGTCAAAGATTGGAACTCATAAATAACAATGTTAAAGAAGCAGTAGAAGCTGTTCAAAAACATAAAGATGATCCATCCTTTGACTCACAAGAATTGAAACTCCAGCATAACCTGAACAAGTATAAAGATACCATTAAAAATCGGAAGCACAAAAAGTTTATAAGGGATAATCTAGACTATAAAAATGGTAGAGTCTATAGAAAATTCAACAGAAAAAACATACGTACTGACTCAGATCAATATTCAACATCAGAATACGAAACTTCTGATACAGACACTGAAAGCTCAAACACTAGCTCTACATCCTCTAATGCCCCTCAAACAAAAGGCATACTGAAAAAAGGGGTGGCTTTTTTAGGCCAAAACCCCCGAGAGGGGGAACCACAAGCACAATACAGGCAGACACGGTACAGGGGGAGGTCACGCAAACGCTATTAAACTCTAGCAACAAAGTCATCAACTTCTCAGATGAGGTACTTACAGAAACCCAGGTCCAGGTCCTTGTAAAGGGGTTATCCTTTGTCCCAGTCCCTCTATTCAACAAGTTTGAATGGATAAAGGATATCCACCTGTTTGGACGGAGACTGGCCCTCCATAAATTCTTCCTCATTGAGAAAGAGAAAAAAGCCAGAGACCTGGGTTTCAATATGAGGGAATATCAGTGCCTCCAAGATCTAGTAACATTGCTGGATGAGAATGATGACTCTGATTTGCAACCCTACACCGATCTTAGAACCAAGAGTAAATTCACCCCGAATATCAGGGACTATAAGAACATTGATATGTTCGTAGAGTCGTCCTGTAAGATGATACAAGACCTAAGACTGGATCACCTCCAACTTCGTCCACACAGTAACCTTTCAAGGACTGAATGGCAAGCCATCTGTGAACTACAAGAAAAAGACGACATTGTCATTAAGCCGGCATACAAGGGGGGTAACATAGTGGTACAGAATAAAACACAATATGTACAAATGGCCCTAAATATACTCAAGGACAGTACCACCTATAAACACCTACCATCAGACCCCTCGACTAAATTTCTACGAACACTTAAAAACCTCTTGGACAAAGCCTTCGATGAGGGAATCCTGGGTAAAGATGAATATTCATATATATATGTAAAGTGCCCCACTGTGTCCACCTTTTACTGTCTACCAAAGGTGCATAAACAGTATGATGTCCTGTCTGCTAGACCCATAGTGTCGGGGTCTAACAACTTAACTTGTAAAGCCAGTGTCTATATAGACAAAATTCTTCGTCCTTTTGTAGAGCAATTACCCTCCTATCTCAGGGACACCAAGGACACCTTAAAATGTCTAGCTTCAATTAATCTCCCTGCAAATGCCATTCTATGCAGCTTGGACGTAGAAGCACTCTATTCATCTATTCCCCACTCCCTGGGTTTAAGACACACCAAGCACTACTTGCAAACACGTGGTCCGAGACATCAGGCCCACACCTCCTTTGTAATAGACCTATTACAGTTTGTCCTGACCCATAATTTTTTCCTTTTCAACGGACAGTACTACCACCAGGTGCAGGGTACAGCTATGGGGACATCTTGTGCCCCATCGTATGCCAACCTGCACCTGGGTTGGTGGGAGGAGCATGTGGTCTTCAGTAACCCTAACATCGAATACACTAAATTCATCTATATATGGAAACGCTATATAGATGACGTACTAGTGGTATGGACTGGCACGAGGGATCACTTCTCATCTTTTGTAGAGACCTTGAATTCTAATGACCTCAACCTGAAGTTCACAATGGAGATAGGTGGGTCCTCCTTAAACTTTCTGGACTGTACGTTCACGACCACACCTAAACAAACAATAGAGACGACCTTATTCAGGAAACCAACCTCAACCAACACTATGTTGAGGTGGGAGAGCCATCACCCCACTGCACTGAAGAGAGGTATCCCTGTGGGGCAATATCTCCGGCTCAGGAGGAACTGTTCTAACGTGGAGGAATTTACCATCCAAGCCAAACTCCTCAGACAAAGATTTAAAGAGAGGGGTTACCCCAACCGCTGTCTAAAACAAGCGTACCAGAGGGCTCTACACAGTGACAGATCGGAACTCCTCAGCGACACATTGACACCTGCCACACAAACGCCCATTCGCTGCATCGCTAACTTTGACTCAGGCTGGAACCAGGCCAAGAAGATACTAGGCAGGTTCTGGCCACTTATATCACAGGACCCCCACTTCAAGGGGACAGTCACCCCCTACGTATCTCTAACAGCACGGAGAGGTAGAAATTTAAAAGAGACACTAGTACCTAGCCATTTATCCTCCAAAAAATCTGGACACAACTGGCTTTCAGTGCAGGGTACTTACAAGTGTGGTAAATGCGTTGCATGTAATTACATCTACAAAGACTCCAAACATCTTATGGACTCAAGCGATCAGGTGATCTGCAATGTCAAACAATTTTTCAATTGCAGTACCAAAGGTATAGTCTACCTCCTGATCTGCGAATGTGGCCTCAAATATGTTGGCAAAACGATTCGCCCTTTCAAAAGGCGAATCATGGAACATGTACACTCCGTGAGAAACCTGAGGGATACACCCGTGGCGAGACACATCAGAAACCAACACTCTGGTGACCCCAAGGGTGTTAGGTTTGCTGGCATTGAGCGAGTGACTTTAGGTCACAGAGGTGGAGACTTGGATAACACTCTACTCAAAAGAGAGTGTTATTGGATTTATAGGTTTAAAACTCTGGCCCCCAATGGTCTAAATGAGGGATTCACATTTACCCCCTTTATTGAGAAATAATCACACCAGGATTTTAATAACGAAATGATTATATTACATTTGTACATATTTCCTTTAGGGACTGTATATACTTTCGTTACACTTTATTCATCATTTTTCCATTTACTTTGTTTCATTGTATTTTGTTTCATTTTGCATACTTTATTTATTTTCAATCATCACTGCTCTATTCAAGTTTTATTAACGGGGTCCCTATATCCCAGTGCATAATTTAGTGTGCACTAGATCCCCCTCTGTGTCTACCAACTGACCGTCCTGGGAATGGATCCCAACACTGTTATCCCATGGATCTGTAGTAGTCGTCTCCTAATAGAAGACCGGTATGACTGGTGGCTACCCTATGGCCCCCGGTCACTATATTTTCCCGGGCCAGCACTTCTATACCGTCTGACATTTTATCACCTGTTAATACAGGCACGGTTCACCGGAAGTAGCCCCCTCTGTGCATACACATCAGGATTCATCACACTCCTGGATGCTGTAATTACTACAGGCACTCAAGGGGTTAATAGGCCTGACGAGTCCCAGCACTACTACCCAATCAGCTATAGACACATAGTTAAGGGGTGGAGTTAATCTGTTCTCGGCGTGTCTGGGCGCAAAAATGTTAACACACGCCCACAGCCGGGACTTAACCTTCAGGGATACTTAAGGGGATCCCGTTCTTCATTTTTCGTTTAGCCTCAGAAGAAGGCGCTTGTATTGGCGCCGAAACACGTGTCAGGCAGGCAGATAGGGAGGATATGCTACGAGTCTGTTTGTTTGGATAACTAGATAGCAAGCTGAGCAAATCGGAATTGATCCTCACAAGTGATACAGAGTTTCTCTTAGACTTAGAGGGGTGGCGACTAGGGGACGTTATTGGTGTTTTGATATAGTGAGCCGGTGCTGTATGCGACAAGGGTACAGGGGGAATTTACCAAGTGTTTAAAATTTAAAATTTAAAATTTACAATTCAAATTTGTTTTTTAAAAAAACTATTCTCCAAGTCCAGCAAGTTGGCTGGTCCACATCTGGTCCAAGATAACCCCGCATGACAGCTAGTGAGCGCTCTCTATACACCAAGTTTCTGTTCCTGTAGCCATCTCCGAGAGATGCAGTATCTCTATTCAAGTGGGGTACGAATGGGGGGTTGTTTGGCGGGTATAGAGAGATATTCCTTCCAAGACACCACTGCATAAACGGGTGGTTAGTGCCTTTTAGCACTGTCTCAACAGCGTTGGTTACTCTCTCCTCACCGAACCCTGTTCCCCAACCCCAGAGGCATTGCTCCCACAACTGTATCAATTGTAGATACACTAGTATAATCCTTTGACAGATCTCCACTATTTGATACACTTACTCTTTATGTTACTCTTTTGTTGCGTCAATACCCCTCTCTAGAGGCATACTACAGTGTGCCACTGTTTCTACCCCATCAGATTCCGTACTGGATACTGTTAGTGGGAATATACGGAGGGTGTACAGCACGAGTTAACTAAGAGTCACTGTGTAGTTGTGAGATAGACAGCTGTTTTTGGGGGGTGCTTTTTTCATATAGTAACTCTTGAGACATCACCTCAAGTTACTTTATCCCCACCCAGCACGCTCTCACATCCATTTATATCCTCCCATCTAGTTATTATTATTATTTTTTCTTTATTTATTTTTTCTTTATTATTATTATTTTTTGTATGATATTTTCACTTTCACTTTATTTCTGTTTCCGGGTCCTTACCTTAAGCATTTTTATGTATTAACTATTAAAAGTTATATTTTATCCTCTGTACATATGGATATATAGATATTCACTAGGGGGCGCCCTATCCTCTGACCCACTGGGTCTGCTTCTCTATCTATACAAATTTGTAAGGGTTAACCCCTAATTGGTCGCCCCGGGACACATCATAAGTTGCTTCCCAGTCTGGGTAGTCAACTTACTTCCTCCTTATTATTAACAAGGTTTCAATACCTACCTGTGTCCCATTACACAATTCATATCCTGGTGTGTATGGTTCTCACAAATAATGGCTAATTTCTTAAACCAACTCAAAGATCCAAACCAATGGTGCCTTGATGCCGAGAATGTCTTTACAGACAAAGAGAGTGTGTTTCTTTCTCAAGATACTAGCATTGAATCGAAATTCAGACTTGTTTCCAATGCTTGCAAACAACAAATTAGACTGGGTTGGGAAATTTCCTCTATCCACAACTACCTTAATAAATCTATGATTCCTAGAGGTCTTAGAATTCAAGTCCTACCTAATATGCAAATGGAGGATACTGCCCTCCTAAAGGAATGGGAGGATGCAGCTAATCTATGCTCTCGCACCTTCATGAATATTATCTGTAAATTTGAGAGTCAAAGATTGGAACTCATAAATAACAATGTTAAAGAAGCAGTAGAAGCTGTTCAAAAACATAAAGATGATCCATCCTTTGACTCACAAGAATTGAAACTCCAGCATAACCTGAACAAGTATAAAGATACCATTAAAAATCGGAAGCACAAAAAGTTTATAAGGGATAATCTAGACTATAAAAATGGTAGAGTCTATAGAAAATTCAACAGAAAAAACATACGTACTGACTCAGATCAATATTCAACATCAGAATACGAAACTTCTGATACAGACACTGAAAGCTCAAACACTAGCTCTACATCCTCTAATGCCCCTCAAACAAAAGGCATACTGAAAAAAGGGGTGGCTTTTTTAGGCCAAAACCCCCGAGAGGGGGAACCACAAGCACAATACAGGCAGACACGGTACAGGGGGAGGTCACGCAAACGCTATTAAACTCTAGCAACAAAGTTATCAACTTCTCAGATGAGGTACTTACAGAAACCCAGGTCCAGGTCCTTGTAAAGGGGTTATCCTTTGTCCCAGTCCCTCTATTCAACAAGTTTGAATGGATAAAGGATATCCACCTGTTTGGACGGAGACTGGCCCTCCATAAATTCTTCCTCATTGAGAAAGAGAAAAAAGCCAGAGACCTGGGTTTCAATATGAGGGAATATCAGTGCCTCCAAGATCTAGTAACATTGCTGGATGAGAATGATGACTCTGATTTGCAACCCTACACCGATCTTAGAACCAAGAGTAAATTCACCCCGAATATCAGGGACTATAAGAACATTGATATGTTCGTAGAGTCGTCCTGTAAGATGATACAAGACCTAAGACTGGATCACCTCCAACTTCGTCCACACAGTAACCTTTCAAGGACTGAATGGCAAGCCCTCTGTGAACTACAAGAAAACGACGACATTGTCATTAAGCCGGCAGACAAGGGGGGTAACATAGTGGTACAGAATAAAACACAATATGTACAAATGGCCCTAAATATACTCAAGGACAGTACCACCTATAAACACCTACCATCAGACCCCTCGACTAAATTTCTACGAACACTTAAAAACCTCTTGGACAAAGCCTTCGATGAGGGAATCCTGGGTAAAGATGAATATTCATATATATATGTAAAGTGCCCCACTGTGTCCCCCTTTTACTGTCTACCAAAGGTGCATAAACAGTATGATGTCCTGTCTGCTAGACCCATAGTGTCGGGGTCTAACAACTTAACTTGTAAAGCCAGTGTCTATATAGACAAAATTCTTCGTCCTTTTGTAGAGCAATTACCCTCCTATCTCAGGGACACCAAGGACACCTTAAAATGTCTAGCTTCAATTAATCTCCCTGCAAATGCCATTCTATGCAGCTTGGACGTAGAAGCACTCTATTCATCTATTCCCCACTCCCTGGGTTTAAGACACACCAAGCACTACTTGCAAACACGTGGTCCGAGACATCAGGCCCACACCTCCTTTGTAATAGACCTATTACAGTTTGTCCTGACCCATAATTTTTTCCTTTTCAACGGACAGTACTACCACCAGGTGCAGGGTACAGCTATGGGGACATCTTGTGCCCCATCGTATGCCAACCTGCACCTGGGTTGGTGGGAGGAGCATGTGGTCTTCAGTAACCCTAACATCGAATACACTAAATTCATCTATATATGGAAACGCTATATAGATGACGTACTAGTGGTATGGACTGGCACGAGGGATCACTTCTCATCTTTTGTAGAGACCTTGAATTCTAATGACCTCAACCTGAAGTTCACAATGGAGATAGGTGGGTCCTCCTTAAACTTTCTGGACTGTACGCTCACGACCACACCTAAACAAACAATAGAGACGACCTTATTCAGGAAACCAACCTCAACCAACACTATGTTGAGGTGGGAGAGCCATCACCCCACTGCACTGAAGAGAGGTATCCCTGTGGGGCAATATCTCCGGCTCAGGAGGAACTGTTCTAACGTGGAGGAATTTACCATCCAAGCCAAACTCCTCAGACAAAGATTTAAAGAGAGGGGTTACCCCAACCGCTGTCTAAAACAAGCGTACCAGAGGGCTCTACACAGTGACAGATCGGAACTCCTCAGCGACACATTGACACCTGCCACACAAACGCCCATTCGCTGCATCGCTAACTTTGACTCAGGCTGGAACCAGGCCAAGAAGATACTAGGCAGGTTCTGGCCACTTATATCACAGGACCCCCACTTCAAGGGGACAGTCACCCCCTACGTATCTCTAACAGCACGGAGAGGTAGAAATTTAAAAGAGACACTAGTACCTAGCCATTTATCCTCCAAAAAATCTGGACACAACTGGCTTTCAGTGCAGGGTACTTACAAGTGTGGTAAATGCGTTGCATGTAATTACATCTACAAAGACTCCAAACATCTTATGGACTCAAGCGATCAGGTGATCTGCAATGTCAAACAATTTTTCAATTGCAGTACCAAAGGTATAGTCTACCTCCTGATCTGCGAATGTGGCCTCAAATATGTTGGCAAAACGATTCGCCCTTTCAAAAGGCGAATCATGGAACATGTACACTCCGTGAGAAACCTGAGGGATACACCCGTGGCGAGACACATCAGAAACCAACACTCTGGTGACCCCAAGGGTGTTAGGTTTGCTGGCATTGAGCGAGTGACTTTAGGTCACAGAGGTGGAGACTTGGATAACACTCTACTCAAAAGAGAGTGTTATTGGATTTATAGGTTTAAAACTCTGGCCCCCAATGGTCTAAATGAGGGATTCACATTTACCCCCTTTATTGAGAAATAATCACACCAGGATTTTAATAACGAAATGATTATATTACATTTGTACATATTTCCTTTAGGGACTGTATATACTTTCGTTACACTTTATTCATCATTTTTCCATTTACTTTGTTTCATTGTATTTTGTTTCATTTTGCATACTTTATTTATTTTCAATCATCACTGCTCTATTCAAGTTTTATTAACGGGGTCCCTATATCCCAGTGCATAATTTAGTGTGCACTAGATCCCCCTCTGTGTCTACCAACTGACCGTCCTGGGAATGGATCCCAACACTGTTATCCCATGGATCTGTAGTAGTCGTCTCCTAATAGAAGACCGGTATGACTGGTGGCTACCCTATGGCCCCCGGTCACTATATTTTCCCGGGCCAGCACTTCTATACCGTCTGACATTTTATCACCTGTTAATACAGGCACGGTTCACCGGAAGTAGCCCCCTCTGTGCATACACATCAGGATTCATCACACTCCTGGATGCTGTAATTACTACAGGCACTCAAGGGGTTAATAGGCCTGACGAGTCCCAGCACTACTACCCAATCAGCTATAGACACATAGTTAAGGGGTGGAGTTAATCTGTTCTCGGCGTGTCTGGGCGCAAAAATGTTAACACACGCCCACAGCCGGGACTTAACCTTCAGGGATACTTAAGGGGATCCCGTTCTTCATTTTTCGTTTAGCCTCAGAAGAAGGCGCTTGTATTGGCGCCGAAACACGTGTCAGGCAGGCAGATAGGGAGGATATGCTACGAGTCTGTTTGTTTGGATAACTAGATAGCAAGCTGAGCAAATCGGAATTGATCCTCACAAGTGATACAGAGTTTCTCTTAGACTTAGAGGGGTGGCGACTAGGGGACGTTATTGGTGTTTTGATATAGTGAGCCGGTGCTGTATGCGACAAAGGTACAGGGGGAATTTACCAAGTGTTTAAAATTTAAAATTTAAAATTTACAATTCAAATTTGTTTTTTAAAAAAACTATTCTCCAAGTCCAGCAAGTTGGCTGGTCCACATCTGGTCCAAGATAACCCCGCATGACAGCTAGTGAGCGCTCTCTATACACCAAGTTTCTGTTCCTGTAGCCATCTCCGAGAGATGCAGTATCTCTATTCAAGTGGGGTACGAATGGGGGGTTGTTTGGCGGGTATAGAGAGATATTCCTTCCAAGACACCACTGCATAAACGGGTGGTTAGTGCCTTTTAGCACTGTCTCAACAGCGTTGGTTACTCTCTCCTCACCGAACCCTGTTCCCCAACCCCAGAGGCATTGCTCCCACAACTGTATCAATTGTAGATACACTAGTATAATCCTTTGACAGATCTCCACTATTTGATACACTTACTCTTTATGTTACTCTTTTGTTGCGTCAATACCCCTCTCTAGAGGCATACTACAGTGTGCCACTGTTTCTACCCCATCAGATTCCGTACTGGATACTGTTAGTGGGAATATACGGAGGGTGTACAGCACGAGTTAACTAAGAGTCACTGTGTAGTTGTGAGATAGACAGCTGTTTTTGGGGGGTGCTTTTTTCATATAGTAACTCTTGAGACATCACCTCAAGTTACTTTATCCCCACCCAGCACGCTCTCACATCCATTTATATCCTCCCATCTAGTTATTATTATTATTTTTTCTTTATTTATTTTTTCTTTATTATTATTATTTTTTGTATGATATTTTCACTTTCACTTTATTTCTGTTTCCGGGTCCTTACCTTAAGCATTTTTATGTATTAACTATTAAAAGTTATATTTTATCCTCTGTACATATGGATATATAGATATTCACTAGGGGGCGCCCTATCCTCTGACCCACTGGGTCTGCTTCTCTATCTATACAAATTTGTAAGGGTTAACCCCTAATTGGTCGCCCCGGGACACATCATAAGTTGCTTCCCAGTCTGGGTAGTCAACTTACTTCCTCCTTATTATTAACAAGGTTTCAATACCTACCTGTGTCCCATTACACAATTCATATCCTGGTGTGTATGGTTCTCACAAATAATGGCTAATTTCTTAAACCAACTCAAAGATCCAAACCAATGGTGCCTTGATGCCGAGAATGTCTTTACAGACAAAGAGAGTGTGTTTCTTTCTCAAGATACTAGCATTGAATCGAAATTCAGACTTGTTTCCAATGCTTGCAAACAACAAATTAGACTGGGTTGGGAAATTTCCTCTATCCACAACTACCTTAATAAATCTATGATTCCTAGAGGTCTTAGAATTCAAGTCCTACCTAATATGCAAATGGAGGATACTGCCCTCCTAAAGGAATGGGAGGATGCAGCTAATCTATGCTCTCGCACCTTCATGAATATTATCTGTAAATTTGAGAGTCAAAGATTGGAACTCATAAATAACAATGTTAAAGAAGCAGTAGAAGCTGTTCAAAAACATAAAGATGATCCATCCTTTGACTCACAAGAATTGAAACTCCAGCATAACCTGAACAAGTATAAAGATACCATTAAAAATCGGAAGCACAAAAAGTTTATAAGGGATAATCTAGACTATAAAAATGGTAGAGTCTATAGAAAATTCAACAGAAAAAACATACGTACTGACTCAGATCAATATTCAACATCAGAATACGAAACTTCTGATACAGACACTGAAAGCTCAAACACTAGCTCTACATCCTCTAATGCCCCTCAAACAAAAGGCATACTGAAAAAAGGGGTGGCTTTTTTAGGCCAAAACCCCCGAGAGGGGGAACCACAAGCACAATACAGGCAGACACGGTACAGGGGGAGGTCACGCAAACGCTATTAAACTCTAGCAACAAAGTCATCAACTTCTCAGATGAGGTACTTACAGAAACCCAGGTCCAGGTCCTTGTAAAGGGGTTATCCTTTGTCCCAGTCCCTCTATTCAACAAGTTTGAATGGATAAAGGATATCCACCTGTTTGGACGGAGACTGGCCCTCCATAAATTCTTCCTCATTGAGAAAGAGAAAAAAGCCAGAGACCTGGGTTTCAATATGAGGGAATATCAGTGCCTCCAAGATCTAGTAACATTGCTGGATGAGAATGATGACTCTGATTTGCAACCCTACACCGATCTTAGAACCAAGAGTAAATTCACCCCGAATATCAGGGACTATAAGAACATTGATATGTTCGTAGAGTCGTCCTGTAAGATGATACAAGACCTAAGACTGGATCACCTCCAACTTCGTCCACACAGTAACCTTTCAAGGACTGAATGGCAAGCCCTCTGTGAACTACAAGAAAACGACGACATTGTCATTAAGCCGGCAGACAAGGGGGGTAACATAGTGGTACAGAATAAAACACAATATGTACAAATGGCCCTAAATATACTCAAGGACAGTACCACCTATAAACACCTACCATCAGACCCCTCGACTAAATTTCTACGAACACTTAAAAACCTCTTGGACAAAGCCTTCGATGAGGGAATCCTGGGTAAAGATGAATATTCATATATATATGTAAAGTGCCCCACTGTGTCCACCTTTTACTGTCTACCAAAGGTGCATAAACAGTATGATGTCCTGTCTGCTAGACCCATAGTGTCGGGGTCTAACAACTTAACTTGTAAAGCCAGTGTCTATATAGACAAAATTCTTCGTCCTTTTGTAGAGCAATTACCCTCCTATCTCAGGGACACCAAGGACACCTTAAAATGTCTAGCTTCAATTAATCTCCCTGCAAATGCCATTCTATGCAGCTTGGACGTAGAAGCACTCTATTCATCTATTCCCCACTCCCTGGGTTTAAGACACACCAAGCACTACTTGCAAACACGTGGTCCGAGACATCAGGCCCACACCTCCTTTGTAATAGACCTATTACAGTTTGTCCTGACCCATAATTTTTTCCTTTTCAACGGACAGTACTACCACCAGGTGCAGGGTACAGCTATGGGGACATCTTGTGCCCCATCGTATGCCAACCTGCACCTGGGTTGGTGGGAGGAGCATGTGGTCTTCAGTAACCCTAACATCGAATACACTAAATTCATCTATATATGGAAACGCTATATAGATGACGTACTAGTGGTATGGACTGGCACGAGGGATCACTTCTCATCTTTTGTAGAGACCTTGAATTCTAATGACCTCAACCTGAAGTTCACAATGGAGATAGGTGGGTCCTCCTTAAACTTTCTGGACTGTACGTTCACGACCACACCTAAACAAACAATAGAGACGACCTTATTCAGGAAACCAACCTCAACCAACACTATGTTGAGGTGGGAGAGCCATCACCCCACTGCACTGAAGAGAGGTATCCCTGTGGGGCAATATCTCCGGCTCAGGAGGAACTGTTCTAACGTGGAGGAATTTACCATCCAAGCCAAACTCCTCAGACAAAGATTTAAAGAGAGGGGTTACCCCAACCGCTGTCTAAAACAAGCGTACCAGAGGGCTCTACACAGTGACAGATCGGAACTCCTCAGCGACACATTGACACCTGCCACACAAACGCCCATTCGCTGCATCGCTAACTTTGACTCAGGCTGGAACCAGGCCAAGAAGATACTAGGCAGGTTCTGGCCACTTATATCACAGGACCCCCACTTCAAGGGGACAGTCACCCCCTACGTATCTCTAACAGCACGGAGAGGTAGAAATTTAAAAGAGACACTAGTACCTAGCCATTTATCCTCCAAAAAATCTGGACACAACTGGCTTTCAGTGCAGGGTACTTACAAGTGTGGTAAATGCGTTGCATGTAATTACATCTACAAAGACTCCAAACATCTTATGGACTCAAGCGATCAGGTGATCTGCAATGTCAAACAATTTTTCAATTGCAGTACCAAAGGTATAGTCTACCTCCTGATCTGCGAATGTGGCCTCAAATATGTTGGCAAAACGATTCGCCCTTTCAAAAGGCGAATCATGGAACATGTACACTCCGTGAGAAACCTGAGGGATACACCCGTGGCGAGACACATCAGAAACCAACACTCTGGTGACCCCAAGGGTGTTAGGTTTGCTGGCATTGAGCGAGTGACTTTAGGTCACAGAGGTGGAGACTTGGATAACACTCTACTCAAAAGAGAGTGTTATTGGATTTATAGGTTTAAAACTCTGGCCCCCAATGGTCTAAATGAGGGATTCACATTTACCCCCTTTATTGAGAAATAATCACACCAGGATTTTAATAACGAAATGATTATATTACATTTGTACATATTTCCTTTAGGGACTGTATATACTTTCGTTACACTTTATTCATCATTTTTCCATTTACTTTGTTTCATTGTATTTTGTTTCATTTTGCATACTTTATTTATTTTCAATCATCACTGCTCTATTCAAGTTTTATTAACGGGGTCCCTATATCCCAGTGCATAATTTAGTGTGCACTAGATCCCCCTCTGTGTCTACCAACTGACCGTCCTGGGAATGGATCCCAACACTGTTATCCCATGGATCTGTAGTAGTCGTCTCCTAATAGAAGACCGGTATGACTGGTGGCTACCCTATGGCCCCCGGTCACTATATTTTCCCGGGCCAGCACTTCTATACCGTCTGACATTTTATCACCTGTTAATACAGGCACGGTTCACCGGAAGTAGCCCCCTCTGTGCATACACATCAGGATTCATCACACTCCTGGATGCTGTAATTACTACAGGCACTCAAGGGGTTAATAGGCCTGACGAGTCCCAGCACTACTACCCAATCAGCTATAGACACATAGTTAAGGGGTGGAGTTAATCTGTTCTCGGCGTGTCTGGGCGCAAAAATGTTAACACACGCCCACAGCCGGGACTTAACCTTCAGGGATACTTAAGGGGATCCCGTTCTTCATTTTTCGTTTAGCCTCAGAAGAAGGCGCTTGTATTGGCGCCGAAACACGTGTCAGGCAGGCAGATAGGGAGGATATGCTACGAGTCTGTTTGTTTGGATAACTAGATAGCAAGCTGAGCAAATCGGAATTGATCCTCACAAGTGATACAGAGTTTCTCTTAGACTTAGAGGGGTGGCGACTAGGGGACGTTATTGGTGTTTTGATATAGTGAGCCGGTGCTGTATGCGACAAGGGTACAGGGGGAATTTACCAAGTGTTTAAAATTTAAAATTTAAAATTTACAATTCAAATTTGTTTTTTAAAAAAACTATTCTCCAAGTCCAGCAAGTTGGCTGGTCCACATCTGGTCCAAGATAACCCCGCATGACAGCTAGTGAGCGCTCTCTATACACCAAGTTTCTGTTCCTGTAGCCATCTCCGAGAGATGCAGTATCTCTATTCAAGTGGGGTACGAATGGGGGGTTGTTTGGCGGGTATAGAGAGATATTCCTTCCAAGACACCACTGCATAAACGGGTGGTTAGTGCCTTTTAGCACTGTCTCAACAGCGTTGGTTACTCTCTCCTCACCGAACCCTGTTCCCCAACCCCAGAGGCATTGCTCCCACAACTGTATCAATTGTAGATACACTAGTATAATCCTTTGACAGATCTCCACTATTTGATACACTTACTCTTTATGTTACTCTTTTGTTGCGTCAATACCCCTCTCTAGAGGCATACTACAGTGTGCCACTGTTTCTACCCCATCAGATTCCGTACTGGATACTGTTAGTGGGAATATACGGAGGGTGTACAGCACGAGTTAACTAAGAGTCACTGTGTAGTTGTGAGATAGACAGCTGTTTTTGGGGGGTGCTTTTTTCATATAGTAACTCTTGAGACATCACCTCAAGTTACTTTATCCCCACCCAGCACGCTCTCACATCCATTTATATCCTCCCATCTAGTTCTTATTATTATTTTTTCTTTATTTATTTTTTCTTTATTATTATTATTTTTTGTATGATATTTTCACTTTCACTTTATTTCTGTTTCCGGGTCCTTACCTTAAGCATTTTTATGTATTAACTATTAAAAGTTATATTTTATCCTCTGTACATATGGATATATAGATATTCACTAGGGGGCGCCCTATCCTCTGACCCACTGGGTCTGCTTCTCTATCTATACAAATTTGTAAGGGTTAACCCCTAATTGGTCGCCCCGGGACACATCATAAGTTGCTTCCCAGTCTGGGTAGTCAACTTACTTCCTCCTTAGATCAGGGTGTTACAGTGGATGTGATCTATTTGGATTTTGCCAAGGCATTTGATACAGTTCCACACAGAAGATTAGTGTTCAAACTCAAGGAAATCGGTCTAGATGAAAATGCTTGTTCTTGGGTAGAACATTGGCTTAAAAACAGAGTACAAAGAGTTGTCGTTAATGGTAAATATTCAAGTTGGACAGAGGTGGCAAGTGGTGTCCCTCAGGGGTCTGTTCTGGGACCCCTTCTATTTAACATGTATATAAATGATCTTGAAGACAGCATTGAAAGTCATGTTTCAGTGTTTGCAGATGACACAAAACTTTGTAAAATAATACAATGTGAGCAAGATATTACTTTGCTGCAGAGGGATTTAGATAGACTGGAGGACTGGGCACTCAAATGGCAGATGAAATTTAATGGTGAAAAATGCAAAGTTATGCACTACGGCGTAAAGAATACACAAGCAACATATACCCTTAATGGACGCGAATTAGGGATAACAACACACGAAAAGGAATTGTTATAGACAACAAACTATGCAACAATGTCAATCAGCAGTGACCAAGGCCAGTAGGGTATTGTCATGCATGAAAAAGGGCATTCATTCTCGGGACGAGAATATCATTTTGCCTCTTTATAAGTCACTGGTAAGACCACACATTAAATATGCTGTGCAATTTTGGGCACCTGTTCTAAAGAAGGATATTATGGCACTAGAAAAAGTGCAGAGGCGGGCTTCAAAATTCATAAAAGGAATGGAACATATCCGCTATGAAGAAAGGTTAACAAATTTAAACCTATTTAGTTTAGAAAAACGTCGCCTGAGAGGGGTATGATAACATTATACAAATATATTCGGGGCCAATACAAACCATTGTGTGGAAATCTATTCACAAACCGGACTTTACATAGGACACGAGGCCATGCGTTTAGACTGGAAGAAAGAAAATTTCGTCTAAGGCAAAGGAAAGGTTTTTTTACTGTAAGAACAATCAGGATGTGGAATTCTCTGCCTAAAGAAGTGGTTCTCATAATCTTTCAATGTAGGGTAATAACTGCTTGATCCAAGGATAAATCTGACTGCCATTCTGGGGTCAAGAAGGATTTTTTTCCTAGCTTGTTGCAAAATTGTGCTTCAAACTGGGTTTTTTGCCTTCTTTTGGATCAACAGCAAAAAAACAAATGTGAGGAAGGCTGAACCTGATGGACGCAAGTCTCTTTTCAGCTATGTAACTATGTAACTATGTAACTATGTATGTCCTTAACGTGTTAAGGGTATTAGAGAAATATAAGTCTGTAGTCTTTGTTACTTATAGGTAAATTAAACCCTTACAAAAAAGATCTGACACTGACTCTTGATTTTAACTGCATTTTAAGGTCAATGTATCATACACAGCTACATTCCGAGCGTCAGTCAATCCCAGTTATACATCTTAGTCACAATGCGATAGCTCGGAAATTAGAAATCAAGTATAATATTTACTGTGCCCCACTATGTCAGGATTAAAACAATGCAAGGTCAACTTAGTCGTACAAGAATTACAACATTTCCAAGATCAAAAATGAGTACTATGCACATATAATAATAGTTTGAATACACCAAGACGTTCTTGAAAACTAGGGAAAGCTGTATATCTATCTGATGTCTAATCAACATATCTGTCTGTCTGCCTTTCTGTCTATCAAATGGTGCTGGCTCTTCCATTGGGGCAACCAGGCACTGGACTAGGGTGCTCGATTTGGGGGCTCACCCACACAGGTTTTACATGTTTATCTGGACACCCATGAGAATATACTTGTTTAGTCATGGAGAACAAACCTTGCCTCTTCCAGTGACAGCACTGCCAGTGCCCTCCACTCACTGCTCCTGCCCTTCTTGTGGTAATTCTGCTTTTTGAAATACTTTCAAGAGATGATTTGTTACGATTGTAAGCTTACCTCCCACCCACAATACCTTAACTTCACCCACTACTAACTCCACCTTGCCCAGCCCCAAACATTCTAGCTCTGCCTCTCCAGATCGACTCTGCCCCCTCCTCCCAAGACACTAACTCCAGACAGAAAGTCTTTGGAGAGGAGGGCAGTGTGAGGTCAGATCATCCATGTGTTGCTCCCCCTGTCCTGTTGCAGGTCATGTGGGAGGGACCATAGACAGACTGACAGCAGAGGAGGTACCACACTGATGGAATGGACTGCTTCCAGTCCATTCAGACCCCACCTATGTGATTGATAAGGAAATGCATCTCGCTGTGTGTTTCAGACAGTGTGTGTCAAATTAGACAGTAATCTGTGATGTGTGTGAGTGTCAAAGAATGTGTAGTTTTTGTATTTATGGGTTAGTGTGTGTCAGTGTGCAATGTGCTTGTGTATAGGTCAGTGTGCACTGTATTTGTGTATGGGGTCAGTGCATATGTGTCAATGTGAAGTATGTTTGTGAATGGGATTGTGTGTGTCAGAGTGCAGTGTGCTTGTATAATGGTCAGTGTTAGTGAGTGTCAGTGTGAAGTGTTTTATGTATGAGTCAGTGTGTCAGTGTGTATGGGTCAGTGTGTCAGTATTTGTGTGTATCAGTGTATAACAACCACTTTATGACAACCACATGCAACCAATACACATATCACATACAGCCAGCCCACACATATAACATACAGCCAGCATACACCACACACACATCACATACAGAAAGCACACACCACATACAGCCAGCACACATCATGCACAAATATCACATTTACCCAGCACACACATCATATACAGCCCTTACACACTACACACATGACATGCAGCTAGCACACACTACACACATGACAAACAGCCAGCACACACTACACACTAACATGACAAACAATCAGCACTCACCACACACAGACGACATACAGCAAGCACACACTGCAGACACTATGAAAAAGGGGGAGACTATGGCAGGGCAGAGGGTAAAACACTCTAGGTAATTCACAAGACTCAGATTTTTTGGAAAAAAAACATAGAAATAGCAAAACTGAGGCATAAATAGCCATATTGTCACTGTAGCAGAGCTAGAAAATTAGCTATTGAGGCTTCCATTTTTCTTTTCATTGTATATACTAGGCAGTGTGCGAGTATGAGGCAGTTTGTATGTTGGTGTATGTGTGTGTTACATGTATGTAATTATCATATATTTCAATGTATGTATTAGGCAGTTTGTGAATATAAATCTACAAAACATATTGTGTGTTTGTGTGTGTGTCAATGTTTGTATATATAAGGCAGTGTGAGGTATAAGTGAGATAGAGGCTTTTTCCAACTTTTCTATTTTGCCCTAATTTATCAACTCACCATTTAATGAATAGACCCAATTGGGAAAAAAACAACAACACAGGTGACACTGTGAAAAGGGTAAGAGACACTAACAAAATAAAGATTAATTAAGGAAGAGTAAGCAGAGATGGAGAGTACAAGTGAAGGGAAAAATAGGAAACGTTGATGAGGGAGTGAGTGTATAGACACTAGTTTGCTAAGAGAGAGAAATAATACACACACATAAACAAATATCTGGAGTCTGTTATTTTCCTGACAGTTTATAAAAGTGTGGATTTCAATAGAAATCAATAATGTTATAACTGAAGGCAAAAACACCTCCCTGTCTGTCACTCAGGCAGCCATGTAGGTTTTCTTCCAATTCCTTTAGCTCCATAGAGCTAACAGAAGATGCAGCCGCGCTGTACTACCATGTGCCTGCGTTCCCCTCTCTAATTGAGCTGGGCTAGAGCTCAATGGGAAACACAGGAAAGCTATGATTGAGTGTATACTTGCAGCTCCAGCACAGAGCAGAGAGCTTCTGAAACAGAAGCCCCTGACTGAATCATTTTCTTGCACAGACTGAGGGCTTGCATATATATTTTCTTTGAGGATATATTTACTAAATTGTTAAAATAAATCAGTGGACTGTTTTCATTTGGAGTCAGTGAATACAATTTTGGCACAATGGAATCTCTTGAGGGGGCAGAAACATGGATCTCTGCCTAGGGAGGCAGATTAACTTGCACTGGCCCTGTTTCTGAGCTACAGTTATCATAAGTAAATATATTGTTAGCAGGGAATGGGCAAAGACAACAAGAGCATGGTTTAAAGAATTGATATCCGACCTAGCAGGGGGCCTCCCCCCCCCGCAACCTTCAAAAACCTCCAGAGATCAAACTGGATCTATATGCGACAATGGAGCACGGGAAATAAACTCCGGCCGCTGATGGACCTGCTGGATGACCGGCCTCCCACACAACTGGACGCATATCACTACCACCAGTTGAAGACATATTACGCACTACTACCAGGTAGAGCCCACCTCCACAGGCAGCTCACAGAATTTGAACAAATGTGCACGAACAGGAAACATATCGAGCACGGAATCTCCCAGATGTATGGTATACTTCAAAAGTCGAAAGACAAAGGCAGACCAGCTTATGTAAACAAGTGGGAAGCGGAGACCGAGACCCAACTTACGGACCAAGAGTGGGGAAAAATATTCCTACTCACACATAAATGCTCCATAAGTTCAAAGTTCCAGGAAACTAATTATAAACTACTGACTCGATGGTACCAGACACCGGACGACCTCAGGGGCATGCGAGTCACTGACAGGCGAATGCTGGAGATGCGGCACCGAACTGGGTACCCACATACACATATGGTGGACGTGCCGGCGCATCAAGCCATACTGGCAGATGATCTACTCAAAGATCAGGGAGGTCACCGGTTCGGACCTTCCCTACAACCCCTACCGATGCTCCTACACCACACGCCCGCACCAGTACACACATACAAAAATTCCCTCACAATACATTTACTTACAGCAGCGAAAGCCCTTATACCACTACATTGGAAACGCACAACGGTCCCCACATTCCAGCAATGGGTAGATAAAGTAGAAAACATCTATGACATGGAAATCATGACCGCCTCCCTGGAGGAGCGCTCCGACAAATGTGCCCTTGGGTGGTTCCCCTGGAAATCATACCTGTCGAAAAGGACAGCATAACCCGCCTTTAAGGGTGCGCAAGGGAGGGATGTCCGAGCCGTAGCCACCGTCGGTTCGCAGGTCGACCGCAGTAAGACAGGGCTGTTGGCATGGTCGCGCGGGCCTGGGAGTCCCCGATCGGACAACCCGCTCCCCGTCCCCCTGCCCACCCATCCCGATCTCCGAACACGACCCCCCAAACACGATCCCGCAATGGTCTCGAGACATATACCTAAGATGGACTAGCAAGGCCCACTCACACCAGTAAATGACACAGAAATAGGAATTACCAACATGCCCACCGCCTGGAACAGGCCACAACCGATATGAA
The DNA here is from genome assembly GCF_036172605.1 of Pelobates fuscus. Lineage (NCBI taxonomy): Eukaryota > Metazoa > Chordata > Amphibia > Anura > Pelobatidae > Pelobates > Pelobates fuscus. Next base: position 313,448,581 of record NC_086319.1, on the reverse strand, counting down.
CCCGGATACACCCAGACGAAATGGCCTCGAGTCAGACAGAATCTGGAAAAGGGGGAATGTACATACAGAAGAATGTAATACACACACACTTTGAAGACCACACGCTCACTTTCTATTGGGGTTCTTTGGGGCCCATGCGGCCATGCAGAGAAGCTCTCCTGAACGATGTGGGAAACCCCACTTACACAGAGTCGGACCTATATAGAACTGCAGAGACATCCCTACCTACCTTGACCGATACCCCACCCTGCGACAGCACCCACTATACACAGAAACTGACGGGACAACAACCCACCCACTGAAAGCCCCGACATACGGAGCTTCTCCACCACGTCCCACCGTTCTACCTAAACGGACAGGTACCTATCTTGCAAATCCCAGACCCCCATACCACTTCCTTAAATTACCCACAGTTTCAACCTAACCTGTTTAGAATTACTTACTTAGTTATATAAAAACTGGACAGAATGGTATCACGATAAACGCCTTGAACTAGATACCACTAGAATTCAGCCACTTTTTATAAACATTGTTATAACCGGATATATTGTTGCAATTTTTGAGACACGGCTTTTGCATAAGCCTAAATACTAACTATGTTCAACACGCTTGTACTAATCGACTCTGCCAATCGAAAAATAAAGAATTAAAAAAAAAAAAAAAAAGAATTGATATATCATGACGTTATTTTAGTCCAGACTTTACAAAAACATATTTGATCATGGACAAATGGACAGGTGTTAATCTAGCTGGTAGGAAAATCCATGGAAGTATATAATCATCACAGATTGCACTAAATACACTAGCTTAACTTTAGAGGTTCACTGATTCTAGCCCCGACAGTTAAAACCCACTAAAATGGCATTTAAGTGAACACTCTAAGTACCATAAAACTACAATGTACTCTAGTAGTTATGGGGTTTGGGATGTTCTTTGAACAAGAATCAGAGCCATAGTTTAGGGTCTCTATATCAAATTAACAAACAAAACAGATTCAGAAAATAAATTGAAATATTATTACAATTGCTTAATTAAATCAAAAGAGAACAAAACTGTTTTAATTATTATTATCTAAGTGTACCTGTTTAAACACAAATATACATTTTAAGCACACTCACTGTATACGTCTGTTACATGATAGGTAATGGTATTGCTGTTATAACTTTACAGAGTATCTTGCATTATATGTAGTACCGTATATACTCGAGTATAAGCCGACCCGAATATAAGCCGAGGCCCCTAATTTTATCCAAAAAAACTGGGAAAACTTATTGACTCGAGTATAAGACTAGGGTGGGAAATGCAGCAGCTACTGGTAAATTTCTAAATAAAATTAGATCCTAAAAAAAATATATTAATTGAATATTTATTTACAGTGTGTGTATAATGAATGCAGTGTGTGCGTATGTGTGTGTGTATGAGTGCAGCGTGTGTGTATGAGTGCAGCGTGTGTGTATGAGTGCAGCGTGTGTGTATGAGTGCAGCGTGTGTGTATGAGTGCAGTGTGTGTATGAGTGCAGTGTGTGTGTGTATGAGTGCAGTGTGTGTGTGTATGAATGCAGTGTGTGAATGCAGTGTGTGCAGGGCCGGTGCAAGGATATTTGCCGCCGTAGGCAAAACATTTTTTGCCGCCCCCTCCCCCCCCCCATATGTCCTGACTTCCCCTCCTCCTCCCTCAGTGGTCCTTACCTCCCCACCCCCGTGTTCCTTCACCCCCCCCCCCAGTGGTCCTGACTCACCCCTCCCCTAGTGGTCCTTACCCTCCCCTCCCCTAGTGGTCCTTACCCTCCCCTCCCCTAGTGGTCCTTACTTCCCCCTCCCCTCCCATAGTGGTCCTTATCCCACCCCCTCCCTCTCATAGTGGCCCTTATCCCCCTTCTCCCTCCCATAATGTTCCTTATCCCCCCCCATCCCTCCCATAGTGGTCCATATACCCCCCCCCCTCCCTCCCATAGTGGTCCTTATACCCCCCTCCCTCCCATAGTGGTCCTTATACCCCCCTCCCATAGTGGTCCTTATCCCACCCCCTCCCATAGTGGTCCTTATACCCCCCCTCCCTCCCATAGTGGTCCTTATACCCTCCTCCCTCCAATAGTGGTCCTTACCCCCCCCCCCTCCCTCCCATAGTGGTCCTTATACCCCCCCTCCCTCCCATAGTGGTCCTTATCCCCCTTTTTTTTGTTATTAATTTTTTTTTTTATTATTTTTTTTAATTTTATTTATATATTTATTTTTTTTCGTCCCCCCTCCCTGCTTGATATATGGCAGGGAGGGGGGCTCCTTCCCTGGTGGTCCAGTGGCAGTTCAGTGGGGGGGAGAGGGGTGCTGGCAGAGCTGTAACTTACCTGTTCTGCAGCTCCTGTCAGCTCTCTCCTCCTCCGCGCCGTCCGTGCAGCTCCTTCTATCAGCTCACACTGTAAGTCTCGCGAGAGCCGCGGCTCTCGCGAGACTTACACTGGGAGCTGACCGAGGTGCTGAACGGACGGCGCAGAGGAGGAGAGAGCTGACAGGAGCTGCAGGACAGGTAAGTTACAGCTCTGCCAGCACCCCTCTCCCCCGGTCTGTATTATGGCAATGCAAATTGCCATAATACAGACAGTGACTCGAGTATAAGCCGAGTTGGGGTTTTTCAGCCCAAAAAATGGGCTGAAAAACTCGGCTTATACTCGAGTATATACGGTACATATTATAGATTATGCTAATGTAGTGTAGCTATAATCTCAATTTTAGTAATGACAGGAGGCAAATATTTTGCATAAGTCTCTTTACTGTAAAATCCAGCAGCACAGATCATAACAGAAACAACCAATCAGAAAAAAGTATCCAACTCTATAAAAGGCCCTGCTCGTCTGATCACTTCCTCTTTCTTTGTAGTGAACAATAAACACAGTCTACCACAAATCCATGAATTGAAATATAATTTTACAACTGCTTAATTAAATCAAAAGAGAACAAAACAGTATTAAGAATAACAGAACAGCAAACAACATCCAGAAAATGAAAAAAGATGACCGGCAACATACTGTAAACCGATCCAATCCCTTGGAGAAGTCAATCACACTGAAAGGAAGCAAAAAGAAGTGAAAGGCATCTGAAGTGACAAGATGTTCACAATAATAACCACATAATTAATTAGCTTAAAATGATTTAACCATACCTTATCTAACTAAGCAATAGACTAAATGTAAAACTATATATATCCAATACTAACAACAAATATATATATCAATAAGAAAAGTGTGAGAGATAAAGATCCAGGGTGGGAAGCAGAGTAGGGAGAGAAAATATTCGCCTCCTGCCATTAATAATATTAAGATTATAGGTACACTACATTAGCATAATTTTTTTCTCTCGTGTCCAATCTGCAGAAAGTTTTCTCTTGTGTCCAATCTGCACATTTCACAATGTCCACGATGGACGCGTCCGCCAAAAAGGCCTGCAACGCAGCCGTGCCACGAACCGAATGGGCACCAAACCAGGGTGCTACCCCGGCCATGGACAGCAACCATCAAATTCACCTAGCCAAAGTCGTGGTCATGGTCACTTAAGAAGTTCTCCTGATAGTATAGTCAGTAGTGAAGAAGAAACTGCTACATACAGGGAGTGCAGAATTATTAGGCAAATGAGTATTTTGACCACATCATCCTCTTTATGCATGTTGTCTTACTCCAAGCTGTATAGGCTCGAAAGCCTACTACCAATTAAGCATATTAGGTGATGTGCATCTCTGTAATGAGGAGGGGTGTGGTCTAATGACATCAACACCCTATATCAGGTGTGCATAATTATTAGGCAACTTCCTTTCCTTTGGCAAAATGGGTCAAAAGAAGGACTTGACAGGCTCAGAAAAGTCAAAAAATAGTGAGATATCTTGCAGAGGGATGCAGCACTCTTAAAATTGCAAAGCTTCTGAAGCGTGATCATCGAACAATCAAGCGTTTCATTCAAAATAGTCAGCAGGGTCGCAAGAAGCGTGTGGAAAAACCAAGGCGCAAAATAACTGCCCATGAACTGAGAAAAGTCAAGCGTGCAGCTGCCAAGATGCCACTTGCCACCAGTTTGCCCATATTTCAGAGCTGCAACATCACTGGAGTGCCCAAAAGCACAAGGTGTGCAATACTCAGAGACATGGCCAAGGTAAGAAAGGCTGAAAGACGACCACCACTGAACAAGACACACAAGCTGAAACGTCAAGACTGGGCCAAGAAATATCTCAAGACTGATTTTTCTAAGGTTTTATGGACTGATGAAATGAGAGTGAGTCTTGATGGGCCAGATGGATGGGCCCGTGGCTGGATTGGTAAAGGGCAGAGAGCTCCAGTCCGACTCAGACGCCAGCAAGGTGGAGGTGGAGTACTGGTTTGGGCTGGTATCATCAAAGATGAGCTTGTGCGGGGGGAGTTGAGGATGGAGTCAAGCTCAACTCCCAGTCCTACTGCCAGTTTCTGGAAGACACCTTCTTCAAGCAGTGGTACAGGAAGAAGTCTGCATGCTTCAAGAAAAACATGATTTTCATGCAGGACAATGCTCCATCACACGCGTCCAAGTACTCCACAGCGTGGCTGGCAAGAAAGGGTATAAAAGAAGAAAATCTAATGACATGGCCTCCTTGCTCACCTGATCTGAACCCCATTGAGAACCTGTGGTCCATCATCAAATGTGAGATTTACAAGGAGGGAAAACAGTACACCTCTCTGAACAATGTCTGGGAGGCTGTGGTTGCTTCTGCACGCAATGTTGATGGTGAACAGATCAAAACACTGACATAATCCATGGATGGCAGGCTTTTGAGTGTCCTTGCAAAGAAAGGTGGCTATATTGGTCACTGATTTGTTTTTGTTTTGTTTTTGAATGTCAGAAATGTATATTTGTGAATGTTGAGATGTTATATTGGTTTCACTGGTAAAAATAAATAATTGAAATGGGTATATATTTGTTTTTTGTTAAGTTGCCTAATAATTATGCACAGTAATAGTCTCCTGCACACACAAATATCCCCCTAAAATAGCTAAAAGTAAAAACAAACTAAAAACTACTTCCAAAAATATTCAGCTTTGATATTACGTTTTTTGGGTTCATTGAGAACATGGTTGTTGTTCAATAATAAAATTAATCCTCAAAAATACAACTTGCCTAATAATTCGGCACTCCCTGTACTTAAGAGCGCATCTACGATGCATAACCATGGAACCGCCTGAAAAAATGGATAAAAAATGGAGTTAGAATCTGATTTAGTACGCTGTTAAATCAAAAACATTACCCCTTACAGCGAAAAGGAAAAAACGTCCACGTCGAATGCCCGGACGTCCAAGACCCGAAGGAACGAGATGAGACATAATAAAAGTGTAAATTTAGCTGATAGTTGTCACCGAGGCAAGAGTATTTTGGTGCCCGAGGTCTTGACAATTTACCGACATACCAGAGGGTCTTGACCCACTGCAATGACCTGCATAGGAACATGCGCTGCCGAGATATCTGAGCGCACCATGTTAATATATCGGTAAGACTGACCTATGGAAAATAGATGAGACAAGTAGTTCAGAATGAGTGGGATAGGTGCTGTAAAGGGACCAGAATCCCTCTCCAAACACCAACTGCTCCAAACATCCCAAGAGGAAATTTAGCTTCTCCTCGCGATAATCTGTGGACCAACCAGGATCCCCGGAAATCATTCAAGCCAATAGGTGCATCCTTTCCTCTACTAATAGAGGATGGGGATCCCCGTGGTGGCCCCGTGAAGAGAGCGGGAAATGAGGGGAGCAGAAGTGGATGGTTGTACGTGTGAGGTTCGAAGTTCCCGGTAAATATTCCGCCCAAAGGGTGATGTTGCAGGAGAGGAAAAATTTCAAAGTGTCCTTCGTTGCCAAGATAGCTTGAATCGAGGAGTAAAGGAGGCCCACTATACGGGTGAGGAGATGAAGAGGAATGAAGTCTTTGCGTAACACCTTGCGTATCAAGGAAATCTTCAAAGTTGCAATCATAGAACACAGTTCACTGAGTCTATCTCAAACCCGAGGAACTGCAATATTTTTGATGGACCAAGTGCTGACTTTTGTCAAATTGCGTCTGAGAGTGCAGTCTGGACAGGTAGATAAGGCAACGGATGCCTTTTGCTCTGAAATTAGCCATTACCGTTGTCCCTATAGGGCTGGTGCAGAGACCTCGGTCCCATCTCCACCACCCACTCCTGGTGTCCAACCTCCTGGTGACAGGCACCGCTGTTGGGGAATGGGGCCAGTTGTCCCCACTCCCATGCGCCCCCAATGTGGTTGAGGAGAGGGACCAGCTGTCTCCTCTCTCTGTACCTTTGACTGTCGCTGGGAAGAGAGACCGGTTGTCTCGTCTCCCTGCATGATATACTGTTGCTGGGGAACGAGACTGGTTGTCTCCATTCCCTGGATCTCACTTATGGTGCCATTCGTGCATGGTGGGCAGAGGCCAGCGGCACTCTGCCCCATAGCCAGTGCTTCAGCTGGGTTAGCCTGTTCGCGGTCAGGCTAAGGAAGAAGGGAAAGGGGAGGGCAGAGGCAAACTGCACTAGGTCCTGATGCCAGCTCTTTTGATCAGAGGGTGTCAGTGGAGACCGCAGTCACATCCATTACACCTGGCAACTTGATGTTCTACCAGGACAAGTCTACTAGGTCTCTGACTGCTGGAGCTGCTGGGGAGGCAGGTTCAGGAATAACGGGACAGGCAGGGCAGAGGCCAGCTGTGCTCTGCCCTAATGCCAGCTCTTCCACTGGGGTTGCATGCTGATAGGGAGACCGGTTGTCTCCGTTCCTGGTAACACACTCTGCCGCTGGGGAGGAAGGGCAACACGCTTCTCTCCCTGGACTATACACTGTCACTGGGGAGTGAGACCTGTTGTCTCAACTCCCTGTAACACACTCTGCCGCTGGGGAGTAAGGGCCACACGCTTCTCTCCCTGGACTGCACACTGCCGTTGAGGTGTCTCCCAATGTGCCAACTCGCTTGCCAACTCTGCTTTGTGCTGCAGGTACTCGGCCACTAGTTTCTTCATGTACTGTATGCTTTTTTCAGAGGGGTTGGGTCCATAAAAAGCAGCCCCTAAACTCTATGTCAAACTCCGCATCAGTGTAACTGGGCACCATGTTTGTTCCACTCTAGAAGATGTGCAGGAGTCCCAGGGGTGTTCTGGATGTTCCCCCAAAGATAGGAAGCCATCCCAACACTGCCACCAATGTAACGGAGCTCCCTGTACCCCAGCTGGGTTCATCCACCAATGACCACTTCCTACCTGGAACAGGGGACAAATCTCAGCACTCCTGCCCCCAGTCGTTGTGACTTGACTGGGGTCCTGGAACCATTCCATGCTGTAGCTAAATGGGGAACTCACCCTATCCACTCCCAGGCACTGGACGACACTCAGTCCTGGGAGATCTAGTCCTTACAAGGACTTTCCCCGTTGAATCTTCCACACTGGAACAAGCTGGTGTAGTGATTAGCCCTTTCCCCTCCCAGTAACCAGACGACTCATAGTTCTGGGAGTGCAAGCTGAGAATCTATAATCTGGCCATATGGCCTGCTTTTATACAATTTAGACACAGTCTAACACTCCCACACAAAACAGGATAATCCCTCCCTCTGGACCTGAGAGGAGACTAGTTACAACCAAACATCTAACATACTCCTCCCCTGTGCCTGAGAGATAATTACTTGAGCACACAAACATTTAACTGAATTATCTCTCAGTACAGAAACAGGCAATATAACAAAACCCCCAAAATACCCCCAAAAGACACAAAACACCCACAAAAGTTACATACCCTGATAGCCCTGATATGTGTGACCAACATATCCAAAAATCACCCAGATCGGTTCAGGGGCTCGGGATTTTCATGGAAGTCATAATTTTGACCGACCGTGCACATGGTCCTATGCCCAAAACAGCTTCATGAAATCAGTGCTAACGGTCGGTCAAGTTCAGTAGTTTAAAAACGAATAACTACCGAACAGAATCCATAGTTCTACCAAGCCAGTTATAATGTCTTTTACAGGTTTCCCTGCAGGGCCCATAGTCTGTGGGCAGGAGCTCGTGGCAAACTCATGTGGGAAAGGGAGTTTGTCCCAGGGCAGCTACTTTTTCCACCGAGGCCGCAACAATGGCATTCATTAGTGCCTAAAGGTCTGGTGTCGGTGGGGGGGTGTCACTCATATTGAGTGAGCAGTCCTGTTTGGGAACAGTGACAGTTAGTGGGTTTGCGCCACTTGTATGAAATACACCCCACATGGTGCAAGGCTCCTGGTACAACTGGGGCTCGCCCAGAAATGTGTAATACTGGTGTCCTTAGGTGACAATCCAGAGACATTGGCTCCAATATGAGAGGGGCTCACCCTCTAGAGTATGGAAGGGGGTTTCCCTTGCGTGAAATGGGAGACGTGGAAGTCTCATATACATATAGGGGGGTTACCCCTGATAATCCTGGTGTGGGAGGTGATACCACTGAGGGTTTTACCCTCTTTAGAGTTGCCGGTTAAAGTGTAAGAAAAAAAAAGGGGGTTCACCCCAGTTGTACGTCAGAGTTGTACCTCCGTGGTCAACAAGTCATGTAACTGTTGGCAGTGTTGTTGAATTGGGCTAAAAGCCGTCATGTTTTGTGGCCCGGCCCACGCGGCAAACCACAAGGGCCTCCGTTCAAGGGGTTCATGGATCAGTTTTGCACCGGGGCCCCATGTATTGTGTGTACGCCACTGGCTATATGGGTACCATGATAAGGGGGCTCACCCCTGCCGTGTCTGTCTGAGAAGAATCCAGCCCATTATATAACTGGGGGCACACCCCAGGTGGTGTGCCATATACAACAGAGGACACCCACAAATGCCAACTGTTATATAAACAATCTTGCACTTTAACATATATTTGTATCCTCAGTAACTGTAATCCTAGTGCATTGCATCAGTGTAAGCAGCACTGTACAGAGTGAATCCCGCAGAGCAGTTACCTGAGAGGGAACACTTCAGGGTTACCTGTGTGAGAGGTGTGACAGGTAAGTATCCCAGCATCCAGATCACTGTAAAACTCAGTCTGGAATAAAAAGAAGATGGCAGCCGTGAATTTCAAGGTACTCGCGATATCCAAGATGGCTGCCGCACAGCACAACGCTCGGTCACGCCTGCAGCTGCCGGCCTGCCTCGGAAAAAATCAGTGCCCGGTGACCACACCACCCTCCAGAACCTCCCAGATACCGGGTGACCAAAACAAAAGTAAGGACGCGATTGCGGCACTCGCGGGCCGCATTGCGCTACAGAGTGAACTGAAAACCGGCAAAACACACAATCCTGAGGTAGGAGACAGTCCACAGAAAGAAAAGCAAGAGATCAGTAGTAGAGAGGGTGGGGAGCAGAGCACAATAATAGAATATCACAATCCTTATGAATCTCAAAAATTAAAAAATACTAAAAGACATGTAACAAGTACAGTGGGACCTCGGTTTACAAACGCGTCAGTTAACATAATTTTTGGTTTACAAATGAAAATCCATTTAAAACAATTCCTCGGTTTACAAATTTGTTATGCTATACAAAGCAAGTTTCCCCAGGATGCATTGCATCTGGGAGGTTTATAGCACTGCCCCCCGCATGCTGGAGTCTACTGGTAGCATGTGGCGTCGAGTATAGAGCGGCTTTTGCATCGAGTTTTGGAGCCATTCTGGAAAATGTTTGCAGTTGTTTTGGAACTTTTTGGTTTTGGGACTTTTTGGTGCATTTCTGTGTGGAAGCTGTGGAAAGGTAGGGAGCTGAGCTTCATCATTTGCATGCCTTTTATTGTGTGTTTTGCATTGTGGGTTGGTTTCCATGCCAGCTCATTTTGACTTTTTTCTGACTTCCAGAATGGAATAATTGGTTTTCAATGCATTCCTATGGGAAACAATGTTTCGGTTTACAAATTTTTTGCAATGAGAAACGTCCCGGAGAACGCATTAAATTCGTAAACCGAGGTCCCACTGAGAATCACTAGGTAAAAGTACTCTGACCTGTGCAGGCTAGAGCAGCAAAGAAAGAGGAAGTGATCAGATGGGCAGGGCCTTTTATAGAGTTGGATACTTTTTTTCTGATTGGTTGTTTCTGTTATGATCTGTGCTGCTGGATTTTACAGTAAAGAGAGTTATGCAAAACATGAATACTCCTGTCATGTTGTAAAATCACATGCATGCACCCAGTTCTTAATAATGTGATAATTTGCAATTTGTTTTCATCTACTACAAGTACATTTCTGAGTTGTCATTCCAGAGCCGAATTATAACATATTTAATGTGTTTAGTACTATGGTAGTATATGTTATCATTACTACATATGTCATTACATGCTTAAAGGTATGTTTTAACACTATAAACCTGGTAAAAAAAAATTACCATAATTGCTTAATAATCTGCTTAAGCTTACAATGATATGTTGAAAAGCAGATGATCTATAGGCCAAAAATAATTAAAATAAGGTTAAATGAAGCAGAAATAATTTACCTTCTTCTAGTCCTTTTGACAAATGTTCCTGCAATTAGCGATATGTTTTATCATCACATATCTCTAGGGCAACACTTGCAGATTCTCATAATAGGCCAGTTGAAGTGAAGTTGTTTCTTGTACTGGCCCAAAGGGAGAACACAGCAGGCAGTAGTGAATGTATTTGGAGAAGATCCAGAGCATGTTAGTTTTCCATCTGTTCCAGTGACTTTTATTCAGATGTTTGTTTTCCTGTTGGCTGGTATGAGCACATTACCACATCATATGGTATGTTGAATAAACCTTAGTAAATGAATACTAGGGAATAAGGGTTAAAATGAACAGACAGAATATTTAGGTCTATGGTTATTCAAAAATCAGAATAAACTTCTATTCCGATTTCAGACATTGTCCATTTTTTTGTAGAATGGTAAAAAAAAGATCAATGTACGTGATAATTGCCCTTTGAGACTTTTGCTAAAATCAAAATTGAATTCTTCATTATTATTTTATTTCAATAAAAAAATATAAAGTGTAAAATGTTTGTAATAGATTACATTTAAAATAATAAACCTGCAAAAAAAATAAAAAAAATAAGACAGCCCCCAACATTGGTACAATGTAGTATTGTGCCTTTTGCATTTTAAATAACCCAGTCTACAAATAACATTTTGAATTGTGTTGCAATTTGTATATATTTGTAAAATTTAGGGTGAGAGTTAGGATTAATAGGTTTTGGTTTAAGGGAAGAGGAAATCTAGAGTAAGGGTTTGTTGGCTTTGTTAGGGGTGGTTATGGTTAGGCGGTGCATAGATTTGATGCTGCTGATGGAGAGAAGTACGATATACATGATGGCATCATTTAAAAGCCTATTAATTGTCAAGATCTCCCTTCAACAGCATGGACTAAAACTGGCTTATTACTATCTTCTTGATTTTCTGCTTTGATGCCTGGGAATATAAAGAGATGAGAAAGAGGGAGAAATAGAGAAACATTCTAAACGAAATGGAATTTCTTTCATGAGCATACTGGATTCATTGGAGGATTATTCATCAAAGTAAAATGCTACCGTATGTGGTCATTAATTATTGGACATCATGAATTGATTCTTTAACATGCAATTTTACAAGCTTATACAAACACATAAAATTAAGCCCTGCTCTCAAACTCCCACATCTCCCAGGTGGAAGCAATGACTATAGTACACATCAGTCCCAATACATTCAAGTTAGTTTCACACTATCCCATATTCCTATGCACATTTAAATAAGATTTTATTTTTTTGTATCACTCCAATGGCTATTAAAGTGTAATCTCACCTGCCACATCAAGGCAAAACCTCTTAAGTAAGTCCTACACTAACTATACTATGTGCTGCCGCCCACCCCAAGTGTTCCCTACTAAGTGTTAATAAGTGTAGGGGTTTAAAACAATACTCCTCTCTTTCTCATTAGAGGCGTTGCTGTTTTGCTTAAAATTGTTAGTACAGGTCTCGCCTAAGAGGTTGTGTCTTGATGTGGCAGGTGAGCTTACACTTTAATGGCCGTTGGAGTGATACTAAAAAAAAACAACAAGTTATTTAAATGTGCATAGTGATTTGGATAGTGAGCAAGTAACTTTTTTCTTAGCTTTTTTTGCTTTTTAATTTTACAGGCTTAAAAAGAATAAATAAATATATATATATATATATATATATATATATATATATATATATATATATATATATATATATATCATTCTAGTTCAAGTGCATTCGCTCACTCACTCAATAGCAACCCCAAAGCTCACAAAATTGGATAGTTTAAAAAACAAACAAATAAAAAACACTTGGAAAAAATAACAGGGATTCAGTTACAGTATATGATAATACATTGCATAACACTACCTCTTGGCAGGTCTTGGCAGTAACCCAATGCCTGCTCCTATGAGATTAACCCACTTACTTGAGAAATCCTTACTTCTGGGGCTCTCGTCAGTACAGGGTTAAATAGGGCCGTGGCAAAGCAGCCCTATTTATTTATTTGTTTAATGAAAATATGGAGCTTTAACATTGTAGTAGTCTTTTCAATTACCTTGTGTGAAAGGCTTTGCAGAGAAGAGACTAAATATTAGAGACAGGGTAGAGACTGAAGAAACCAGAAGTTACACAAGGGTATCAGGTCAACCTAAAATTATCTCCAGGATAGGCTTCATGAGAATGACGAATTCCGCATTAAGACCTACATTTTAGGTTACAAAATCATCATGTGTGGAAAACTGAGTTTACGAGTACTTTGTACAAGCACAAAGGGTATATTTTTCTTAATGCCAAGTATAAGGGGATAAACTAGTATTGAAATATGAACAGCTTAGTGAATACTTTAAAAAGAGAAAATGCAAAGTTCAAAAACACAAGTTACCATTTTACCCATTCTGCAAAGAAATAAGAAGTGAAAACATTTTTAGTAAATCAGGAATTGTCAGGAATAGAATATGTGAATATGTGATTTCAAATTTTAGGCTAAATACCAGAGCCTAAAAAAGAAAAATAGTTAAAGTGGAGTATCGTATATAATAGTTCAACTTGAATTTCATTGGTCAGTTTTTGATGATTCTCAGTCTCATAAATAAGTCTTGCATGTTATTGCTGTAATACCAAACATATATGTCGTAAATACATTTCGTTCAGACGTCCATAAAGAACATCACTGGATGATTTCCAAAACAGTTCAATACTCACAGCAGCAACATAATGTATTTGATAGCAGAAACAGTGCTTTGATCTCACTGTGTTTTCTACACAGACTAGAAAACATAGGTACTTTTAATAAATCAAATAAATGTCAGGTTATTAATGCACTGTGAACTTCATTAAAAAAATTTAAAAAAAATTAAACATATGTCTCATAATAAAAGGAAAATTTTAGCTTTATCTCTCCATTTTTTTTAAAGGTATTGAAGAACCTTACGTTGTATATAGGTAGTATCAGGTTGGATATTTTGCAACTGAAAAATATCGAGTGGTTTAAAGTAGTAGTTTATGTGAAGTCATTGGTATTGTGTATAAAGAATTACTGGTTTAAGGCGGGGGTGCCCAAAAGGTAGATCCCCAGATGGTTTCAAACTACAGCTTCCACGATGCTTTGTTATTCTAAAGGCATTCTAATGGCATGCAAAGCATCATGGGAGTTATAGTTCTACAACAACTGGGGATATATATTTTGGACACCTCTGGTATAAGGTAACCAGGAAGAATCTTCTAACATGTAAATTGTTCACATGAATATAAATAGGATGGGTTTGCTACAGAGAATGATTCTTGATGTTAGTGTAACATACCTATTGTCAGACTAACATCAGTCTGGGGTCTCTTGCAATTTAGATCCGGGGTCACTTTTGCATCTGATATAAACTCATCCATATAAAGATAGGTTTATGAAAATAGCACTACAATGTTTTGTCAAATCATGCAGCTGTAGTGTAGACAGTTGGATATTATTTTATCTTGGGTCTTTTTTTTGCAATAATTATTGGAGAGTCTACAAGAAATCAAAACTTTTAGGGCAAGAAAGGCGGTGTATTATCAGGAGTGCATTTTAGTGGATATCACTGTATGACTTCACTTAGTCATGCCTCCCCATTCTTACACTTTTAACTAACCACCCACCAAGTTGTGTCTCTCCATTCCACCTCCCCTTTGCTTTCCCTCTATCTCCACCTTCATCATTGCCTTAAGCCCCTGGTGTGTGTAGTCTGTCAAGATGCTGCTAGCTCTAATCATTTTATCTTCCCATTAGCAAGATGTGTAAAGGGGTAGGAACATGATATAAGATTCTATGCTCACCTTTATCTCAATACACATGCAGCTCTGGCACAGGAAATAGTTGTGGGTCCCCCTTGGAAAGAGTTTGATTACATACAGAGCCAACTCAGGCAGCTGGGTCAGAAGGAGAAAAGTGCCCAAATGGTCAGTCAGCACCTGAGGATACCGTCCCATTTGTGGCAAAGTTAATTCAAGAAGAAAAACTACCACAGCAAGAAGACATAGTCTTAAATTAGAGGGACAAAGGTTTAGTGAATGCATTGAATAACCTTAAGCTGAGGTGGTAGAGGTTACACAGTTAGGGAGTTTAAGCATGCGTGGGATAGGCATAATGCTATTCTAGCTATAAGATAAGGCCAGAGACTAATGAAAGTATTTCCAAAATTGGGTAGACTAGATGGGCCAAATGGTTCATATCTGCCGTCACATTCTATGTGTCTATGTTTCTATTTGCTCAGTGAAATACGTAGAATACTTCATATGCCATGTATTTACAATGACGTACAAGATGTTTTCTTGTGTGTTTATAGGTAGCTCTATTGGTCAAGCATGTTATAATGTGAATATACCAGATATCTCCTTTTTCCAAAATCTGTCTGAAATTATCATATTACAATGAACTAATAAACCTTAACTTATGAAGCTTTTCAAACTCTATTTCTATTCAGCATAGACAGCGATAATTTTTTTCAGAGAAAGGAGGAAAGAGGAGAATAGTTACCGTATCAACCTGTTCATTAGCGACTCAGAATAAAAGAAAGGTAAATCTGAAAATACACAATGTAGTCTTGAATATTAATTTAGACTGAAATGTTGCATTCCAATTATTTTACTATTATATCAAATAATACAGAGAAGTCCGACTCATGTCCTGTAAGAGCTCACACATTTATAGGAATGATACAGAATGCCTTTAAAATTGCAGCTAAATTAGAGTGATTTTACAGTGCAATCTGTAACAAAAGAAAGGAAATTGTTGCTAACTTGCAATACATTACTCCCTCTGTAGGCTGTTAGCGTGTAATGAGATTGGGATGCTTGTTCATGATTCGTTTGTCTATGTGTAATGGGAGTGTGCTGTCTATGTGTGATAGGAGTGAGCAATTCATGATGTGGTCTGATATCTATGTGTATCTTCACCTGCCCTTTTAATGGAACTGTAATGGTAATGGTGCCAGGAGTGGCCTGATGAACTCCAAATGTAGTTAGTCAAATTGTTTAAGAACGATTTGACTTCGTACCTGGGGTCAACCAGGCACCAGTACCCACCTGCACTACTTTAGAGAGTTGGAAACTCTCTCAGGGTTATTCGCTGTACACTGGGTTTCATCCTGAAGGTTAAAATCTGTTTAAAATATAGAAAGTATAGGATTTATGTACAAAGCACCGATTATAAACTAAACATGGACCTAATACATCCAGCAGGATGCATATTTGCAAGATATTGTTCACTTGCTTTTGTGCAAGATAACAGCTATTTGACCCACTATTTGCCTGTTAACAGTGCTAGCATCCAGCAGTGCTAGGGTTAATCATGGGAATATAAAAAAAAAAAGAAAAGCATACCAGGGTCTATATGTCCTCTGTATTAAAATAAGTAAGGTTTTAAACTTCCTGTATGGCTTTACAATGCAATAAAAGAGGCAGGGGCTCGTGGACAGGTCACTGTCCCAAAAAAAGGCCATGAAAAAATGTCCCGTACAAACTGACGCTTCTATTAAAAGTAAGAAAATATTCCCTATAAAGGCTTTTCCCACCTTCAAAGCTCATTATGTGGGGAGATTGACGGGCTCACATGGATTTATTTTTTATGTGTTTTTATTTTTTTAATTTTTTTGCAATTCTTTTTTCATTTTTAATAGTAGCATTAAGATGTACTGGTCTTCGGTTGGGAGGACAAAAGCATTTTCAATCCCCATTTACTATTAAATAGCCTCCACCCGCTGCCTATAGGTGCATGCTGGAAAAAAGAGAGGGTTGTCTACCCCCATAGTTACTATAAATAGCCCCCACCCTGAGACAGCATTAGTATGTTTACTCATGTCTTGTTACAGAGCCTCCTCCCACCTGCCATCACAGTACAAATTTCAAATTTACATTTACATTTGAATGGCTCCATACAGCAGTGAATGTTTTTGTCCCACTAGGTTTTAGTTGCATGTCTGTTTGAGCTAAGCCTGGCAGTGCAGTCCACTCAGTTAGTGGTTAAGAGTAGTGATGTTGCGAACATAAAATGTTCGGTTCGCGAACCGCGAATGCGAACTTCCGCAAATGTTCGCGAACCGGGCGAACCGCCATAGACTTCAATAGGCAGGCGAATTTTAAAACCCACAGGGACTCTTTATGGCCACAATAGTGATTGAAGGGGGGGGAGGAGACCTACTCTCCTTCCCCCCCGGCCCCCACCCCTGGGCGGCGCGTGGGGGCCATAAAGATAATGAGGGGGGACCTACTGTCCTCCCCCTCTCCAGCCCCCACCCCTGGGCGGCGGGTGGGGGCCATAATGATAATAAGGGGGGGGACCTACTGTCCTCCCCCCCCGGCCCCCACCCCTGGGCAGCAGGTGGGGGCCATAAAGATAATGAGCAGGGGACCTACTGTCCTCCCCCTCTCCGGCCCCCACCCCTGGGCGGCGGGTGGGGGCAATAATGGTAATTAGGGGGGACCTACTGTCCTCCCCCCCCGGCCCCCACCCCTGGGCAGCAGGTGGGGGCCATAAAGATAAGGAGCAGGGGACCTACTGTCCTCCCCCTCTCCGGCCCCCACCCCTGGGCGGTGGGTGGGGGCCATAATGGTAATGAGGGGGCAACCTACTGTCCTCCACCCCGGCCCCCACCCCTGGGCGGCGGGTGGGGGCCATAAAAATAATGAGGGGGGGACCTACTCTCCTCCCCCTCTCCGGCCCCCACCCCTGTGCGGCGGGTGGGGGCCCTAAAAACAACAATAAGGAGGGGACCTATTGTCCCCCCCGGCCCCCACCCCTGAGCTGTGGGTGGGGGCCCTAAAAATAACAATAAGGGGGGACCTACTGTCCCCCCCCAGCCCCCACCCCTGAGGGGTGGGTGGGGGCCCTAAAAATAACAATAAGGGGGGACCTGCTGTCCCCCCCCGGCCCCCACCCTTGAGCGGTGGGTGGGGGCCCTAAATACAAAGGGGGGACCCTAGTCACCCCCTCCCCCCCAAAAAAAATATCCCCTTATCTACTCCCCTCACCCTAAAAATAATGAGGGGGGGACCTTTAACTAACAACCTGTAAAAAAAAATTAGATAAAAACGAAGAACTTTCCCACGCTGTGTAAAATGACACAGAGCACTGTGATTGGATGGATTTAATTCTTTGGAATTTTCCCACGCTGTGTAAAATGACAAAGAGAACTCTGATTGGCTTAAACCAGCCGATCAGAGTGTTCTTAGCCTAATTGCAGGGCGTGGCAAGGCTTTATAAGCCTCCCCCCCGCCCTGCAGAGCTCAGTCTGCGCGGAGCCCTCCATGGGTGAAGATGGATTTTTTTTTTTGCGCTCGTTTTTTTTTTTTTGCGTCGGTTATTATGGTTTTTTATTTGCCCTTTTTTGGGGCTGAAAAAAGATTTTAGAAGAAAGAAAACATCGAATGGTAAGTTGTTTTTATCTAATTTTTTTTAGGGCCCCCACCCACCCTGAGCGGTGGGTGGGGGCCCTAAATACAAAGGGGAGGACCCTAGTCACCCCCCCCCCCCAAAAAAATATCCCCCTACCTACCCCCCTCACCCTAAAAATAATGAGGGGGGGACCTTTAACTAAAAACCTGTAAAAAAAATTAGGTAAAAATAACTTACCATTCGATGTTTTCTTTCTTCTAAAATCTTCTTTTTTCAGCCCCAAAAAAGGCCAAATAAAAAACCATAATAGCCGACGCAATAAAAAAAAATCAAAAAAAAATCCATCTTCACCCATGGAGTGCTCCACTGGGAAAATATTTGAAGGGCTATTAAGGGATAATATTCAGGAATTAATTGGGAAGAACTTTGTTATTAGCAATAATCAGCATGGTTTTATGAAACATAGGTCATGTCAATCTAACCTAATTGCATTCTACGAAGAAGTAAGTAGAAGTATAGATCAGGGTGTTGCAGTGGATGTGATATACTTGGATTTTGTCAAGGCATTAGATACGGTTCCTCACAATAGGTTAGTCTTCAAACTAAAAGAAATTGGTCTGGATGAATATCCTTGTTCTTGGGTAGAACATTGGCTTAAGGATAGAGTACAATGAGTTGTCATTAATGGTACATTTTCAGGCTGGACAAAAGTGGTAAGTGGTGTCCCTCAGGGTTCTGTTTTGGGACCCCTTTTATTTAACATATTTATAAATGATCTTGAAATAGGCATTGAAAGCCATGTATCAGTGTTTGCAGATGACACGAAAGTTTGTAAAGTAATAAAATGTGAGTAGGATATTGCTTTGCTGCAGACGGATTTGGGGACTGAGCACTAAAATGGCAGATGAAATTTAATGTAGAGAAATGCAAAGTTATGCACTTCTGGGTTAAGAATGCACAAGCAATTTACACCCTAAATGGTAGTGAATTAGGGATAACCACACACGAGAAGGATTTGGGAATTGTTATAGACAACAAATTAAACAGCAATATGCAATGTCAATCTGCAGTTGCTAAGGCCAGTAAGGTTTTGTCATGTATAAATAGGGCATAAATTCTCGGGATGAAAATATAATTTTGCCTCTTTATAAATTGCTGGTAAGACCACACCTTGAATATGCTGTGCAATTTTGGGCACCTGTTCTAAAGAAAGATATCATGGCACTAGAAAAAGTGCAGGGACGAGCTACAAATTGATAAAAGGAATGGAGCATTTTAGTTACGAAGAAAGGTTAAAAAATGTAAATCTGTTTAGTTTGGAAAAATGGCGCCTGAGAGGGGATATGATAACATTATACAAATATATTCGGTGCCAGTACAAACCTTTATCTGGAAATCTATTCATAAACAGGGCTATACATAGGACACAAAGTCACACATTTAGGCTGGAAGAAAGGAGATTTCATCAAAGGCAAAGAAAAGGCTTTTTTACAGTAAGCGCAATAAGGATATTGAATTCTGAAGAGGTGGTTTTGTCAGAGTTTATACAGATATTTAAACTGCAATTGGATAAATATTTGAAAAAAAAACACAACATACAGGGGTATAATTTCGAATTAGTGGGGTAATAGCTGCTTGATTCAAGGAGACATCTGACTGCTATTTTGGGCTCGAGAACGATTTTTTTCCTAGTTTGTTGCAAAATTGGAAGTGCTTCAGACTAGGTTTTTTGCCTTCTTTTGGATCAACAGCAAAAACATATGTGAGGAAGGCTGAACTTGATGGACGCAAGTCTCTTTTCAGCTATGTAACTATGTAACTATATAAGTCCGGCAGACATCAGGCAAAAAGTCAAACATTTCTATAAATTCTTGCACCACAATTTGGGCACTTTTTGCACCACAATTAGTACAGCATGCTGTAGTGGTTTGTATGCTTGGCTTGTTCCCTAATAAAAGGCCATGAATTAGCATTGTCAAAAAGAACATGACAAATCCAACTGGCTTTTTCTGCTGATCATTGTTGGTAAATATTTACTCTGGACATGTGCACTTCCACAATAATAATAAATAGAATTTTCATCTTATACTATCAATTCAATAATTTGCAAAGTTTATATACAAACTCTTATAAACAGGTGCCAAGCCCAAGGCCAGACAAGAGCACCTTCCATTATATATGTCAGGGTTTGTACATCAGATTCATTTTTGTAGCTTTGACTTTGCATAATAAAGTGCCTTGTCTCCTTTTTGTAAATAAAATGAAAAGGACAGGACATGACTAACTTACTGCACAAGTACATTACTGCATAAGTAATCACATTGAACATTTCCACAGCATCATTTATCATTCAAGATGCTTTTACGAGACTCGAAGTTTAAGCCAGTAACTCATTAAAAGTACAGAATCACACACAATGCCCTATAGTAACCCATTAGGTTTTGGGCATTTTGACCTTATGAATATCAGCATTATATGGGAAAAAGTCATTCAGTTCACTGCCTTGAGGTTTCTTTCCCTCATAATTAAAGGTTAATGGGGTTAGATTTCATATATTGCAATCATAGTGTGGAAGTGTCATGCCTGAATCACTTCCATTACTTCCTACTTAAATGTAAAAAAAATTCTCACTTAATGAAAGGGCTGGCTTTGGAATGTAATGAACTGAATCTATTGTTTATAGTGATCTTTCCATGAGATTAGTTAAATAAAAATTAAACAGTGATAAATGTTACACGCACCTTCTTTCACACATCAAATATAACCATGTAATATCAAATATCACACATACACACATTCAGATAAAAGTTGCTTAAAAAAGTTTGATAAAGCATGCTGAAGAACAAAAAACAAACCAACTTATGGAGCTATTTTTGAGATGAAGATGCTAAGGATGATCTATTATTTTCTTTTGCGTCAACAATATGTGAAAAAAAAAACATTATAAATAATATAAATAATACAAATAATACAAATACAAAATTATGTTAAAATTTGAAGTTCCTGTATCTCTTGCATCTCATGCTTTTTTACGTTTGTAGTCTGTCTAGGTTTCATAGGGATACCTTAGCATATCCCCCTGCCGAGTTATATCAACATAACAGAGGTTTTTGGAATTGTAGATCAGTTGTTAAAGGAACACTATAGTCACCTAAATTACTTTAGCTAAATAAAGCAGTTTTAGTGTATAGATCATTCCCCTGCAATTTCACTGCTCAATTCACTGTCATTTAGGAGTTAAATCGCAATTGGATTAGATTAGTAAAGTTCCTAATTCAATTATCTCCCAGGCAGAGGGGAGGGATTGTGTGTTTGTATATGGGAGTGTCATGCATTTACCCACTGTTATGATTGGTCTGTGACTTTGTGTTGCAGTCCCCATCAAGGTCCATGTGGGCATACCCCTTGCACCCCTTGATTGTCATATAAGGCCAAGTGTGGCACCATTAAAATGAGTTCCTGCTTACCCTCAAAAGAGAGCCTTGTCTCATACCTGCTACAATCCCTCCTCTTGGGATTGCTATTTTGAGTGTTATAATCACTAGCTCTTTTAAGAGTTGTTCCTGCTATGCTCTCTGGAGTAGGAGAGGTCTGCCCACTTTAAGTTGGATCCTGGTCTTGGGACCAGGGTGGGTGGAGGACGGCGAGTTCCCAGTCAAGCTGTAACGCTGGATGTGGGGACTACAGTGCTGATGGTGTCGGGTGGAGTGCTTGGAGTCCTTAGTGAGCACTAGGAGCATCGGCTGGCGGAGGCACCCGGTCAGGGTGCCAGGCAGTCCATCACTCTGGTGGCAGCGGTGGGATGGCTTCCTAGTGTGAGGAGAAGCACCCCAGAGACACCAGGTGGATTTTACAAATTGAAGGCAACGCTAGCACTTGTGCAGCACCCCTGTCTGCAGAGAAACTTGGGAGAATGGAGCGAGCTAGCACCCGTGCAGCGTCCCCATGTGAGGAGGAGTTTCTCTGGAGGTTGCAGCAACACTTGGCCCAACAGGATGGGCCTGTATCAGAGGAGGGCATACTGGACTGGAGAGATGCCACTCGAAAAGAGCTGTGGTACGAGGCCTTGGAGGACGTGCAGTGGAGAGAGAGCCTTCACAGTGAAGATCAGGGGTTCCAGGTATACGTGGCCCTGCGGCTGCCTCTTATTGAAAAGCAACCCCTGGAGGAGTGGGTGACTGAACTGTGGGACCTGATTTGGAAGGAGTTATGGCTGGACGAGGCTTACCAGGCACTAAAGTGGTCACCCAGTCACCCAGCGCAATCACTGGATAGCTGATGACAGTATGCCGGAGGGTATGGACTATAATGGCCCGGACTTACCGTGGGAGGCCTTTGAGGAGGGCATTGACTTTGGGTGTCCAGCAGAATATCGTCTCTGGGACATCCATGGCATCAGGGAAGCCCTGCTGGACCTCCCCAGAGCGGACGACCTGGAGCCAGACCTGAACCATCTGGTCGCCATGGAGTGGGAGCTGGAGTAAAGCTACTAACATCTGTTCAGCTTAGCGCAGCAACCAGGTACCCTGCCAGGAACAGAAATAACTTCCCAGCGGCAGTGTACAATACAGGGAGAGGAGTCAACTGGTCTCTCTCCTCAGCGGCAGATGGAGATAACGGAAGAGGAGACATCTGGTCCCTCTTTCCAATTTCAGCAGGACCTTATAAACTGGTCCTGGGAGCAACCCCAGTCGGTATGTGGAGATGTGACCGTGGTCTCTCTACCGACACTATGCGAGAGATACTGTGAGAGGAGACAACTGGTCCCTCTCCTCAACTACGTGTGTACAGCACCCCTAACCCCAATGGTGCAGATGGGACCGTTGTCTCGGTATCAAACCTACAGGGATGCTGGACGGCCGGCCCAGATCCCTAACCATCCCCGCAGGTATTTTAGGAGGAGGACGTAGGCGATCCCTCCTCTCCACAGCAGATTCCCAACCGGGTCCTGGGGTTAGTGGATGAGACTGCAATACCAACTGACCCCCTACCAGCAGAAATGCTGGCACCATGGCAGAGCCCAGTTGGCCTCTGCCCTCCTCTTGTCCTTAGTCCAGGACCAGACGACCTGTTGACCTACCCAGTGGTAACGTTGGCTACGGGGCAGAGCGCCGCTGGCCTCTGCCTACAACTCCATCCCTGGGAGTACAAGAGAGTTTGGGGGTGATGGACACCAACTTTGCAGTCTGGGACATACAGGACAAAGCTGGACACCAGAGATCTACAGGTCAATGGCTTGGTTGTGGGTGGGCTGCCAGATTAACTCAGGTACTGACCGACAGCAGGTCAGGAACCTGGTTAGTCTTCCCTTGGGGGGAAGATATGTGGCAAAAGTGTTCCCACCACTGGCTCTTGGAGGGGCTTGCTGGCCAACCTCTTGCCTCAGGACTATGGGCCCTGCAATATACTTTGCCCAATGCACTTGAAAAAGCTCTGTTCATGTGAGGTATGTACTTTTGCACTACAGACAGAGAGACCGCCCATTAGCCCTGATTCCCTAGAACTTTTTTGGGCATAGGACCATGTGCATGTTCAGTCAAAAATAAGACTTCAAGGAAATTCCTGAACTGATCTGGGTGATTTTTGGATATGTTGGTCACCCAGATCAGGGGATGTAACTTTTGTGGAGATTTTGTGTGTTTTAAGGGTACTTTTGGGGTGTTTTTAAAAATTAGTGTTTTTTTTATGTGCTTGGAGATAGTTGGATTAGATTAGTAAAGTTCCTGATTCAATTATCTCCCAGGCAAAGGGGAGGGAATGTGTGTTTGTATATGGGAGTGCCATGCATTTAACCACTGTTATGATTGGTCTGTGACTTTGTGTTGCAGTCCACAACAAGGTCCATGTGGGCGTACCCCTTCCATGGGGATTGTCATATAAGGACAAGTGTGGCACCATTAAAATTAGTTCCTGCTTACCCTCAACACAGAGCCTCGTCTCGTGATTGAGGTAACTGCTATACTTGCTATAATCCCTGCTCTTGGGACTGATCTTTGGAGTGTTATAATCACTAGCTCTTTTAAGAGCTGTTCATGCTACGCTTTCTGGAGTAGGAAAGGTCTGCCCACTGGAAGCTGGATCCTGGTCTTGGATCAAGGGTGGGTGGAGGACAGCAAGTTCCCAGCCATGTTGTAACACTGGTCATGGGGACTTCAGTGCTGATGGTGTTGGGTGGAGTGCTTGGAGTCCTCAGTGAGCAATAGCAGCATCGGTTGGCGGAGGCACCCGGTCGGGGTGCCAGGCGGTCCATCACAATTACCATCTTCTGCACAATATATATCTGAGCATTATTTCAAGTGGAAACAGTGTGGAACTGGACTGGATATTAACATTTGCAATGCAGAAGATTTATGATTTTAAAAAACTTACAAATTGCAAAAGCCTTTTCTGCCAAAAATGGACACCTTAAAAGGATTATAATAGAATGCATATAACCCCACTGCAGACACCTCCCAGGTGTCCTTCTTTATGTACTGGATTTCACAAAGAACATGAAGCAGTGGCTGAACTAACATAGAGCGGCCCCTGGTGCAAGATGGTGGCCAAAAGGTAGATCCACACCAGCATATAAGTTCCACAATGCTTTGCTACCTGGGCATCTACCATATGTCCATCATTGCAGGGTTGCATTTAGCACTGAGCAGTGTTTGTGTGTTTGTGTGTTTGAATGTAAGCTGGTTTGTGTAGGGGAGTATTTGTGTGTACTGATAAGAGGAATAGAATGGCACTCACCTCCTCCCAGCACTGACTGCTGATGTTACAGGGTCCCAGTCATGCTGCTAAAGGGCTGACCAGGCCATGACCACACCACTTGAGGGCAATGCCATAAGTGCATGGGCCACCCGATGGGCCCCCTCTGTGTGCAGGCTCTCATTCAACTGCACTGGTGGTTGTTCTGCCGCTGACTTGAAGTAATATTTTAACGCTTGTGGAAGGTTAATTTTATCTACAGCAGTGAAGGGGTTCTTTACAATAAGAACAATAAAGGTCTGGAGTTCTTTACCTAGAGCAGTTATTTAATGGAAATATATAGATGTCTTAGAATCATATAAAAGTGTTTTGTCGGCAAGGTAGGGTTAATATGGCTATAACAGTTAATATGGATACTATATAAAATAAATTGCTGATTATGGGAGACAGCTGTACGCCATTTTGCAGACAAGAATGAGTCCCCTGTAAAGTGCGAGTAGTGAAGCTAAATGTAGATAGCTTTACCTGAAGCTCTCCCTTTGGGCCCCGTAAACTTTTTTCTTCATCTTCTGGTGCTTCATCTGCCAAGAGCATGTGGCACTGCTGTAGTCTCATGCTTTACAAGTGTATAACACAGAGGCCTCTGGATGACCCTGTGATTTGACAGGTTCCTGAATAGACCACCTTACGTGATGGTTATGGTGATGTCTCTTTTTCCCAACTGTCATTAGTGACAGATGTAAGAAGTGACAAAACTTGATGATTGAAGCTCCACCATTCGTTAACTTTTATCAACCTGGACTTTTGTCCTCATTTTGTCTCATGATATCCTATGACTTTGTTGGAATTTCAATTGAATTCAAACGCAGATAGAATGTGTATTTCAGAAAGCATTTCTCTTTATGAAATACTCTTAAAATGTCCCAACTTAAGGGAGTATTCTAAACACCAAAACAACTTAAGCTTAATTGAGCAGTTTTGCTGTATTAATCATGCACCTGCAGCCGTACTGCTCAATTATCTGCCATTTAGGTGTAAAATCACTTTTGTTTCTCTTTATGCAGCCATAGCAACACCTCCCTTGGCTGTGACTCACACAGATTGCTTGGAATTATTTATTTATTTTCATTTTCAATCAGAACTTACAGCACAATGTGTTTACTTTATAAATTCTTATTGCCCACTCTGCTAATTGAACTTTAATCACACACATGAGGCTGTTGCTGGCTCTAGCAGGCAATTAACAGAGAAGGATATAAGAAATTCTAAATTAATCACACTGTGTAATAACAAAAGCTAAAACATTTTGATACTATTTTAGAAAGAGGTGTGACTAAGACTTCATAAACAATTGAGTTAACTTAAAAGGAATGACAGTAAATTTAATGAGACTGCAGGCGAATTATCTATACACCAAAACTTAATTATGTTAAAGTTATTTTGGTGCTTAGAGTTTCTAAACTTTATTCTGTACTTTTTACAAATACCAAAAATTCTATGTATTTAATTTTCGAGACAAATATATATTGAACCCTTTATTGTAATGACTAATGTGATCAAGAATAATGTTATCTGTTGAGTTGGTTAACATTAGTTTCCAAAGTGACATTAGCCGTGGCAGGAACTGAACCTACCCTCCTGATGCGTGAACAGTTTAGAAATAGAGATTAAACTTTGGCTTACAAGTAGTATACATATATTTAACCTTTACTAGGCAATGAATTATGATGAGTTAAAAACAACAATAGACAAACTGAAAACATTATCAACTGGATATATTTATTTCATAATCTACTATTTTTGTCCTAAATATTTAATTTGGTTTTTAACTCACAAATGTTTTTCATGGAAAACAAATACAAAAATATTTGACAATAATGTTAAATGAAATAAGCACAAAATAGTTAATAATACAACTAGTATACTGCATTACTAATGATGCTTATTTATATTCTTTATGGCTTGGCAAACTGGACCATGCAGCCGTCTAATTATTTAATTTATTATTCTGCATAATAAAACCAGGAGAAGCAATAAGTCTGTCAATAAAAGAGGAGAACATTCATTTTCTACTGTATGCTGCCTCCCAGGGATTGAATTTACAAACCAAGATTGGTCTGCATCCTGCAAATTAATATTTGCTATCATGATTTATTTTTTGCAGTCCTAGCCCCAGATGCTGAGCACATCACATTAACTGTGGAATGATTTTGAAAATTAGTTATTTAGAGTGTAATGTTTTTAAACAACTCAAGATTAATATGAGATCATTAAAATGATTCTATTCACAAGTTATTTTGCCTGTAAAGATGCAATAATTAAGTACTGTTCATCCTCTTAGCTTTCTGATTATGAAGTGTCCTGTCTCTGCAATCATAGCTTGGAGTTGTCACATACCTGACAACAAATAGTTGTTACATTTGGAGGTTAATGTATACTACATTCATTTAATAAAACACACAATGATAAGTATTTTGCTTAAACGGAATTATACCTACCGGTATTTTCCAACTTTAGATTGTCCTAGTACTTGAAACCTATAACTGATGTTTAAAATTCAGCAAGAGTATATGATAATGTGCAAGGTAAACTTTTATTATTCTTAATGGTAGTAGAGAAGAGGGCATGTTTACAAAAAAATATACTGTAAACAGTAGGTGTATAGGCACTTCACAAAACCACTTATATAGTGTGCATAAATTTAAAGTGGAAACAGCAGCAGCAATTAGGAGTAATAAGGGTCAGTGGATTCATTCAATGAGGGGTCAAGAATAGCTAGGTTAAAGGGCAGAAATGTGACACAGATGCATGGCATTCTAAAGTTCAATTCAAAAAGTATCTGAATATTAAGCCATTGTTACAGCTCCATATAAATAACTGAGCAGCTTTGTTAGTGTATCCTGTAGCTTTATACATTAGGTAGAGCTTTCCAAAAAGTATGCCATGTGCATTAATATCATGACACTTGGCTCCCAGCATTCCAAGGACATAGCTTTTCTGATGTCCACACCAAAGTAGACACCATGATCACAATGTTAATGCTCAAAGTGAACCCAACCAGCGATGACATCTAGGAAAGTGGGCTGTCAGCCACAACACCATGAACCAAGAACACTGTAGGTACACACAAACTCATTTAGGTTAGCTCAATGAAGATTGACCACCTTTTTTTATTCACATTATGCACTGATTGTAGGTTTAACAATTTATATTTGGTTGGCTTTTCACTAGGTGCCTGTCCATTGTGGTTTATTTTTTTTAACTTTTTTTTAAAGAAATATTCTCAAAAATCTGAGAAAGAATTTTAGCACAATAACCATTGTGGTCAAATATTTAATACATAGCTCTAATGTGGTAATTACATTTAGCACAGAATTACTACATTACATTGAACATGAATAATTTTGGCAGGAATGTTAACAAAAAAACACACTATCATTTGTTAGTCTGTATGATCAATCATCTCTACTAATTGAATATACTAGTATAATACTCTGTCTCTGTTTATATGTACAGTATTCTCAAAATAATTGTTTGTGCACATGAGTGTGTTGGGTAGGTTTGTGTCTGGGGACTTTTGGCAATACCAGCATGACTACGCACTCATTTAAAAAATATCAGTGTGGTTCTTTTGTTTAAATTACCATTTATTGTCTTTTAAGTGTTTTTACACAGCTTTTGAGAGCTCTACTGTATATTACACATGATCATTAGTGCCAGAATGATCTCCAAAGGTTTAATTTGTGGTATTAACTTGATATTAATAATTATATTTAAAGGGAAACTATAGCCACCAAAACAAGTTTAGCTTAATGTAGCAGTTTTGGTGTATAGATCATGCACCTGAAGTTTCACTGCTCAGTTCATTACCATTTATAAGTTAATTCACTTTTCCTTCAGCTTATGCAGCCTTAGCCACACCTCCCCTGTCTGTGACTCACACAACCTGCATGTAAACAAAATGGTTTCAGATGTAACTTACTTCAAAGGTTATTATCTCATGCTCTGTAAATTGAACTTTAATTACATACAGGAGACTCCTGTAGTTTCTTGCAAGCTATTAACAAAGTGGGAGATAAGACATTTTAACTTAAACAGCATTTCCAATAAAGGAAGTGTAAACATTAGATGACTTTCTACAGGAAGTGTTTAGGAAAGCTGTGTAAGTCACATGTAAGGAGGTGTGCCTAGGGCTACATAAACAAAGTGATTTAACTCCTAAATGGCAAAGAATTGAGTAGTGAAACTGCAGGGTCATGATCTATACACCAAAACTGCTTAATTAAACTAAAGTTGTTTTCTTGCCTATAGTGTCCCTTTAATTTTATTTTAATAATAGCTGTTTGAAAGAGAAAACAAATGAATAAGGTTTTTTTTGTTTTTTTTTTACATAATATTTAAAAACAATAGCTTTGTATATTTCACTGGGAAATCTCCCAATTATTAAAAAAACAAAAAACCTGTTCCTATTAAATCCAGTTTTAAAATGGGTTCACTAAGCTTAATGATAATTCTTTTGTTTGCCCACTTGTGATGCTAGAAGTGTATTTTCCTATATTCTGTAATAAAAAAAAATATTCATCAAGTAGAAGTTTTATTTACCAAGTGAAAATTCAAAGTTCTAAATTTTTAAACATATAAAACATTGTAATGTATAAATCGTTACAATGCAGTATGGACAGACAAGCTACATTTGCATTATCTAGCTACTGATTTGAAGTGTAGAATTGGACCTTACTGGGATTTCAAGCAGAGCTTGGCTGGATGTTTCACAGATTGATGATGAGTTCAGAAAACCTTCGGGCTGTAAAATTTGAGTAGTCAGATCTTTTCATAAGTAAGTAGCTGCTTGAGGCAGCAGGGAGCACTACCTTTCAACAAGATTCACTTTGTCTTTTCTTTCTCCTTTAGCTTAACTTCTAATATGACATCGTTAGTCGCTGGCAAGTCAGGCATCTTTCCAATATATCTATATGTAAATTGGCAGATTGTATTATATTCCTGATCACTCCTGACCTAATATTAATAATGCAGAAAACTAAAGAAAACTAAAAGTTTGCCAGATAATATTTTTCTACAAGACTAGTTTGAAGTGCATCTTGCGTTCTCGTTTTCTTACAAGTCAAAGATTCCTTCAAGCTTTAGAAAGCAGTTTATTCTCTCTTCGAAATGGCAATTGTCTTTTTACAAAAATAATTGATAATAGATGCGCACCAGAAAAACTCTTTTTTTTTTCTAAATAAGCTACAAGCAGAATACAAAACAAAATTAAGCACATTTAATACAACAATCACATCTGTAATTGATTTTTAACAGTGTTTAAATCATCAGATAACTAGCGCTGAACAACGTTGCATTCAATTATCGTAATACGACAGATTCTCGGATAATTAGACTTTCCTTTTTCATCGTACATTTCCAGTTTCAGGAATTTTGGGTACATTGCAAATACAGAGAGTAGAATTTAAGGTGGACTGGCATTATATATCATGATGTAGTTAACAATTTAATCTATTTTGAACCCATTAATGTGACGAAAAAGCTATTTTGAGCCTATAATATGCTACTAAAACAAATTTTTATTCATATAGCTGTTTTTATTCACCCTTGTTTGAGCAGTTGCTTTAAAGATGAAGTGTGCTGGAACCCTTATACTTTTTACATAGTTTTTGTGGATTTTAACTTCTACATATTAGAATATATTGTATGGTTATTCAATTGTTGCTTGAGGGTTGAGCTGAGTTAAAATAGTAGCCAGAAACATTATTGTAATGGGAATGAGAGAAGCAGAATGCCGTTTCATGGTTCATAACATTTCTCATCTACCTGTCTCCTTGTGTGGATGATATCTCCAGGTCAGATTATTTTTATTCTCCGTCTTAACCTGAATCTCCTTATGTACTTACTCTTATCAAATAAACACACATGGTCATGTACAACTCCTTATTATAATCCCTATACACGAACAATCAGATTCACTGATCTCTTATCAATCTGTAACGCAACTTAATGCCCTAACTGGCCTTCACCTAAAGTGCATGCTCTGCTCACTATGATTAAATGCTTGTGATGGAGCTCCTGTACTCCAACCAAGCACCTCCACCTAATCCACTTCCTTGCAGTTCAGGAGGGAGCCAGGGACAATTTAACCCCAGTTGCCGAGGCCTTATTGGGGTCTCTCTAGATCTTTTCCACCCGACCAGGCTGCGGCTCTCCTTGCAGGCAGGTATTGTCCCCTCTGCCTATTCCTCTGCAACCCTCCTTCCAGACAGGTATCGCCCCTGGGCCTATTCCACTGCAGCCCTTCTTCCATGCAGGTAACCACCTCTACCTACAATGTGATTCCTATTGCCCATATGTTCATTATATTAACCTTGCTGTGATAAAGTCAATAAAATACAATTAACCAAATCATATCAGAAAACATATAGGAACTTATAATAACATAACAACATATTTATAAAGGATTGGGGAAGACAATGATTAACACAAAATATCTCTTTTACCTACAGAATTAGCAATAAGCTAATCTACCTGAATATGCAAATTAACCAGCCTTGCTATTCAGGTAGTGCATATAGTTGTTGCTACCAACAGAGGGCACTGTACAGGCTCCATACCCAAATCCATCTAGTTGGTAGCAAGCATTTGCAGGACAGGAGACCACACAAAAAAACAATTAACAATAAATACATAATACACACCATGTATTATGGGCACAGGGTGACTGAGACATAGGAGTAGTACAGGATCCTACATAAAATGTAGGATCCGAAACTCCTGATGGTGACAAGCATCACATATACTCCCCCCCCCCCCCCCCAAGGCAGCCTAACCAGGTACCAGACCTTCAATCGGTCTGTACCTTAGTTAGTCTGGCAAACCCCCTCATCATGTCCACCTAACCTAGTGGCCTCCTGAACTCCATTGTCTTGCGGGGGAGGAAATCCAACAACCTTAGCTCTGGGTAACCCAAGTTGTTGCTGGCTAGGAAGGCAGACACTCTCTGCTTCCTGAATACACAAGCTGTCACTGGGAAAGGAGGCCAATACTTTCCTCTCACTGACAAACCTTTTTTCACTGGGGAGGGAGACTGACCATCTCCACTCCCAGTAGCTCTAACTGCCACTGGGGAGACAGGCTGATACTCTCCTTTCCCTGCATAACAAACTGCCACTGGGGAGGGGGACTGTGTGTCACCGCTCCCAGTAATTTACTCTGCCACAGGGGAGGGAGAAAGACTGTCTTCTCTCCCTGCACTACATACTGCCACTTGAAAGGAGACTGGTGGTCTTCACTCCAGGCTGAACCAATTGCCACTGAGGAGGGGGACTGGCTGTCTCCACTCACAGTTGCTCTGGCTGCTGCTGCGGATGGATGTCCACAAACTCCACCATTTCCAAGACCTGTGGCGTTATAATGTGGAACAGGTGGAACGCTTCTCCCCAGACGCCAATTCTTAACTAGGGTCTCTCAACCAGGCTGCAGCTCTCCTTTCAGGTAGATATTGTACCCCCTGCCTATTCTGCTCCAGCCCTTCTTCCAGGCTTCCAGGCATGTATCGTCCCCTCTGCCTATTTCACTGCAGCCCTTTTGCCAGGCAGGTATCCACCTCTGCCTGCAATGTGATTTATATTGCCTTCACAAAGGCAATCTGCCCTTTTCTAGGATATTATTGTGCGGTTCATCTAATGAGACTGGTAGAATGGCATACATCCCGCACTCATAAATCATGGTGTCTGCTCGAGAGGGGTATGTCGGAAGGTTGGTTACCAGTGGCGGCATGGCTTCCAGACACGGAGAATAGAGATCTGATCCACGGCCAACCGTTAATCAGTGCTACACTGAAGATTTGGCTTCAGATCAGATTTAAATTTTCACTTACGCTCAAGGTGGCAGATGAATTGACACCTAGTGGACATGTTGCTTAACCGCTCCACTACCCTGGTCTCCAAATGTAAGAAATTCCTCTCCCGACACTTGCTAACTGCAGCATGCTCTCTAATACCCACTTTCTGGAAATGGAGGGACACTCCGACATCCCAAGACTGGCTCAGCACAGTAGATGAGATCCGCCAACTGGAGGAGGGGGTTGCCGAAACTAAAGGAAGACTGTAGAAGTATGAGGAGATCTGGAGAACCTGGATTTCCCATTCGGGCACGGACAACACATAAAGCCTGCCAAAGACGTGTTGTGCCCGTAAAAATGACAAGAGACTCTGGGGCCATGGGGATTCCCTGGGGGGCAGGAATGTGTGGGACCGGAGCAACAATTCAGAACAAGCACCCTGACCTTCCTCTTCCTTCCCCCCCCCCCTTTTGTCTCCTTTTATCCCCACACTTTCTTATTTTTCTCCCAACCCTCCCTCTCTGATTCATGGCATCTACTATATTTTTTTTTCGTAAATATGGTTTTTATTCGGTTTTATGTTGATGAGAGCAGAATACAATGAGACTCGCAGGTCTCTATCAGTATTTCAAGCATAACGATGAAAGTGCAACATGCGCGGAGATACATTTTAGTAACAGAATTTTCACGTGGGCACGCAGGCCCTCAACAGTAATGGGTTCACCTTTCTCTTCTACCATAAACATAGATCCTTTCCCAAACTGATTTATCTCTTGTTCAATTTGCTTGGTTAACTGAGGGTTCCTATCTATGAATATTAATACCCAATAGCTCCCTGGTCCCCATGAGGATCCGCACACCCCCAATGGCTATGGACACACAGGTCCCCTTCAGTGCACGGTTAATTCACTTTCTAGACTGCCGTGCCAGTCGTTTGCTGACATTAGTAACTTTGTATGTCTAACTAACTCCAATAGTGTTTTGTTATTCTCAGAGCTCCCTTTGCGTTGTATCGCGATTGTATAAGTGTTGTCTGGAAGAGGAGACTCATGAGTCCTTCCAGAGTGCGGTAATGCAGGGCAGTATTGGGCCTAGCTTATCCGTGTTATCTTATAGGGAACCCTCCTGAAATTGTTGGAGTTTTGAGTAGGGGCTACCCTCTCGGGTGTGAGTTGGGCTGAAATAATGTGTGTTCATCAGTCTTTAATGTGTGTTGGTGTGTGGTGGTTGTGTGCCTGTAGTCGTGGATGTGTAGTTAGGTTGTATCAATTGTGCCATTCAGTGGTGTGTCCTTCTCCTTTCCTCTCCCAGTGCATTCCTACCTTCCTTATTTTATGTTTCTCCCCTTGATCTCTCCCCACCCCCAGGGCCCCGCAGCTGTCGGGGGGTCGTCACTGCACGTCTTCCCCCTGTCCTGTGTTAGGTATGTAGTCGTGCGTTGAGGTATGTGGGTTTTTGTGTGCCTACTGCGCAAGAGGTCGTCTCTCCTGCTTCACCCTCCGAGTCTGTGAGTTCATGTCTCGTCACCTTCCGGAGGCGAGTGTGAAAAGTTCCCTGGCTAGAGCCCTCCTCTGAGGTGATGCTCTGATTCACTAGTTTGTTTAGCTGGGTTTTCTCCAGCTATGTCTCTGGGGTGCTGCTTCCATTCGTGTGTGGTGTTTCCCTGTGGTTTATGCGGTACGGCTGGGGGATTCATGGGGGAACCCGTGTAAGGGGTAGGGGTGAGTGAGGGTGGAGCGGCAGGTCACCCGACGCGCCCGGGCCCCCGTCCCCGGCTCTCTTATTCGTATTCACTGTATTCAGTCGTTGTTTGTATTTCGTGAGATGTACATATACCATGGTCGCCACATCTCTGTGTGTTTTTCCCCTTTTCCCTGCAGTTCTGCAATCGTGGATTCCGCTTTTTGTATTTCTTTGACTTTATGTCTCCACTGTCCAACTGTCGGTGGGTTAGTAGCCTTCCACATTAGTGGTATTAGTGCTTTCGCTGCATTAAGCAGATGTCGCAGTATGGATCTTGTGTACACCGAGAGCGGTTTTTCAGTGTGGTGGATTAGGGCTAAGTCTACAGTCAAGTGCATGGGCTCCCCAAGGATGATTTCTATTTCCTTCTCAATGCCCTCCCAGTAAGGATTGATGATAGTACAGTCCCACCATATGTGTCTAAGTGTTCCTCGGTCATCTTCACATCTCCAGCAGATTTCTGGGATCGCTGAGTTCATCCGGTGGAGAAGGAACGGTGTGCGGTGCCATTGGGAGATCAATTTATAGTTCACTTCCTGGTATTGAGAGCTGGTGGAGCTTTTGTGCTGTAGCACTAGGATTTTCTCCCATTGGGCCTCCAAGAAGGTCCGTTCTGTGAGGTCTTCCCATTGCCGTTTGAACATGTCCTTCTTATCTCTGTCTCCGGTGATTAGGCGTTGATATATAACTGAGACCATGCCCTCTGCCTCCAGGGTGTGGTAGCAAAGTTGCTTGTACCAGACCAAGTCCCTGTCCAGCTTGGTCTTGTGTGGGAGGTCATGATAATAATGTTTCAATTGGGCGTAGTGGAACTGCTGCATTAATGTGGGTGTCTCTCCATCCGTCAGATCTCTCAGCGCCTTTATGCCCGATTCCGACAGCGCCGTTTGCATGGCTAGGTAGCCATCTTGCAACCAATTGTTCAAGGAATACCCAGCTATCTGAAGGATACTGGGGATATATTAAGACACATAGAAGAATTGGTGTGGAACGAAAATTATTTTCTGACCACTGCTGATGTGAGCTCCCTTTACACAAATATTGCACATGATAGGGGCTGTATGGCCACCAGGTTCTTTTTAGAGCAATCAGGTAATTTCCCCCCTGACCATATAGATTTTATTATGCAAGGGATTCTTTTAATTTTAACCAGCAATTACTTCTGGTACGATGGACATTTTTATTTACAGGCCTGTGGAACGGCGATGGGAACGAGGTTCGCGCCCAGCTATGCCAATCTTTTTATGGCATATTGGGAGCTCCAGTTTATCCATCATGGGGCAGGCTGGGCGACGGGCCTCGTTACCTATCGCCGTTACATAGATGACCTGTTTTTTATCTGGGAAGGCACAGAAGAATCACTAACCAACTGTCAGGATCGGGACAGGGATCCAACACGCAGAGTACAAAGAGTAGCAGATACGTATACCGGACCTTAGAATGGCCGGACTTAACGTAATACTACGTATAGAATGGTCAGGGACAAGCCGAGGTCGGGGGAACGAGAAGACAGGTAAGCGAGAGACAAGCCGGGTCAAGGATAACAGAGAAGACAGGTAAGTAATAACAAAGCCGGGTCAGAACCAAAAGACAAGAGAATACAGGAGCACTGTGTGACTAGGCTGGCTAGAACCACGACAGGGCAATGAGCAAATGCTGAGAGCTCCCTTAAATACCCTGGTTCTAGAGACTAATCACGCCTCCGCCGAGACCTGATTCGTGTCCAGGATTTGACTGCCAGGTCGGGCTAGAATAGCGTCATGACGTTGACTATTGAGCGTCACGTTACAAAAAGGCATAGTTCTCTCGCGGCCGGCGTTTACATGCGCGAGGGGACCGCGCGGAACAGGAGAATCATGCCGTCTGGATGGAAAAACGTCTAAGTCTCTACCCGTCTCAGGGGTAGAGACTACAGGTATCCTGACAGTATCCCCCCTCTCAGAAACGCCCACCGGGTGGAAGGAACCGGGACGAGATGGAAAGCGGGAATGAAAAGCCCTGCGAAGACGAGGAGCATGGACATCCTCCTGTGGTACCCAGGTCCTCTCTTCTGGACCATATCCCTTCCAGTCAACCAGGTATTGGATTTTCCCCCGGGAGATTCGAGAATCGATGATGGAGTTGATTTCGTACTCCTCCTGACCCTCAACCTGAACAGAGTGAGGAGAGGAGACCTTGGAGGAGAATCTGTTACAGATTAGGGGTTTTAGCAAGGAAACATGAAAGGAATTAGGAATACGTAAGGCAGAGGGGAGCGCTAGGCGATACGCAACAGGATTAATTCGATTCAGGATCCTATAGGGTCCAATGTAGCGAGGAGCGAATTTCATAGACGGTACTTTCAAACAAATGTTTCTAGTACTCAACCATACCCTATCACCAGGGACAAAACTAGGAGCCGGCCTTCTGCGTTTGTCAGCGTGTTTTTTATACAGTATAGAATTATGTAGGAGAATTTGTCGAGTCTGATCCCACAACTTCTTCAGATTGGCAACATGAGTATCAACCGACGGTACCCCCTGGGAAGAAGGAACCGAGGGAAGAATGGAAGGATGAAAACCATAATTCATGAAAAAGGGGCTAGAGCGAGTTGAATCACAAACAAGATTATTGTGTGCGAACTCTGCCCAAGGAATCAGACCGACCCAATCGTCCTGGTGTTCAGAAACAAAACAACGCAGATATTGTTCAATCTTTTGATTGGTACGTTCAGCGGCTCCGTTAGACTGAGGGTGATAAGCAGAAGAAAAATTCAATTTAATGCCTAGTTGAGAACAGAATGATCTCCAGAAACGTGAAACAAACTGGGAACCTCTATCAGAAGTAATCTCGGAAGGTATCCCATGTAAGCGAAAGATCTCTTTAGCAAAAATCTCCGCTAATTCAGGTGAAGTCGGAAGTTTAGGTAAAGGCACGAAATGAGCCATCTTGGTAAACCTATCCACCACTGTGAGAATAACAGTGTGCTTTTTCGAAACAGGCAAATCCACAATAACCACAAGGAAGCGAATGAGGTAGTTTAGTCTTAGTACAGACCTCACAGGCTCCGATAAAATCCTTAATATCCCTCCGTAAAGAAGGCCACCAGAAATCCTTAGAGATCAAGGAATATGTTTTGCGAACGCCCGGATGACCAGCCACCTTACTCTCGTGAAGACACTGTAAGAGCTCCAGTTGGAGTTCAGGAGGAACGAAGTGTCTAGACGCAGGAGTCAGTCTAGGTGCCAGATGCTGCAAGCTCCTGATCTGATCAAGAAGGGGAGAATGAATTTTGAGAGTTGTGTTAGCGATGATATTACACTTAGGTACTATAGAGGATAAAACCGGCTCAGATATGACAGAAGGTTCATGTTGGCGAGACAAGGCATCAGCTTTAGAATTCTTAGAACCAGGCCTATATGTGAGTATGTAATTGAAGTGAGTGAGGAATATATACCAACGGGCCTGTCTCGATGATAATCGTTTAGCCTCCCCAATATAGGATAAGTTTTTATGATCCGTCAAAATGGTAACAGGATGCAAAGTCCCCTCCAATAGATGTCTCCACTCCTTTAAAGCCATGATAACCGCTAGGAGTTCCCTGTCACCAATGTCATATCTGCTCTCAGTACCCGATAATTTTTTGGAAAAATACCCACATGGATGTAATGGTTTATCCACACCCAACCTTTGGGACAGGATGGCACCTATACCCGTCTCAGAAGCGTCAACTTCGAGTAGGAAAGGCAGAGTAGTATCAGGGTGAACTAAAATTGGTGCGGAAGCAAACAGCTCCTTGAGAGTCTTAAAAGCCAGAAGTTCTTCAGTAGACCAATTCTTAGTGTCAGCCCCTTGTCTGGTCATATTGGTGATAGGAGCAATAATAGAGGAGTAACCCTTAATGAAACGTCTGTAATAATTAGAGAAACCAATAAATCTCTGAATGGCCTTGAGACCCTTAGGTAACGGCCAATCTAAAATGGATTGGAGTTTCTCCGGATCCATTTCAAACCCCTCTCCAGAAATCACGTAACCAAGAAAGGTAGTCTGGGATTGGTCAAAGCTACATTTCTCTAATTTGCAGTACAAGCCATGTTGAAGAAGTTTGTGCAAAACCCTTCTGACCTGTCCGTGGTGAGTCTCAATATCCCTGGAATGTATAAGTATATCATCGAGGTATACAATAACACAGTCATGTTGAAACTCCCTAAGAACTTCATTAATTAGATCCTGAAATACCGCCGGGGCATTACAGAGACCAAAAGGCATTACAGTATACTCATAGTGCCCATAACGAGTATTGAATGCAGTCTTCCACTCGTGTCCCTGCTGAATTCTCACCAAGTTATAAGCACCTCTGAGGTCTAACTTAGTGAAAATCTTGGAACCCTTTAATCGATCAAAAAGCTCGGTGATCAAGGGGATCGGATAGGCATTTCTAATGGTTATCTTGTTCAAACCTCGGTAGTCAATGCAAGGTCTTAAAGAACCATCCTTCTTTTTAACAAAAAAAAATCCAGCCCCAGCAGGGGAGGAGGATCTCCTAATGAACCCTTTGTCTAGGTTTTCACGAATATACTCCTCTAAGACTAAGTTCTCATTCGTAGACAAAGGGTATACATGGCCCCTGGGGGGCATAGTACCAGGAAGTAAATTAATTTTGCAATCAAAAGGCCTGTGTGGTGGTAAGGTATCAGCCTTTCCTTTGTCAAATACCGCCTTTAAATCTAGATACAAGGACGGTATCTGTACTTTAGTAGAGTCGGTAGAGTTATTAAGTGTGTTAACAATACAAAGGGGTGACACTCTCTTTAAACATCTCTCTTGACAACCCTGACCCCACGAGACTATTTCCCCTGATTTCCAATCTATAATGGGGTTATGTCTCTTCAGCCAGGAGTATCCCAGGACTATGGGAACAGAAGGAGATGAAATGAGTAGTAGAGATATCTCCTCCTTGTGTAGAATACCAGTAGTTAAGTTAAGAGGTGTGGTCTCCCGGAAAATCACAGGCTCAACTAAAGGTCTACCATCTATGGCCTCAACAGCCAAAGGTGTCTTCCTTAACTGGGATGGGATAGCGTGTTTGGTGAGAAAAACTTGGTCAATAAAGCTCTCAGCAGCTCCGGAGTCTATCAATGCCACAGTCTCTAAAGTTCCCTTCTCCCAAGTTAAAGAGACGGGTAATAGAAGCCTGTGTTCTTTGTAGTTATGAGTAGAGGACAAAATAGAAACACCCAAGGCCTGTCCTCTAGAGAAACTTAGGTGCGAGCGTTTCCCGGGCGATTGGGACAATTCAAACGTAAGTGACCTCTGACTCCACAATACATACACAGTCCCTCCCTTCTCCTGTACTGTCTCTCCTCTTCTGAGAGGCGAGTAAGGCCTATCTGCATAGGTTCTGGAAACTGTGGAGTTTTGGTTTCAGGACTTTGAAATGAAGGAGCTAGTCTAAAGGAAGGTCTACCGGTTCTATCTCGAGTGTTCTGCCTCTCTCTTAGACGTTCGTCAATGCGAGAGATAAAGGAAATTAAGTCCTCCAAATTCTCGGGAAGCTCTCTCGTCGCTACCTCGTCAAGTATTACATCGGATAATCCGTTTAAAAATACGTCTATATAAGCCTGTTCATTCCACTTAACCTCTGCCGCCAAAGACCTGAACTCTAGTGCGTAATCCACAAGTGTTCGGTTCTCTTGTCTAAGGCGCAACAGTAATCTAGCTGCATTGACCTTTCTGCCAGGGGGGTCAAAAGTTCTTCTAAAAGCAGCTACAAAGGCATTATAGTTATAGACTAATGGATTATCATTCTCCCACAACGGATTAGCCCATCTCAGAGCCTTCTCAATGAGTAAGGTGATAATAAATCCCACCTTTGCCCTATCAGTAGGGTAGGAACGGGGTTGTAGCTCGAAATGGATACTGATCTGGTTCAAAAAGCCACGACACCTTTCAGGAGAACCAGCATAACGTACAGGTGGGGTAACTTGGGAAGAAGCACCTACAGTGGCTACCTCTAGCCCTGAACTCACAGGAGGAATAGAAGTATTACGCATCTCCTCAGGTGGATTATTAGGACGTGATAGTAACGCCTGTAGTGCTAGTGCCATCTGATCCATTCTATGATCCATGGCGTCAAACCTAGGATCAGGAGAACCAAGCTGACAGTTTGTACCTGCAGGATCCATTGGCCCTGTCATAATGTCAGGATCGGGACAGGGATCCAACACGCAGAGTACAAAGAGTAGCAGATACGTATACCGGACCTTAGAATGGCCGGACTTAACGTAATACTACGTATAGAATGGTCAGGGACAAGCCGAGGTTGGGGGAACGAGAAGACAGGTAAGCGAGAGACAAGCCGGGTCAAGGATAACAGAGAAGACAGGTAAGTAATAACAAAGCCGGGTCAGAACCAAAAGACAAGAGAATACAGGAGCACTGTGTGACTAGGCTGGCTAGAACCACGACAGGGCAATGAGCAAATGCTGAGAGCTCCCTTAAATACCCTGGTTCTAGAGACTAATCACGCCTCCGCCTAGACCAGATTCGTGTCCGGGATTTGACTGACAGGTCGGGCTAGAATAGCGTCATGACGTCGACTATTGAGCGTCACGTTACAAAAAGGCATAGTTCTCTCGCGGCCGGCGTTTACATGCGCAAGGGGACCGCGAGGAACGGGAGAATCATGCCGTCTGGATGGAAAAACGTCTAAGTCTCTACCCGTCTCAGGGGTAGAGACTACAGGTACCCTGACACCAACTTCCTTAATACATTGAACAATAATGATTGGGGCATAGCCCTCACTACGGATTTTAACAAAACGAGAGTGAACTTTTTAGATCTTGACATTTTTATTGAAGATAATAAAATCAAAACTAGCACTCATTTTAAAAAAGTAGATGTGAATAGTTTTATTCACACCACGAGCTGTCATTTTACACCTTGGCTTATGGGAATCCCCAAATCCCAATTTATCCGGATAAAAAGAAACTGCACTGAGGAGACTAAATTTATTGAACAGTCGCATAAATTAGAAGGTAAAATGTTGGAAAAAGGATATAAACAAGATGATCTAACCAAAGATCTTAATCAAGTAATGGCAATTAAGAGAGAAACCCTATTAACAGATAAAGGGATTAATGAGAATAAAGAAAGATTTAATGATAATGACAACATACCTATTTTCTGTAATTACAGTCATGGTAACCGTCATTTTAAAAAAAATCATTAATAGACACTGGTCAATCCTAAAGGAAGACCCAGTCCTGTCCACCATTCTACCAGACAAACCCAAGGTGATCTTTAGAGGGGCACCTAACATGAAAAAATTACTAGTAAGGAACCACATTAGAAAACCATGCAGCATAAAGCCAATTGATACTAGGAAAGGTTTCTTTGGTTGTGGAATATGTTTGGCATGCAGGAACACTGGAAGCAAAAAAAGACATGTAGGGAAATTCAAAAGTACTAAAGAAAATGAAGAGTTCAACATAAACAATCTCATCACTTGCCATTCAACCAATGTAGTGTACCTATTGGAATGTCCATGCGGCCTCAAGTATGTGGGCCGCACAAAACGTAATTTGCATATTAGGATAGAAGAGCATGTAAGGAATATTAAGAAGGGATATGAAGGACACAGTGTATCCAATCATTTCAAGATTACACACAACAGCAATCCTCAGGGGCTCATATTTATGGGCATACACAAAACTTTAGGAAATTGGAGAGGCGGTGATTTTAACAAAATTTTAGCTAAAAATGAAATGAGGTGGATTTTTAGCCTTGGGACTTTACAACCCAAAGGTCTAAATATAGATTTTGAACTCTGTCATTTCCTTTAATTATCCTTAACATATATTTAACACTATCATATTATATCTGCACCATCTGCAAATTTATGCAATTTGGTTTTATGTCCTTTTAAAAAATGAAGTATTGAATTCCAATGGGAGGAGTTTGTTTTGATTGCACTCTCTCATCCAGTAAGTTTTTAATCGACCCCCATTTTGGTAATCCCTTTTTTTTTTTTTTTTTTTTATATTTCAGGGATACCTCTCTGTTATTGTACCCATCTATTTATTTTACTTTGTTAATATTCATTCGTTTTTTTTTTTTGGTTTTTTTTTATTAACAATGACATTTGGGAAGATGTTGGAGGGCGGAAGTGATGTCACTTCCGCCAACCACTGCCCATAATGGGTGCTATGCATGACAGCATAGGCGTGCGCAGCCTATTGCATTAGGGTGTGCACCCTAAAGCACAAACACACGCCGCATGTATATATATATATATATATATATATATATATACACACATATATACATACACTGCTGTGTGTGTGTGTGTGTTTATGTGCTGTTAGTGTGCTGTGTGAGGGTGGTGTGTGTAAGGGTGCTGCTGTGTGTGTGTATGTGTGAGGGTGCTGGTAGTGTGCTATGTGGGTGAGGGTGTTTGTGTGTGTGTGAGGGTGCTGTTTGTGTGTGAGGGTGTTTGTGTGTGTGTGTTAGGGTCCTGTTAGTGTACTGTGTGAGGGTGCTGTGTGTGTGAGGGTGCTGTTTGTGTGATGTGTGTGTGATGGTGCTGTGTGTGTGAGGGTGCTGTTTGTGTGATGTGTGTGGGTGTCGTGTATTTCTGAGGGTGCTGTTTGTGTGTGTGTGTTTGCGAGGGTGTTGTTAGTGTGCTGTGTGTGAGGGTGTTGTGTGTTTGTAAAGGTGTTGTGTGTGTTTGTGAGGGTGCGGTTAGTGTACTGTGTGTGTGAGGGTGCTGTATGTGTACTGTATGTGTGTGGGTGCTGTTTGGGTGCTGTGTGTGTGAGGGTGCTGTGTGTGTGCTGTTTGTGTGAGAGTGCTGTATGTCTGTAGGTGCTTTTTGTGTGTGGGTGCTGTATGTGTGTGTGTGCTGTATGTTTGGACAGATTGTGGAGGTGGGGGCAGATTAGTAAATATCCCCCCTCCCTTCTTACCTTATGTAGGGAGGGGGGATCCTTGCTGCCATGTGCCATCCCTGGTGGTCCAGTGGAGAGTGAACTCTAGCCTGCGGGGCTAGAGTTAACTCTCGTGAGATCTGAGCGTTGCCACGGCAACGCTCAGATCTCGCCAGAGGAATCTGGCGGAGCTGCTGTCTAGAGCTCCCCGGGTCCTCTCCTGCCTCCCTTCATTGCTGCTGTGGGCCGGTGAGGTAGATCTTTGATCTCCCCGCCGGCCCATGGAGGCTTAGAGCAGAGCCGACACTCAGCGCCGGTTCTGCGTGAGCCGACAGGGGAGAATAAAGTCCTGGGGAATAAAGTGTGGGAACCAAGATTCCCACCCCCCAAAAAAAATAATATACACTCCAGTGTGTGTGTGTGTGTATATATATATATATATATATATATATATATATATATATATATATATACACACACACTGACACGCATACTCAAACACACACACATACACTCACAGACACACACACACTCATACATTCATAGACACACACATTCACAGACACACTCATACATTCACAGACACACACACACACACATTCACAGACACACACACACACATTCACACACACACACACACACACACATTCACAGACACACACACACACACATTCACACACACACACACACATTCACACACACACACACACACACACACATTCACAGACACACACACACACACACATTCACATACATACACACACACAGACACACACACATACACAGTCAAAGACACACACACACACAAACAGACACACACACACACACACACACACAAACAGACACACACACACAGACACACACACACACAGACACACACACACACAAACAGACACACACACACACACACAAACAGACACACACACAGTCACAGACACACACACACATTCACACACACACAAATGATTATTTTTTTAATTAAAAAAAATGTCCACCCAGCCTCCCTACCTGGAGTGCTGGCGTGGACTTGTCCCTGGGGTCCAGTGGGTCGGGCGGCTCTCTCAATATCAGCCGCGGCGAGGGAGCTGTGAGCTCTCTGCTTCCTCTCGCCGCGTGGGCTGTCTGCTGTAGCTGGGAGCCGGAATATGACGTCATATTCCGGCTCCCAGCATCAGCAAGCAGCGCGCGGCGAGAGGGAGCAGAGAGCTCACAGCTCCCTCGCCGCGGCATGGGGGGGGACATGGGGGGAGGAAGGGGGCGCTGAGTGCCTGCAGGAACGGTGTTCCTGCACAAAAAAAGTGCAGGAACTCCGTTCCTGCAGGACTCAATCCATAGGCGTGCCGCGGGGATTAGAGTGTGCCCAGGCACACCCGGCACACCCCGTGCGCACGCCTATGCATGACAGCCCCATCCAACCACCAATAGAATTTGTTCTAATCAAGTTTTTTAATTGATTGACAGGCAATTCAGCCAATGCAAGCTTTTTTACCACAGGTGATCAATATAAGAAATTTGAAAAAGAAAGCCCCATCCAACCACCAATAGAATTCGTTCTAATCAAGTTTTTTAATTGATTGACAGGCAATTCAGCCAATGTAAGCTTTTTTACTACAGGTGATCAGTATAAGAAATTTGAAAGAGACTCTGACCTTATGATTGGATAATCACACTCCCTGTGACCCCAAAGGGAGGATCCGAATT
Source organism: Pelobates fuscus (assembly GCF_036172605.1). Classification (NCBI taxonomy): domain Eukaryota; kingdom Metazoa; phylum Chordata; class Amphibia; order Anura; family Pelobatidae; genus Pelobates; species Pelobates fuscus. The sequence goes on along the minus strand of NC_086319.1, from coordinate 313,403,853 downwards.
AACTTTAGAACACTTATAAAGTGGAAGATTCCTGAGGCTACTTCACAGCTACTGAGGAAGCTCGTACAAGAGTGAAACGCGTTTAGCTGGAGTTTGGACTTTTATACTTGGACTTTCTACCATTTAGCTTATATGCTTTTGAGAAGTCTTAATATTGTTTTTATTATTTTTTATCTCTACAATAAATCGTTATTTTTTTATATCAGTCCATATAGTCCTTTCTAGCCTCCAGGAACACTATGTGGGGAATGCTATCCCAATAAATTAGCATATTGCCAACAAACCTCAGAGCCAGGAATTCAAGGCTCTGTCTAAGGTGAGCATAACCATTACTATCTCACTATTTTGTATACACTATCTGTACAATACCACCTATGAGGTTCTCTCTCTCTGCTTGTTCCATATCTTCGGGAGAACATCGTTTGGGATAAAGGGGTGTGTTGCTGCCTCAAGAGCAAAAAGGAGTCACTTACGGAGCCAATAGCTTATAGGCTCCAACCTACGTGAGTGGTTTCAACCAATTGCTACTATTATTCATTTTTTATTTTTGTAAACCAGCTGCACTATATTCTCTCTTTTTGTTGTTTTACTTTGTATGTACATTTGGACACATTGTATCACTATGTTGGAGGTGTGAGTATACCCCCTCATTATTTATATTAATATTCATTATAGCGCTCCACTCGCTGGTATATTGTTTATACCTTTTTTATTCTTATATAAGCCATCTTGAGATGTCATTGGCCATGTGGATGAGGGAAGGCCATCTCCTAAGTCTGAGTTGTGGGTGATGGGGATCAGTGGGCTCGGTTTCGGAGAGATGCATGGTGCCTTTCTAATCCTATTCCAAGCTTTAAGCGTCTGTGTATAGGGGGACTCTTCCCCGAGGTCCTTCGTGGCCTCCGATTCTTTGAGCCAAATATGTGAGTATAGGCGGTTGTCCGCGATGTCTCTGTTGAGGGAGACCCATCGTTTGTGAGGTGCGTTCGTGTGGATTTCCCTGAGACGTTGCAGGACCGTCGCTTGATAGTATTTGTCGAAATCTGGTAGGGCAAGCCCTCCCCATGTTTTTGGTAGGCTCAATTTATCGTGGCTAATCCTAGCTCTCTCACCCCTCCAGATGTACTGAAGAACCGCTGACCGGAGTGTCTTGAAGAATGTTAGAGGGAGTATCCGTGGAATGGTGTGGAAAAAATACAACACCCTGGGCAGGACATTCATCTTTATTGCTGCTATACGTCCCTGCCATGAAATGTAGTTGTGATTCAATTTCTTAAGATCACCCAGGACGTTGGCCAGAAGGGGCCCATAATTATGCGTGTATACATCCTTTGCTTCAGTTGTGATCGATATCCCCAGGTACTTCATCCGCTCCTTACATCATTGGAAGGGGAACCTTTGTTTCAGTTGTACGTACTCCCCTTTGGCACCGTGATGTTCATGGCGTCACATTTAGAAATGTTTAGCTTCAGTCCAGAAACTTTTCCATAAATGTGAAATTCCTCCATAAGCCGTGGCAGAGTTTCAAGTGGGTTGTCTAAGAAAAACATCATATCGTCGGGATACGCTGCTACTTTATGCTCTTGAGTTTTGTATTTCAGTCCCGTTATTGCGGTTGTCTCTCTCACTCGGTCCAGAAACGGTTCCAAGGTAAGTGCAAATAAGAGAGGTGATAGTGGGCAGCCTTGTCTGGTGCCATTCCGGATGTCGAAGCTGTCTGTTAGCGCTCCATTAACTCATACTCTTGCATTCGACTGCTGGTAGAGTGTTGCGATCCAGGTCATAATCCCGTCTCCTATTCCGACTCTCCTCAACGTCTCCATCATGAAGAGCCAGTCCACTCTATCGAATGCTTTTTCTGCATCCGTGGAGAACAGGAGTAGCTTTGTCTGCAGGCGCTTTGCTAGGTGTTGGATTGTGAAAAGTCGGAGCGTGTTGTCTCTGGCTTCCCTGCCCGGGATGAACCCGGTTTGGTCTGGGTGTACCAGTCTGGGCATATAGGTTTGCAGTCTGGAAGCCAGGATCTTGGAGAAGAGTTTAACATCTGTGTTGATGAGGGAGATTGGTCGTTAATCCCCTACCTCTTCTGTGTTTTTACCAGGTTTCGGGATCACCGTGATTGTCGCAGCCATTGATTCTCTGTGGAAGTTTGTACCCTCCCGCAGGTCGTTGAATGCCTTCGCTAGTCATGGTATGAGCACCCCACCAAATTTCTTGTAATAGTCCACCGGGAACCCATCCGGGCCTGGTGCCTTGCCTGTTTTTGCCACTTTCAGGGCCATCCGTATTTCCTCTTCAGTTATGGGGGCGTTTAGGGCCTCCGCTTCAGCTGGTGTAAGGGCCTCGGAGTGAAAATCCTGTAGGTATCTGACTATGTCTGCTTGTTTTCCCTCAGGGGTCTGTCTCTCCCCTTCTTGAGTGATGTCATAGAGCCTCATATAGAATGACTTAAATTCCTCTGCAATCTCGGGAATTGCATCAATCTACCTTGTCGTGTACGCAGGGCCCGTACCTGTGCCCTATTCTGTGGGCCCCTTAGCATTCAGGCGAGCAGCCTTCCCCCTTTATTGGCATGTAAATAGAAAAAGGTCTTTGAGCGGTGCTGGTATCTGACATGTTTGCGTTCTATAATGTGGCCAGCTTCCTTTTTCTTTCACGTCGTGATCTGTATTAGGTGTCCCCTAATGACGCTCTTGTGCGCTTCCCAGATTGTCATGTCAGACACCCCTTCTGTGGTGTTGTCTTCGAAGTACTGGTGTACGTGTGTCATAATCTCTTCCCGAGTCGGCATGTCTAAGAGGAGCACATCGTTGAGTCTCCATGACGTTCTAGCCGGGCAGTAAAGTGGTGACGTCATAGTTATCCTCGTCGCACAATGGTCTGACCAGGGTGTGGGTTGGATATCTGCTTTTCTGAGGTACGTGAGGCCCTCTTGTTGTACAAACAGGTAGTCTATACGGGTGTATCTGCGGTGTAGCGTTGAGTAGTAGGTGTAATCCCGAGTCTCTGGGTGCAGGGTTCTCCATGTATCTACTAGCCTCAGGTCTCTGAGGGACCTGTGAATGATCTTAAACGCTGAGCTCAGCATGCTGCCCTGTCCCATGGATGTGTCTACTGGGATCCAGAGGAATATTCAGGTCGCCTCCAAGTATCAGTATCCCTTCCAGGAATTTGGCCAGTTTTGAGAGTGTCCTGCGGAGGAAGCTTGCCTGTCCCGTGTTCAGTGTGTATATGGTAGCCATTGTGTACATTTTCCCGGAGATCATTCCCTTTACAAATAGGAACCTGCCTCCTGGGTCTCCCTGTACCTCTACCATTTCAAATTGCAGGTGAGCTGCAAGCAAGATAGCCGTTCCCGCCTTTCTTGACGTGGGGTGGTTGCTATAGTGGTTAACTGGATAGTATCTATCCTTAAGTAGTCTATTAGCCTCCTCCTTTAGGTGAGTTTCCTGTAGAAGGGCAATGGAGACATGTTGTCTCTTAAGGTCTCGCAGAAGATGCGTTCTCTTCTCCAGGGTGTTCAGCCCCCTCCAGTTTTGTGTTACGACGATCAGTGGTGGCGAGGTGTATGCCATGTAGGCATTGTCTCGTTGCAGGAGTGATGTGGTCCCAAGATCTGTGAGGGCAGGGTCCCCGTGACCCCAACACCAGGGGCAGCCCAAGCGCGCCCGGCGAGCCGCCGCGTCCGAGGGCAGGGGGGGGGGAGCAAGGGTCTACCCTGGGTTCGGTTAGGCTGTAGAGGTGTGTTTCCTGGTGTTCTTGCTAGAGTTAGTTAGTGTCTGTTTTGTGTGTCTGTTGCGGGTATCTGTGCGGGTGTGGTGTGTGTTTTGTCGATTAGTGTGTTTTCGTTCCCACCCCTAAGTCGGCGGGGGGGGCAGCCCGTGTAACTAAGTGGATAACCAAGGCCGTACCGCTTCCCGGTTTTATCCGGGGCAGCTTCGGCCGTGTTTCCCCCAGTAGTCTTGGGATACGCGGGTCTAGGTCAGGTTGTGGCCCGTGTTTAACTGGAGAAGTGATAAATGTCTACTTCTAGGTGACTGGTGTGTCTCCCCGCCCACTTGGTGTATTGCTACGTGCGTGCACTATATGAGTGCCAGTTCTGAGATATCGTGAGCACCTCCCATGGGATCTAGGTCATCAGTGTCTATAGTGAGTTGAGTTGGCCTCTCCTATCTATAACTGTCCGTGTTGTCGTAGGTATATGTAGTGATGTACAGTCGCTCAGTGAGCTGTCGGTCTAGAGGGTGGGGGGCGAGGTTAAGCCGTGTATTAATATGCCACGTCTTTACTAGTGGTCTTGTTGGTGCGTGTCTGGGGCTCGCGTTGGCAAGCGTCTGCTTGTCCCGTGTTGCATTCCCTCGTTGGGAGTTTGATATCACCCTGGTCTGTGTTTGTTTTCCCTCGGGGGCTCATGACCCTGCTATATCCGCCCGGGTTTGATCTGGTACAGTAGGAGCTCATGGTTATAGGGGGTCAACCTCCTTGAACCCTCTTTTGCTTGCGCCTTTCGTCTCTCCCAACCCTTTTTTTTTTTTTTGGGTGTTGTATAGACGTATACTGTATGTTCGTCCGTCTAACCTTACTCTACCTTCAGTTCTTTTCCCTCCAATCCTCGCTGGGCTTTGCCTCCCATTTTGTTCCTTCCCCTTCCCCTGCTACTTCACTCTCCCCTCACCGAGCCCCCCATCTCTTCTATAAGTACCCTAAGCTGGTGGTGTGTACCCTCATCCTCCCTCTCCTCTACCTCCATGACCCCTGTAACACATTCAACACTCCCATTGCCCTTTCTCCCCCCACCCCAAAGGTCGTCTCAGTCCTCTGTCTGTTCCCGTGGGCCTGTTGAGAGTGTCTCTTTCGGTAATATGCAATCGTGGGTTCGTCAGTCTCATAGCTGCTGGTCCTAGTGAATCTGTCCATTTCTTTTGCCTTCCTTTTCCGATGAAAGGATGAGTTCCATGCGGGAGTATGTCAGTTAGTCATAGTCTGTTAGTTGTCAAGTGTCTACGTGTCCCAGTGTACTTATCTGGATAGATCGGACAGCTGATCTTCATGGTTCTGTGTACCCCCACAGCGGTTAAGAAGGACCTCTTCTTTCGTTTGCGGCTTACAGGTGTCAGTGTTATGCATTCGGCAGTGCTGGGTTTAGTTGTCTGCGGGCCGGTGGTCTGTTCGGCGACTCTTCCCTGCGACGTCTTGCTACTCTTTGCTGCATGGGGCCTGGTCTCTGCTCCAAAGGTCCCAAAATCCAGTCAGCCACTTGTGTGTGTGGCAAGTCAAGGCTTCTGAGGAATGTCGGCACCTCTTCCGGCAATCTGAGAGGCACCCAATCATAATTGTGTTTAGCCAAGAGGCTGAAGGGAAAGCCCCATTTATATGGAATGTGACGGCTTCTAAGTAGCTGAGTTACGGGTCGCAGGGCCCTGCGTGCCTCCAGCGTGAGAGGCGATAAGTCCTGATATAGGGCTATCTCGGCCCCCTGGAACCGCCATGTTGGTTTAGAGCAGGCCTTAGACATGATCAGCTCCTTTAGCCTAAAGTCTTGTAAGCAGCATATTATGTCCCTGGGTATATTGTCAGCGGTTCTGGGCCTCGCAGCTCTGTGAGCCCGGTCAAATATTATTCTGGTCGGGGCGTCTGGGTCTAATATCTCTTTAAACAGGGTAGTTAGTATGTTTTCAATATTTTCGGTACCAGTTGCTTCAGGGAGATTTTGTATCCTAATATTGGACCTGCGTCCCCTGTTATCTAAATCTTCTGCCTGCCGTCTTAGGTGTAGCAGAAAGGTACCTTGTCTGGTGATCGCTGTGTTGTGTGCCAATCTGCCTGACGTCGCCTGTTCCGCGGCTTCCAATGCTTGGATGCGATTACCCTGTGCTGCTATGTCGTTTCCAAGCAGAACCACTTCTGTGCGGATCGCCTCATGGAGGGTATCAGATATACTTTTCAGGTCGGTTTTGGTGACCATTGAACTGGTTAGAGCTCTAATATCGTCCCGTATGTCGGCCAGAGAGAGTGCCTGTTCCTCCGGTGCATGCTGCGTGGCCTGGTTGTCGGCCATCTTGGGATCCTGGGTGTCGTGTGCGGACCTGCTCGGCGTTCTCAAGTAGCCGTCCAGCAAGCTGGGTCGCTGCGTGCCCTGTTGTCCCATTGGTGTTTGGTGGGTGTCTGGGTGTTTAGTTCGCCCCATTTAGGAGGTGCTTTTTGCTGTGTGTGTGCTTGGTATCGCTTCGTGGGATGGAGCTCACAACTCAGTCAGCCATCTCAGTCGGAGTCCAGGCCACGCCCCCCGCATCTACTATATTTTCACTCTTCCTCTCAAAGTGGTTCCTCACGGAAGCTCACTTACCAGGCCGCAGGGGTTGGTAACTTGCGGAGGGTGCAGGTAGCCATGGTTTACTCTATGACCGCTTAGCCATTGGCTCCGGCATCAATGCCCCAGGGACTAGACCCAATAGCGAACCGGGGGACGGTCACGGGGCAGGGAACTGGTGAACATGAATAAGATGGATGATCCCATGCCCAGGATTAGGATTTTAGCAGTATACATTGAGGTTCCATGTACAAGGCAGTTACACACCTAAGGGACATGCCAAGCGTAAACAGTGCCCTTGAACATGTACGCTGATCCCTGTAGACCTGAACTTCTTCTTGCAAACCCAAATTGGGAACAACAGGGGAGTAGTAATGCTCGCAGTGGGGAGCGTCAACCTACTTCTGTAGCTGATTCCCACCTATACTATGACTGTATGTTAAAATACTTTTGAGAAAATTTCAATGAAAAACAGATTGTCAAAAAAAAAAAGAGCGATATTCTAACCACTCTGTTACCTACATGGTACAATCGCAAATGTATCCTTAGGTACAGTGATTTCAGCATCTTAATATGATTTATGTCTTGCTTTGTTATTTTTGTAAACATTGATCCTTTGTCTAACTACTTTCCTAAAAAAATGTTAAATAAAGATTGTCAAGAATTAACACAAAATATCAAAATACCAGTCTACAGAGGGCAGACCCTGCAGGGAGCACTGTATCAGTGCTCTCTGCAGAGTCCTACGGCACTAAACATAAACCCTAAAAGTGGTACACCAGGGGACATAGTCGGGACAGCTGGACAAGATCCAAATATCAGGACTGCCCTGTCCTATCAATATCAAGAGAGTTTGGAGGCCTGATAATGTAAATTAAAAAAAATACTTACACTATTTAAAAAACACAACACACAGCTTTAGTGTAATAGTGTAATAGGATTTGTTTTCACTCAGCTTCATTATTTTTATTTTATTTAGAAATGAGATGTCTTCCATAACTAATCTATTTTCAATGCCCTTGGAAATAGATATCTTTTAAAAAAAAAAGAAATAAAACATGGGAAAATGCTTAAAAATAAGTCCTTACAACATAATGACTGTATGAAAAATTACACTGACGGTTTAAATCAGGGTAACATGTCCTGCTTTATAGCACAATGTGATTGTCTTGGCTTCTCAAATCAACTAGCTGCACATTTCTTTTCCCCTACATTTACATTTGAAATGAGGCACACTCAGAGCAAAATGTTAACATTCTCTCAGCTGTCATTGAAATGCAATTCACATCAAGCTCAACCAGTAATTGCAGAAAAAAATATTTAAATATTTTTCTGAGTTCATTTTCTCAAGTACCCAGAGAAAAAGATGGAACAGAAAAGAGAAATCGAGAGGAAAAAGGAGCAAAGAGCAAAAAGCATAAACATAACAGAGCAATAAAACAATCACATTGTACATGGATAAAGGTTCCTATAGATCAGGGGTGCCCAAAAGGTAGATCCCCAGATGTTGTAGAACTAAACTCTCATGATTCTTTGCATGCCTTTAGAATGCATTTTGAATGAATGCCGTAGATCATATTAGTAAGCATCTTAGTAAAAACAATATATTCTCAGGGTTGAGGGTTAAGAAAGGAATATATAACAAATATTTTTACCCAATGATATTATTTGAGGATACCATCAGGTCATTAACAAGAATGGTTTCCAATGTGGGACAGTACGTATCCCATGCGGGATGGATTGTATCAAGGGATTTACAATATCTGTAGTAGAGTGAGATATCGTCTTTCAAGGTTTATTATCGTAAATAGAAGTTTTAATGGCCAAGGTTGATTATCCACTGAAAGCATTCTGTACCCTTGCTGCTTCTTACTCTTACTGTTAAATGCAACCAAGACATTTTACAATTAAATTAGCCAGACGGTTGCCAGAGCAACAAAAGTGCTTTGAGTGAAATGATTTATTTTCTCAGATACCGGGGCTGAAAAAAATGAAAAGGAAGAATAAATGTTATAAAGTGCATGAAATGAAATGCCATGTGTTTCACAATTTAGAATGATGGCTGTAAATATTTATTGAACACCGTTCAATAAAGATGAATGAAGATATATTCTACAAATAAATCAAACAGTTATGTAAAGTGTACTTTAGATAAAGACACACAATAACATAAGGCTCATGACAGTGCACAAAATGACAGAAGTTGCCAAATGTTTATGAACTTGATTGGAAAAGCTCATATTGATCACATTTTTGGACTTTATCTTGTCAGCTGTGAATAAACTACACTCTGCCACCATCACCAGTCATAATAGGCAATTTTAAAAATAATTTTCATGATTATTCTTTTTGTCACATGCAAGAAGGTTGACAGATGCGTGACCGATCTACCAAGGGATGCTAAAAAGCAGCTTACAGATTGTATCAATCAAACCATAACACATAACCATTTGAGATGATAAGAGTTAATCAAGCATATATAATGCAGGACTGAAACTCCAGCATGTTATTTAGTAGACTTGGAGATTTGTTTTGGCCAACTTCGGCTTTGTTTGGTTGTTCGGCAAAATTCACAAATTCCAAGCAGAATTCTAGTAAGTATTCATAATTGATGGGAAAAAAGATGATTAATGACTATGGGACAGTCACTAAATGTTAATTTTATTTACAGATGAACCAGGAAGTGATCAATAGAGGAAAACCAGGAGCAGCAGTCAAATATATTCTCATTATTTCATATATTGAATATATATTTTATTAATATCTAAATATATATTTGATTTTTATTGACTATCCCTGTCTTTCCTCTATTGCTTACTTTTGATCTGTGACCAAATGGCAGGAAAATGCTCCTATCAGAGTACTGCAAAATATATATACAGGGAGTGCAGAATTATTAGGCAAGTTGTATTTTTGAGGATTAATTTTATTATTGAACAACAACCATGTTCTCAACGAACCCAAAAAAAACTCATTAATATCAAAGCTGAATATTTTTGGAAGTAGTTTTTAGTTTGTTTTTAGTTTTAGCTATTTTAGGGGGATATCTGTGTGTGCAGGTGACTATTACTGTGCATAATTATTAGGCAACTTAACAAAAAACAAATATATACCCATTTCAATTATTTATTTTTACCAGTGAAACCAATATAACATCTCAACATTCACAAATATACATTTCTGACATTCAAAAACAAAACAAAAACAAATCAGTGACCAATATAGCCACCTTTCTTTGCAAGGATACTCAAAAGCCTGCCATCCATGGATTCTGTCAGTGTTTTGATCTGTTCACCATCAACATTGCGTGCAGAAGCAACCACAGCCTCCCAGACACTGTTCAGAGAGGTGTACTGTTTTCCCTCCTTGTAAATCTCACATTTGATGATGGACCACAGGTTCTCAATGGGGTTCAGATCAGGTGAACAAGGAGGCCATGTCATTAGATTTTGTACTTGTACTTGTACTGTGGAGTACTTGGACGCGTGTGATGGAGCATTGTCCTGCATGAAAATCATGTTTTTCTTGAAGGATGCAGACTTCTTCCTGTACCACTGCTTGAAGAAGGTGTCTTCCAGAAACTGGCAGTAGGACTGGGAGTTGAGCTTGACTCCATCCTCAACCCGAAAAGGCCCCACAAGCTCATCTTTGATGATACCAGCCCAAACCAGTACTCCACCTCCACCTTGCTGGCGTCTGAGTCGGACTGGAGCTCTCTGCCCTTTACCAATCCAGCCACGGGCCCATCCATCTGGCCCATCAAGACTCACTCTCATTTCATCAGTCCATAAAACCTTAGAAAAATCAGTCTTGAGATATTTCTTGGCCCAGTCTTGACGTTTCAGCTTGTGTGTCTTGTTCAGTGGTGGTCGTCTTTCAGCCTTTCTTACCTTGGCCATGTCTCTGAGTATTGCACACCTTGTGCTTTTGGGCACTCCAGTGATGTTGCAGCTCTGAAATATGAGCAAACTGGTGGCAAGTGGCATCTTGGCAGCTGCACGCTTGACTTTTCTCAGTTCATGGACAGTTATTTTGCGCCTTGGTTTTTCCACACGCTTCTTGCGACCCTGTTGACTATTTCGAATGAAACGCTTGATTGTTCGATGATCACGCTTCAGAAGCTTTGCAATTTTAAGAGTGATGCATCCCTCTGCAAGATATCTCACTATTTTTGACTTTTCTGAGCCTGTCAAGTCCTTCTTTTGACCCATTTTTCCAAAGGAAAGGAAGTTGCCTAATAATTATGCACACCTGATATAGGGTGTTGATGTCATTAGACCACACCCCTTCTCATTACAGAGATGCACATCACCTAATATGCTTAATTGGTAGTAGGCTTTCGAGCCTATACAGCTTGGAGTAAGACAACATGCATAAAGAGGATGATGTGGTCAAAATACTCATTTGCCTAATAATTCTTCACTCCCTGTACATAATATCATGTTATGTATATTTTTTGCAGTATGCTGATTAATTAAGTGTGACTGAGCTCCTGTACGCTGACTGAGTACATCTGTCAATGTTCCCTCTTGCTGGAAAAGAAAGCGCTAAAGTGACTATAGCCCTTTCCCCAAAAAACAAATTACACTTGGTGAAGGGTAAAACACCTATGCCTTTATTGAAAACACACACCTATGTTTTCAGTACACAGCTAATTAACATAGAATATAACACACAACTCAAACACAGTGCCTCATCAGGTCCACTTATTAAATACATTGGCAAACAGTAAATTGAGATAACACAACTGGCATTCTGATGCCTGACCAATGACACTCTGTAGATATCTTGTCTTGAGAATACAAAATCTGCCACCCTGGATCCCCCAAAGAAAGTTCCCCCACAACAAGGGTATCATTGGATATATTAGGGTCCCTGCTGTCATTAATTGGAGTATTATCCTGAACAGGAGTTGGGGTCCCAATTGACACCATTTTTACAGGGTGCAGCTGGAAGAATACCCAGTGAGTAGTTTGAGGACACTTAAATGGTTTGCCTCCAGGCCCAAAAAAAAGGCATCCTCCTCAAGTAATGTGTCATTTGAAAGCTGCAGACCCCTTCTGTTAACTGACCAAAAAATTGCTGTGGGGATCTGAGCTACATCCGGTTAAAGTTTCAGCTGGTTGCACCAAAGTTCCTATTCACTATACAGTTCCACAGTTTGTCACAGCCAGGTGCATATGCCCTAATAGCCTTATTGAGCACAATAAGCACTGGGTGACTTAGACATAAGATTGGCCTGGGAAGCTGGGAAAGGGATTCCTCTATGAATCCACCATGGTCTCGCTCCCAAACTCAAACCTTCCCCAATATGTCCCTATTCTCAGTGGGTTAACATGATACTCGCACATTCCAACCGTTTATCTGGTACCTTGCTTTTCCCTTCCAGGGTAAACCAAAGAGAACTTCTAGTCCACCATTATCACTTCTTAAACAGAATAAAACAAAAAAGATCCACCACTGAATCAAGGGGTTTGAACCCTTGAATTACAAACATAGATTAGAACGGATGTGGAGGAGATTTTGCTCCTTAAAATATACCTTTTATTAAATTACATTAAAATATGTGAAGATTAAAGTAATCAGTGATACACTAAGTTCATCTGCTGTACAAAAGCAAAGTCCACGGTAGTTACCATCACAGATAATTTTCCAGCTGGACTTGAAAAAGCTTTCTTTAGAGGTGAAACGCATTATATGAGACTTAGTTTACCTTTATGTTTATGCTTTATTTTACTATAGTATGTTATGTGCAGATTAAATCACCATGGTCTTATCTATGTTTCTGATCATCTTTGGGTCGATACATTGAAGTACCTTCACATAGAGCTTGGATACACATATCGCTCTGATGTGGATTGTACTACCCATGCCGTTTTAGCAGAGCAAATTAACAGCTCCAAAAATTTAAATAGGCTTTGCCTATCTACAGAATACAGTAAACATTATATATATATTATCATTATTTATATAGCGCCATTAGACTCCGTAGCGCTGTACAATGGGTGGACTAACAGACATGTAATTGTAACCAGACAACTGGACATACAGGAAAAGAGGGGTGGAGGGCCCTGCTCCAAGAGCTTACATTCTAGAGGGAGTGGGGTATAGTGACACAAAGGGTAAAAGTAGGGGTACGAAGTAGGTTGTTAGAAAAGTATTAAATGAGGGCTAATTTTGACAGTTGCAAGGGAGGATATATATAACATTTCTGATTTCATATGTGACCTATGCTTGGAGACATGTATGTATGTATGTGCATGTGTGTGTTTATATGTATGTTTGTGTCTGTATATATGTGTCTGTATGTATGTATGTGTGTTTGTATGTATGTGTGTGCGTGTACAGTGGTCAGTGGTGTATCCTGGTTTTGTGCTGCCCTAGGCAGGACAAAACTCAGGCGCCCCTCTCCCACCTCCCCCCCCCCCCCCCCCGCGACACCCCCACCCAACCCTTCCCCCCCCGTCCCGCCTTCTAAATACACACACACACACACACAAATTCACTGACAGATACGCATACACTAGCTAACAGACACACACACACACAGTCAGACACACACACTCACTAGCAGACACACACACACTCACTCACTAGCAGACACACACACACTCACTAGCAGACACACACACTCACTAGCAGACACACACACACTCACTAACAGACACACACACTCACTGTCAGACACACACTCTCTGATATATAATATATTATAATATAATATATAATAAAATATATAATATAATGTAATATAATATATATATAATATAATAATATAATAATATATAATACAATATATAATATAATAATATATAATATAATATAATATATAATATAATAATATATTATAATATATAATATAATAATATATAATATATTATAATATATAATATATAATAATATATAATATTATATAATATATATAATATAATAATATAATAATATATAATATATATAATATAATAATTATAATATAATAATATAATATATAATAATATATAATTATAATATATATAATATAATAATATATAATATATATAATAATTATATATATTATATATATTTATTATATGTATTAAGGCCGTTTGGCCTGTATTTGTGGGAGGGGCTTAAATTAATTCACTCCCCTATATAAGGGACACTCCTTACCTGACTCATATCGCTTGAGGTTAGCATCAGAATGATTTCCACTTCCGGGTCATCCAGACGCCATTTTACCTGATTACTCCATGAGGTTTTCTAAGCAGAGCTGTGTCAGGAATCCAGCCACAGGCTTTTCCGGCCTACCACCTTCTTTCTTCAATCCATCGCCGTGGATGGTGCCCAAGTGACTCACAAACCGTAAGTCGACCTACCCGTTACGCCAGGCATCAGTCTCACGGGTCAGGTCCTCACTTTACGGCTGAATTTTGTCTAAGTCTGTTCTAAAACTATTGCATGTTCATGCATATCATTTGTTTAAACCCCCTACCAGTCTTTGGGTGTACTACAGGCTTCTTAGACATAATCACATTTCATGTACAAACCAACGAACCACTGCATTTTCGCCTACACACTGACCCCTACCGGTCATTCAGTGTACTACAGGCTTCTTAGACATTATCGCATTTCATGTACAAACCAACGAACTACTGGATTTTTGCCTACACACTGACCCCTACCAGCCATTCCGTGTACTACAGGCTTCTCAGACATTATTGCATTTCATGTACAAACCATCAAACCACTGCATTTTCGTCTGCACACTGACCCCTACCGGTCATTCAGTGTACTACAGGCTTCTCAGACATTATTGCATTTCATGTAAAAACCAACCAACCACCGCATTTTTCACCTACACACTGCCCCCTATCGGTCATTCAGTGTACTACAGGCTTCTTAGACATTATCGCATTTCATGTACAAACCAACGAACCACTGCATTTTCGTCTGCACACTGACCCCTACCGGTCATTCAGTGTACTACAGGCTTCTCAGACATTATTGCATTTCATGTAAAAACCAACCAACCACCGCATTTTTCACCTACACACTGACCCCTATCGGTCATTCGATGTACTACAGGCGTCTTAGACGTTTTTTGCATTTTCATCTACAAACCAATAAACCACTGCATTTTCACCTACACACTGACCCCTACCGGTTTTTGGTGTACTACAGGCTTCTTAGATATTATCGCATTTCATGTACAAATCAACAAACTCTTTTTTCGCCTACACACTGACCCCTACTGGTCTTTTGGTGTACTACAGGCTTCTCAGACATTATTGCATTTCATGTACAAACCAACAAAACACTGCATTTTCACCTACACACTGACCCCTATCGGTCATTCGATGTACTACAGGCGTCTTAGACGTTTTTTGCATTTTCATCTACAAACCAATAAACCACTGTGTGGCGAAACCAACCTCGCCACTGGGCCCTGGAGAAGCCTGTTTGCTAGCCTCCTACCTACTGACTATGGCCCCTGGGTTATTTGGGGCATATTGTACTGTATATTGCTGCTACTGGCCCTTTTAACAGCATCTATGGACATATTGGGACTTTTGGGACTACTGTCCCTTTAAGACTGTGCTACATATTCTAGTGTACTGCCTGTAATATTATATGTGTATTTGTGTGTTAAGTTTAACCTGGGATATGTATGCAGCATTCACCTGATTGTTCGGTAGAATCACTCCATTCATTATATTGAGTGAAACTACCGAACAACCAGACCACCCAGGACTAAGTGTGCCTCCAATTACAGTTTGCAACAATGTTGCAAACGGGTAATTGGCAATCAGTGTAATGTATTCTTTGTCCTCTGGGTGGCCGCCATTCGGGAAACAAACACGTGGCGGCGGCCATCTTAAACTACCGAACAGCGGTGTTTTGCCGTCGAGTGTCTGGAACTAAAATCGGACACTTGACTAGGCAAACACCGCTGAGACCTCCATACTTCCAGAAATTCGTATGGAAACTACCGAATGACCCGCCGTTCGGTAGAAAGAACCCCATAAACAAGGGAATTCATTCAAACCCTCTCCAGGCTCTATAACACAGGCAATTCGCCTGTTTTCATTCCCTTGTTTGTGACCGACCGCAGGGCCAAAATGCATGGAACTGTTTTCGGATACTTTACCCATGCGGTCGGTCAAATCTTTGGAACCCCATATCTCACGAACCATTCATCCGAATTACTTGAATTTTGGATATGTTGCCCCCCTGAATAAGGGCTATCCAGCGATGCTGGATTTAAAGGTGTACCCCCGGGTTTTGGGGTACATCCAGAACTTGGCTGAAAAAGTGTACCGGATAATTGAGTTTAATGTTATCTGAGGGGAGGGGATGTGTGGGCTGAACCATGTATGTGATTGGTTATTTTATGCCTCCCCCTGGGTGTGGCCTGTATGTGGATTAGTGTAATAAAAGCCAGGCTGGATGAGCCAGTCCAGAGTTCCTGTTTTAACCTCAAAGTGATGTGTCGTCTCATTATTGGGGGAAGGATTTATTGTATGCTGTTCCAGTTGACTGCTAGGGGTACAAGCCTATTCATATGGTTCCTATTCAATGGTCTACAGCATTCATATGCTTGGGAGAATTTAAAGGTTTCTTGGATTCGGTGATTATGGTGTCTGCCAGAGTGCTTGGAGTCCTCAGGAAGCACTAGGAGCATCCATTAACGGAGGTACCCAGTCGGGGTGCCAGGCGATCCGTTACATTGGTGGCAAGCGGTGGGATGGCGTCCTAGTGTGAGGTAAAGCAGCTCAGAGACACTGTTTGGATTTACAAATTGAGGGCAACGCTAGCAGTCGTGCAGCGCCCCTGGGAGCAGACAAGTATGGAAGGTTCTGGCTCTGGAGATGATTGGCTGGCCGAGGTGAGGCAGCGAGTGGCCGAGTATGGGGATGATATACCCATGGAGACACGCCGGGTGATCTGGAACCAGGTCATGGCTGAGCGAAACACAAGGCTGGACCGAGAATTCCGGTTGGCGAAAGAGAGGAAGTATGCTCAGCAGCAGGAGCGTTACAGCAGCCGAGTAGAGGCTGCATCCGAGGAGGTTAGCCGTCTTTCCCTGAGGCGGCGGGAGGAACCCGAAGTGGGGGTCCTCATAGACTGGTCCTGTGAGGAACCACAACAGGCAGGTAGAGATGGGACCAAGGTCTCTCCACCGGGATGCTGGGCAGCCAGCCCAGATCCCCAGCAGCAGCCAGAGTTGCCAGGTGGGGAAGCAGGTGGCCCTTACTCACAAATGTTGAGGGGCCTCACGGATTGGTCCTGGGAAGACCCACAGATGGCAGGTGGAGATGGGACTGCGGTCTCTCTACCGGCCCTACAGGGATGCTGGGCAGTCGGCCCAGATCCCCAGCGGCAGTGTGCGTTACAGGGAGCTGAAAGTGCCGTTCTTGCTCCCCAGAGGCAGTCTACGGTGCAGGGAGAGGAGCCTGATATCCCCTCTCCCCAGCGGTTGAAGGTGTGTAAGGGAGAGGAGTTTGTTACCCCCTCTCCCCACCGACAACCTAACCCACCAAGGGGAGACAGTAAACCCCTCACCAGCGCAGATGGGACCGTGGTCTCTGCGCCCAAGTTACAGGGAGCTGAAGGGGCCGTCCTCCCTCCCCAGCGGCAGTGTGATTTGTTGGGAATTGGGAGCCCAGTCTCCATTCCCCAGCGGCAGTGTGAATTGCAGGGAATTGGGAGCCCAGTCTCCATTCCCCAGTGGCAGGCTGAGTTACAGGGGACAGAGGTAGTTGGTCCTACCCCCCAGCAGCAGAGTGATATGCCGGGAAGGCAGTGTGAAGTGCAGGGAGAGGAGAGCAGCGTCCTCCCTCCCCAGCGGCAGGCTGAGTTACAGGGGGCAGAGGTAGTTGGTCCTACCCCCCAGCAGCAGCGTGATTTTTTGGGAATAGAGAGCCCAGTCTCCGTTCCCCAGCAGCAGGACACTGAATTGGGAGGAGAGACAGTCGGTCTCCCTCCACAAAGACTGAAAGTAGGCATGGGAGAGGAGATTGTTACCTCCTCTCCCCAGCGGCAGATCATCAATGGGCAGAGTGTTCTAATGGGAGAGGAGATTGTTACCACCTCTCCCCAGCGGTGGATCATCAATGGGCAGAGTGTTCTAATGGGAGAGGAGCTGGTTACCACCTCTCCCCAGCGGCAGCTTAATGTACCAGGGGGAGACTGTAAGCCCCACACCTGTGCAGATGGGACCGTGGTCTCTGCACTTCCAGCACAGGGGGTAGGGATGGTCGGTCCTGCCCCCCCACAACAGGGCTGTTTAGCCAAAGGGGAGACAGTCTGTCTCCAGCAGCAGAGCTGTGTAACTCAAGGGGAGACAGCCGGTCTCCAGCAGCAGAGCTGTGTAACTCAAGGGGAGACAGTCGGTCTCCAGCAGCAGAGCGGTGTAACTCAAGGGGAGACAGTCGGTCTCCAGCAGCAGAGCTGCGCAGCTAAAGGGGAGACAGTCGGTCTCCAGCAACCAGGCTCCAACCAGACTACTCCTGTAGTAGTGCTGGCACCAGGGCAGAGTACCGCTGGTCTCTGCCCACTCAGCAACCCACCAAAACAGCCTACCAGTCCCCCACACAGCCATGGTGAGGCACCTGGACCTGGACAAGTTTTTCTCTTACTCAGGTGTAGTAACCATTTATTGTGGGTGGGCTGTACTGCTGTTTCTGTTTTGTGGGTGGGCTGCTGGACTAACAAGGGCACTGGCCGGCAAGAGGTCAGGTACCCTGTTAGTCTGTTTGGAAAAGGGGAGAAATGTGGCGAAACCAACCTCGCCACTGGGCCCTGGAGAAGCCTGTTTGCTAGCCTCCTACCTACTGACTATGGCCCCTGGGTTATTTGGGGCATATTGTACTGTATATTGCTGCTACTGGCCCTTTTAACAGCATCTATGGACATATTGGGACTTTTGGGACTACTGTCCCTTTAAGACTGTGCTACATATTCTAGTGTACTGCCTGTAATATTATATGTGTATTTGTGTGTTAAGTTTAACCTGGGATATGTATGCAGCATTCACCTGATTGTTCGGTAGAATCACTCCATTCATTATATTGAGTGAAACTACCGAACAACCAGACCACCCAGGACTAAGTGTGCCTCCAATTACAGTTTGCAACAATGTTGCAAACGGGTAATTGGCAATCAGTGTAATGTATTCTTTGTCCTCTGGGTGGCCGCCATTCGGGAAACAAACACGTGGCGGCGGCCATCTTAAACTACCGAACAGCGGTGTTTTGCCGTCGAGTGTCTGGAACTAAAATCGGACACTTGACTAGGCAAACACCGCTGAGACCTCCATACTTCCAGAAATTCGTATGGAAACTACCGAATGACCCGCCGTTCGGTAGAAAGAACCCCATAAACAAGGGAATTCATTCAAACCCTCTCCAGGCTCTATAACACAGGCAATTCGCCTGTTTTCATTCCCTTGTTTGTGACCGACCGCAGGGCCAAAATGCATGGAACTGTTTTCGGATACTTTACCCATGCGGTCGGTCAAATCTTTGGAACCCCATATCTCACGAACCATTCATCCGAATTACTTGAATTTTGGATATGTTGTCCCCCTGAATAAGGGCTATCCAGCGATGCTGGATTTAAAGGTGTACCCCCGGGTTTTGGGGTACATCCAGAACTTGGCTGAAAAAGTGTACCGGATAATTGAGTTTAATGTTATCTGAGGGGAGGGGATGTGTGGGCTGAACCATGTATGTGATTGGTTATTTTATGCCTCCCCCTGGGTGTGGCCTGTATGTGGATTAGTGTAATAAAAGCCAGGCTGGATGAGCCAGTCCAGAGTTCCTGTTTTAACCTCAAAGTGATGTGTCGTCTCATTATTGGGGGAAGGATTTATTGTATGCTGTTCCAGTTGACTGCTAGGGGTACAAGCCTATTCATATGGTTCCTATTCAATGGTCTACAGCATTCATATGCTTGGGAGAATTTAAAGGTTTCTTGGATTCGGTGATTATGGTGTCTGCCAGAGTGCTTGGAGTCCTCAGGAAGCACTAGGAGCATCCATTAACGGAGGTACCCAGTCGGGGTGCCAGGCGATCCGTTACACACTGCATTTTCACCTACACACTGACCCCTACCGGTTTTTGGTGTACTACAGGCTTCTTAGATATTATCGCATTTCATGTACAAATCAACAAACTCTTTTTTCGCCTACACACTGACCCCTACTGGTCTTTTGGTGTACTACAGGCTTCTCAGACATTATTGCATTTCATGTACAAACCAACAAAACACTGCATTTTCACCTACACACTGACCCCTACCAGTCATTCAGTGTACTACAGGCTTCTCAGACATTATTGCATTTCATGTACGAACCACTGCATTTGCGCCTACACACTGACCCCTACCGGTCATTCAGTGTACTACAGGCTTCTCAGACATTATTGCACTTCATGTACAAACCAACTAACCACAGCATTTTCGCCTACATGCTGACCCCTACCGGTTAATCGGTATACTATAGGCTTCTCAGACTTTATTTCACTTCATAAGCAAACAAACTAACTACAGCATTTTCGCTTTTATACTGACTCCTATCTGTCAAACGGTACGATTAACCCTTAAAGGACACATGATATGTGTGACATGTAATGATCCCCTTGTATTCCAGAAGTTTGGTCCTTAAGGGGTTAAAGGGTATTTTAACATACAATCAGCATTTCTGACCCCTACTGGTCAACGGCATGGTCTTCACATGTCATATACAATGTCATATACAATTTACCAGCCAATATAAATTACACATAAGATTGTTTTAAACATAACCATAAACCATAAATTAAACTCCAGCACGGGCTCAACTTCAGGTTTAATTCACAATAATTTACATTTCACACCAAGACCAACAGTGCTTCTATCAATACTGCCACCTACAGGTCTGTCAAGTACATTGACAATTTTCATGGGGTTTTACAAACACCAAAACACTGACACCTATAGGTCAACAGACAAACAACATTTCACATACCAATCAGTATCCAACTACACTTCCACCTATAGGGCACTCGGCAGATCTCCAGTGCACTTGCATTTTGCAACACCATGTTCACTGACCCCTACCATTCAATAAGACATCCAACAATTCACATAGCAAGCACTATATCAACATCTGGTATAAATACATATATTATTACACAATAGCAGACGCATCTGTATATACGTAACTGGTAATATAGTTCACATACATTTTTCACAGCATGCTGCTCACGCAACAGACTTTCCCCTAGCAAGGGGACATACAACATACAAGGTGGAGACAGACCACATTTTCACTTGTACATACAGCACTTAATGGGTTAAGATTGATACATATTTAACCAGTATGGCTACGATGTTTAATATTTACACATCACAGCACTTTACTTTTCACATATACTGTACGTATTAAGATAAGCTTGGTCTATGCCATATTTCCTTATGCCATACAGTTTTATCCATTCAGGTTACAGTTACTACTAAAAAACCTATAGGGATTGTCAGGTTCAATACCATACTACCAAGTACATACACCTGCTCACGTAGTTATTCATCTCTTACCTTCCCTGGAATAGTAACAGTATACTGGCAATTAGGGTTCTAGGGCCCAATAGGTATTACCCCCTTTTTTCTCTGCATTATGCTTCGGTTAGTGGTCCCGCGAGGCCAACACCCCGCCTCACACTCGGAGGCATACACCCCTCGGGCCACTCGTGAGCTAGCCGCCTCGCATTGTATCATAGAAAGGGCCTCACCTGTCACTCCCCTTCCTATTTTCTGGTTACTGTCACCGAGAGGCCAACATCCTGCCACAACGTTCGGTGGCCACTCAAAATCCCCTCGCGCCAAGCATAGATAGAGCCTCTCAAGCCACTTGGCAACTAGCAGGGCCTCACCAGTCACCAAAAAACACCAAGCCTAATCATTTCGCCTTACGGCTTAGCTAGCAAGCCAGTGCAAGAACCTTGGGTACAAATAATAATTGCAGTCTTTATTGTTATTTAAGTATTTCTCACAAAGATGGTGAAGAATCACCTCTTCCTAGCACCCCGGCTAGAATTGATACACCTTCAAGCAGAGGAGATGTTGCTAGTCCAGCAGCAATCAGATCCTGGACGATCCCACACATTACCACCGACCTAAGGAGGTGACAAATCCCCTACCCTGCTACAGCAAGGAAAGCAGAGTTATTCAAACTCCTCCATACATCAACGGACAACATGGAGGCAGGGGAAGGCCCAGCTACATCAACTCAGGTGACACCCAGGCTATACTAGCCTCACTCATAAACTCATGAGCCAAAAAAATTATGACAGACTGGCAATCTCGAGTTGGTCACCACAGCCCTCACAAGGCTGGGCCTCACGCTACTGTACAACCAGCACCAACCAAAACTCGGTTACCTGGTACAATCAATTCTTATGACACACAAGACGTTAACCCTGCACGTATGATGTCAGCACATTGGGGAAGCAAGGCATATATATGTATGATGATGTATCTGTGGTGGTCAGATCCAGGGATTCCAGGTAAATCGGGAACTGACCATCCCTTGGTTGGGTTGGCAATTGGAATATGTAGAGATGTTTATTTTTGCAGGTACCCATACAGAAGGGATTTTGTCCCAAACAAATGGACGAGCGCTCTCAGGCTCCAGGTACCAGCACCTCTGAACTACCAGAGACCATTGATATGAGTAGTTGCATTGCATATAGACTGTTGCATATATGTTCAAATGGTTCAGGGCACATGACAAACCATGTGTCCCAATACAACTTACAAATAACGTACTCACCATCTGTACACACCAATGCATTTTCAACACTACTGACTCATCACCCTTCCAGACTTGTAGTAGATTTACTAAAGCTCTGGAGCTTCAAAGGGCTCCCATACAGGTATCATAAACACACCTTCAAGGAATATAGCATGCCCTCACTTACAGTCAGCACAACAAAACCATTGGCTGTAAACACACTCATAGCCAAGATTTGCAGAGGGGTCTTCCAATCTCCACCATTTACAGCAGGGCACCAAACACAAACACATTGGTATTGTCACAAGGAATCTTCCCTTAAACAAAGACTAACCATAGACCTATTTGCACCACAAACCTCCGCTACCCCAAGTCTCAACTCCCTCATACCCTCCGAGGAGTTTTCTTACTATACAACACCATTGATCTACCTTTACAGCTATCACTCAAGCATGGGTTGAAGCTTGGTTAAGTAAGACCAATATCATCAACGCAGTAAACGGCTACCATCTACCCTACACACTGGCACTTACATGGCATAAATTGGGCAATCCTTTCCCTGCTCAACTTTCGAGCTACAGATTAGCCTACTATCGATATTCGCAGATACTCTGTGCTGGTTATGATAACATATCCAGAGGTCTTACAGTCATACACTATCTAGAAGACTTCTTGTTGATCAAAGATAACATATTTTTCACTAGAAGCCTCACGGCAGCTTAGTCTGGTGACCACTTGGGCGTCCCAGTACCCCATAAGAAACAGAAGGCCCAGACACTATCATCACATTACTGGGCATATGACTTGAGTCGGCATCCATACACGCAAGTTACCACAAGACAAATAGGGAACATTCTCATCTACATCAATCACTACCTCCTGCTTAGTACTTACAACTGCAAGGAACTACAATCCCTACCAGGTTCCTTAATTTTGCCATGCCAATCATACCACAAGACCATGCTTTCACATCCAGAGTACTTTCCCCTTTTTTTTCCACACTTCCAACATGATGATCAGAGGATGTCCCTAGACACCTCAGCAACAGCAGACCTGCACATGGGGGGGGAATTTCTTAACCACTTGGCATGGTAAAAGCATGTTCCTTCCAGGATTGTCTGACACTTCTCCAACCAGATGGTCAGACGCGGCGTCTACCACTGGTTTGGCAGCGATCTACCGGGAACGATTGCTTTGGAGCTGTTGGCCATGGCATCCAGGTTTGGAAATTTTTCCACCACCTCAGCCCCTTTGGGAGATCTACCCCATTGTAGCAGCTGCTGTGGCATAGGGTAAATCATGGTCAGGGTCATCAATCCGTTGTTACTCTGACAACTAGGCACATGTCATATCATCAACAATCACCACTACTCATCCATAAGGTCATGATATTTTTGGGGAACTCACTATATATATATGTATACATCCCTGCCGATAATTGTCTCATTTATATTCCAGGCATGTTCATCATACGCTTCCTACAGCCGCCCATACAGTCACGGCCACGCTTTCGTTCCAGAGACAAAATCATGGATTAGACATACTCATGCAGCATAGCATGCACTATCCCACCTAGCACTTTCGTCCCATACTTGTAGAACACATAACACAGCTTTTCACCTGGCTTAAAGAATCTCATTGGAACACGACATAGCTCAACCTGTGTCATAACATTTCTCCTAGGGTTTGCTTCTTTTTGCCACCTTAAACTTAAACTATCTCACACACCATTAATTATATAGTTTACAGGCATTCAACAACACAGGATAACCTATGGCCAAAACTACCATAACTTCATGCTATCATACCAGACAAGAATATACTCAGAGGTTTTCAGGAATCCATTCTCCCACGTTCCTCTCAGAGATTACCAATAGCCATCCAACTTTTCATCCTTATCGGACCTATTAGATCTACAACCATTCAATTATACTACCAAGTCGGCCATTGCCAGCCATGCACATTGCCTTTTATGCCTTTCTCAGGCCAGAGAATTCACTACCATCACCACCACTCAGACAGATCATTGTCTTCAACGATCCCACGTACGTAAACACATATTTCATTACCTATTGGCTCTACCACATTCCGAAACGAGTCAACACGGACCAACAGTAGAGATAAGATACTATCCTACCCACAACAAATGGTGTTCACTTTCGGTCCTAGATTCCTACCTTCAAAATTCTTCCAGGAATTAAATACTGTAATGCATTTAAGGAAATGTCTGGTTAATTTGTATACATTTGTTGACTGTATTAAATCTTTTGATTATTCATTTTTGCCCTCTTTATTTACAGGCCTACCGTATCGTCGGTCTCGGCACACCACAACCGACTTGCTCACTTTATACTATCCTACGCTTATGCTGGATCCTTACTCCATATACGGCTATTGCCCCTTACACAAGTATTAAGGCCGTTTGGCCTGTATTTGTGGGAGGGGCTTAAATTAATTCACTCCCCTATATAAGGGACACTCCTTACCTGACTCATATCGCTTGAGGTTAGCATCAGAATGACCCTCCCACCCACTCCTCATTTCAACACTTTCTCTTTTCTTTCCATTTACTTTAATTTCTTACTCCTTGGTGGGCCCTCTTTATTTACAGGCCTACCGTATCGTCGGTCTCGGCACACCACAACCGACTTGCTCACTTTATACTATCCTACGCTTATGCTGGATCCTTACTCCATATACGGCTATTGCCCCTTACACAAATATTATATATTATTATATTATATTATATATTATTATATTATATATATTATTATATTATATTATATATTATTATATTATATATAATATAATATAATAATATATATAATATAATAATATATATAATATAATAATATATTATATAATATTTACTATATATATTATATATATTTATTTTATATATATATTATTATATTATATTATATATTATATTATATATTATATTATATATATTATATTATATATATTTAATATATATAATATATAATATATATAATATATAATATAATATAATAATATATATAATAAATATATTTAATATATATAATATATATATATATATTTTATATATATATATATATTTTATATATATATATATATATAATTAATTTAACCTACCCGCCAGCCTCCTTACCTTTGGGAATGCTGGGGGGGGGGGGTTTCTCTATCTCCCTGGGGTCTAGTGGGGCTGCCGGTCGGGCTGCTGGGCTGGTTGCTGGGCGGGTGGCTGGCGAGGGAGCTCTTCCTCTGAGCTCTCTGCTCAGCTCCCTCTCGCGCCGCAGAGTGAGGCTGGGAGCCGGAAGATGACGTCATATTCCGGCTCCCAGCCTCACTCTGCGGCGCGCGAGGGAGCTGAGCAGAGAGCTCAGAGGAAGAGCTCCCTCGCCAGCCGCCCGACCAGCCCATCAGCCCGACCGGCAGCCCAGTTAGCCGCAAGGCTAACAAGGCACTTGCCCTGGGCATTTGGGGGCGGCGTTTTTTGCCGCCCCCTGGAAAATGCCGCCCAAGGCAAATGCCTTGTTTGCCTTGCGGCTAAAACGCCCCTGACAGTGGTGTATATACAGGGGTTGCAGCTGCGACCGGGCCCGTCACACCGGGTCCGTCACTTTCCATGATGATTAATCCACCTTGGTACCAATCAGAAACCTCTGCTGTAATGCCCCATTGAGAGGTAGTCCAGGAGTAGTAAATTGAAAAGCTGATCCCAGAAAGCACTGTAGCAGCCAGGGATCAGCTGTCAATCATGCCCTAGGACTCCTCTGACAGGATGTCACAGTGGTCCTATGTGTAAGGCCACTTAGCAATTTTGATCCATCTGAATTAAATTTGTACAATGAATAGTAGGATTAGAGCGCAGGGAAGGAAAAAAAAAAGCTATGTTTCCTACTCTATAAGTGAATATGATTTGATGTAATATTCTGAAGTGTCTAAAAGATGCAGCACTCTGATGGGGATACCTTTAGTGTAGTGAGTCTAAAACTCCAAAGCGAGCAGCAGCACTAAGTATAGGGAAATAGTCTCTAGCGCTATACAAAATGTATACTTATATAAACAGTTACATTTAGGACTGCACTAGGCTATTATACACATATAGATGTACACAAATTACGTGTTAGACAATATCTACTAGATCGCTAACTTTGCACTAATTTTTCACACAATTATACAATAAAACTAAATATGCATGCTTTAGAAAGATTCATTGTTAGGCAATATCATTTAAATATCTTAATTAGTACTAAAAGATAAAATAGTGAAAATGGGGAGACAATAAAATATCAGTCGATAGCGTTGTAATATTAAAAATGTATCAGTGTTTATTAACTAATAACATAAAAAAAGTAAACAAATTAACAATTGGTCTCTCACATGTTCACAGGTTGTTATCGGCATATCAAGGAAAAAGCTGAATTGACTGGTGAATGCTTCCTCCCTACTCTCGGACTTGGCATTTTGTATGCAGTTAGGGCACTGAAAAGTCTGTGTTGCTTGTGCTCAACTTGGAGGGTGTCCGTATGTCCTTGAGTTAATCCTTGGACAGGTTATTCAATGAGTATAGTCTCTTGAACATTTCATGATATACAGCCAAATCGATTTATAAATGGTTCGATTATATTGTCTAGCCCCTCCCATTAATAAAATACCTTTTATGCATAATGCATGAGGTGGGTGGGGGCGGTTTCTTTGTTTTTGTGACTCTTTCAAAATCACTGACAGATTCAACATTTTCTTCCTATTTTTTCCTCTCTCCTCCTCTTTCTCTCACTCTATTTATCTTCTTTTTTCCCAGTTTTGTGCCAGAGTTTCAGTGTAGAGCTTAACTTACTGAATGGAATGATCAGCTGATGCTCTCAACCAATGAGCTAGCCCTGCATTGCTATGCTTTGTTCTGGAAAGCTAATTGGAACTCATGTAGGGAGCTGCTGACTCTCTATCATTAGTAAAGTGGAGGTGGTGAATGATAACCCCAGTTATGAAGTCACACCAGACCAGAAAAGTGAATTCAAGATTATGTCTTTAAGACAGTCCCTTAGCTATAAAAAAAAATGCAATTGCTGAGGATCTCTCATATGATGTATCAATCCCCCTCACCACCACCCCCTCCCTCCCCCCCAAAAAGAAATAAACAAAAACAGCACAGTACTTTTCACTTTTTTTTGGCAGTTCTCAGTAGGAAATGTTCATCCATTCCTTCATTTTAGTTGAGATATTTTATAATAAACATTTGCAAGGTTTCTTATGGTCATATTATTTCACTATTATTAACTGTATTATTACATATCATAAAGTAAGAATAGTAAAATTACTTTAAATAATTAGTCATTTGGAATACATTCTTTAGCTTTGTCACTTTCTAACTTTGTCAAGTTCATACGCCCTGGCATCTGTCTGTGTTTTCTAAATAAGAATTTAATGTCACTCTAAAAAAATGGTTTTCAGAAATAAACCTGAATATTTGCAAAGTCTTTTGTCGGTGCATAACAACTACATTGAAAAGCATGAAGTCTAAAATTGCCCAGTTGTTCAGGTTTTAGCATTCTTTTCAATCTGCTAAAGAAAGCATTTATGCAAATAATATTGTATATTATTCTTCATACCAATTGCATAGTGTATGTTTCAGAAGACTCTGAATACTATTTAACTTCTGCCATTTAAAGATGATCTACTTCTAGTGCTTCATGTATTCATATATTGTTTTTTAAAGTAAAATACCACTTATTACATTCATCATAGGTACATAGCACAAACTAACATGCAGTTGTTATTGTAAAGTGTATTGTCCCACTGACTATTATTTCAAACCACTTATTTGACCATACTTTGTTCCAAATTCCCTTCACTTGCAATCTGAAAATTTCAACACATTGTATTTCAAATAAAATGTCACTATTTGTTCAAACTGTGTTTTTCTATTTAAATTCTGCAATGTTTATTCTCCTAATTAAGGCTCCTTTTGACTCTTGTGCATTTTAGTGAAAAGTGTGTTTATATTTAAATTCATTATTTTTCACTATTATTTAAAATCTCTTATTTAAATTTTTTTTATTTATTTTGTTTCAACTTCCCTCAAAAAACCCACATTGTATGTCAATTCAAATCATGTCACTATGTACGTAACATTGTGCCTTTCTATTTAAACTCAGCATTACAAACAAGATTACTTTGACATTCCTGTTGTAAATTTGCATACATTTTGTACCTATATTTAAATTCATCATTTTTTTTACTATTATTTAAAACCTGTCAACGTACCACTTTTATTTTTTGTTGTTGTTCCAAACTCCTTCAAGACTTTAAGGCAGGGGTCCACAAACTGCGGCCCCCCAGATGTTGCTGAACTACAACTCCCATGATTCTTTGAATTACATCGATAGCCAGAGAACCATGGGAGTTGTAGTTCAGCAACATCTGGGGGGCTGGAGTTTGAGGACCACTGCTTTAAGGCTTTATCACAAAAACACAACAGTGTAGGTCATCTGTTGAATTAAAAAAAAAGTCAAAATTTTCTGAAATTCTGCCTTCGTATTTAAATTTAGTAATGTTTATTCTCTAGAATGCGGTTGTAAATTCGAGGCATGTGCTGTCACTAACTTCTCTCTCTTTATGCACGACAGCAGTGAAATTCTCAAGCCTGAGTGCAAAATCACTATCCGATATTAATTATTTAATATGTTAGCAAATATTAAACTTTCCCAGGTGCAATAATTGGCAAGAGCTATTGAAAGATGTTAAGACGTAAAAATAAAATACGCTTCTAATCTCACAGGTGAAACACTGTGCCTTATGGATTTTTCAGGGTATACAAAACTCTTCTACATTTGTTATTCATGCACGGAGCAATAAGAATATTAATTTAGAAGTAAATATGAAATATACAAGAAAGAAATAAGGTCAAAATCAAATCAGTCAAGGTGATGTGGCATATGGTTTGCTGTTTGTTTTACAACAGATCAATATTGCTCTTTGAAATATTAAAGGAAAATGTATGTAAAAGTAATACATTTTATGGCATCTGAAAATGGAGAATTATAACTATCGTTGGCTTATTTGTGAGGTTGTTTTCTAAATTGTTCAGGGATATCAGTATGATTTATTTAGCTCACACATTTTATGAAGCTGGTGCAAGACCTGAAATTAAATAGCATGAACTATGGATTGTATTTTTTTTAAGGAAAAATTGAAACAATTCTGAAGCCAAGTGGTAACTTTGGAGAAATGAACAGAAATGTTTCATTGGTTTCTACCGAGATTTTCCCAAATGCAGAAATTGCATCAGTTTTGCCTTCACAAATAAAAAAAATCTATGTTTGGTAGAGAAACATGATGTAGGAAATATTATCCCTACAGTTAAGCACTAAAAAAAAGCAAAAATATACATATATATGAGGCGGACCGCCTGGTACCCTTACTGGATGTAGCTCCACAGAGCAAATGTATTTATGCCTTTCCTTTTTCTTGTTTCTGTATCCCCATTTATTTTTTGTATTTACTGTATTTATTTGGATTATTAAAACAAATAAAGAACAAAGGTCGTTCTCATGGTTGTTGACCAACTTGCATCGATTTTTGCTCGGGAGGTCTTTCATTTGCATGGGTTATTCAAAATAATAATATCAGATAGGGGTAGCCATTTTGTGTCCAGATTTTGGAGGGCTTTTTGTACACAAATGGGAATTCATCTTTCCTTCTCCTCGGTCAACCACCCGCAATCCAATGGTGCCGCGTAATGAGCTAATCAAGCCTTGGAACAGTTTCTACATTGCTATATTTTAGACCACCAGAACTACTGATCTGATCTGCTACCCTGGGCAGAGTTTGCCCACAATAGTGCTATTAATGCCTATTCCCGGATATCCCTGTTCTTGGCGAACTAAGGGTTTTTGCATTTAACATCCTGCAGTAGCTCCAACAACTCCAAGGCCTTATCTCACACTCATACTCACTCATAATAACAACAATTGTGATGCTCTACATTTAACATCCTGCAGTAACTCCAACAACTCCAAGGCCTCATCTCACACTCATACTCCTGATTGTGATCACTCATACCAGTGATTGTGATGCTATGCATTTAACATCCTGCAGTAACTCCAACAACTCCAAAGTACTGAATGAAGCTTGAAAGATAGTTCACCTCATTTATTCTTACATTTTTATCACTGTAATTTAATGTTTCTAATCAATATTTCATGTACAGTTTTCATTAATATTTTGGGTGATAGAATTTGGTTGATAAACTTTTCAATTGTATACAACACATTTCGACTCTACTCCCCTCTCCTCCCCCCATCTCACCTCCTTACCCTCCCTTTCCCTCCCCTATGCTCCTACTGGCTGTAAATACCTTTATATAACTGTTCTATCGGCATCTCTTCAGGCCTCACCTCACAATCATTCTCACTCATAGGAACAGTGAATGTGATGCTCTGCATTTTTTTTCTGTTCTTCAGGCCTCATCTCACACTCATAATCACTCATAGGAACAGCGATTGTGATGCTCTGCATTTAACATCCTGCAGTAACTCCAACAAATCCAAGTACTGACTGAAGCTTGGAAGATACTTCACCTCATTTATTCTTACATTGCTACTATATTATCATGTGTTACTATTGAATTGTTTTGAATTATACTTGTAGTTTGCCACTGTAATTTTCTGTGAATGCAGCTTTTATCATTGTTATTTAATGTTTCTGACCAATATTTCATGTACACAGCTATTCATATTTTCAATTATATACAACACATTGCTACTCTACTCCCCTCATCTCCCCTAATTACTAAATTCCATCTTTATTCCCTTTCCATTTTACCAATAGCTTCTTCTCTCTGTTAATTCTTTAAGCCATCACCTCCAAATTTCCCCTGCTACATTTTGTCTCAAATCCCCATAGTATCCATTAGATTGTAAGCTCATGGGCTATCTAGGTAAGCAGTTTGTATAAAAGAGCTTCAATGGCTAGTTATCAGCTTACCGGCAGGGCTCTCTCTACCTCTTGAATTTGTCTATGTTTATTGTATGTTCTCCACTAATTGTACAGTGCTGCGGAATCTGTTGGTGCTTTATAAATACCAGTAGTAAATAAATAAATAAATGTTGCCTTATACGTTTATGCCACAAGGGATACCGGCATACCGGCATTGGAGGACCATCTCCGAGAACTCTGCTCCACTTGGGTGCAGGTACAGAACTCCTTGCGACGCGCAATGCAGAACTACAAACTCCAGGCCGACCGCAGATGTCTTCCTGCACCTACCTATCAGGTCGGAGAGAGGAACTAGCTTTCTTCCTGCAACCTAAGTCTCCGTGTTCCCTCACAAAAACTGGCACCCTGCTTCATTGGGCCAATTCGTATACTTCGAAGGCCTATGCACTTGACCTACCTCCTAGCATGCGCAACTCTAACGTA
The DNA here is from genome assembly GCF_036172605.1 of Pelobates fuscus. Lineage (NCBI taxonomy): Eukaryota > Metazoa > Chordata > Amphibia > Anura > Pelobatidae > Pelobates > Pelobates fuscus. Next base: position 313,372,384 of record NC_086319.1, on the reverse strand, counting down.
TTTCAGGTTTTCCTCTTGAAACCCTTGGTGTGTAATCGCTACACCAACTTGGTGCCACGTCCACATCCTGTTCTGGTTGCTAACCATGAAGGATAGGAAATACGCAGCATCGTTGATTCACAAGTGTTCAGAGGACAGATCTAATACTTGGTGCACTGCAGAGGGTACGGTTCAGAAGAACGTTCCTGGGTATAGCCTCTGATGTCCATGCCCCATTCTCCTTCATTCCTTTTATGCCCGCTTTACCATTAAACCTGGAGGTGGTCATTGAGGGGGAGTTACTGTCAGGGTTTCTCTGCTGTTTTAAACGGCAACCCTTCCTATCTCTGTGTCTGATCTATTCAGATGCTTTTTAACGATCAGCTCTTCATTACCGTTTCCACAGTTACTCACCTGGTTGTCAGTAGCCAGCCCTTATGCTAATCAGTGCAGCCTTTTAATGCAGCAAGTTCCAGTACCTCCTTGCCCTTGCGTGGTTTCCTGTATCCAAGAAGACTTCCCTTTTCCTGTGTATTCCTGGTTCCTTACTTCTGGCCTTGTTCATGACTCCACTGCTCTCCATTCTCCTGATTCTGGCTCGTCTGACTACCTGCTTTGGTGCCTGACCCCTGCTTGTCTCCTGGACTTTGCTTTTGGTTTATTTCATTTGTGGCTATTTATTAATAAAGGTGTTTTGCATCTATGTTCTGTCTCTGTCTTGTTCCTGGTCCCTAACAATAGCGCTCAGATCCATGTAGTGTAAAGGAAGTTCTGACTGGCCGCATACGTGGTCCTATGCCCCAAATAGTTTCAGGGCGTTTGGTACTTTGGCCAGTCAACCTTCGGGGGTTTCTGCATCTGAAAAATGGGGTGCTCTGTCTGGTTCTTAGGTAGCGTTTGTGCCTCTTTGTCTTAGGCACCTTCCCTCCAAAAACTGCTCTCCTGGCGGGCTAAGTACCGCTAAGGGGACTGGGGATCCACACAGTCCTCATGACGAATTTAGTTCCATAACGATAATTATTATTATTATTATTGCCATTTATATAGTGCCAACAGATTCCGTAGTGCTTTACAATATTATGAGAGGGGGATTTAACTATAAATAGGACAATTACAAAAAAATTACCGGAACAATAGGTTGAAGAGGACCCTGCTCAATCGAGCTTACATTCTATAGGAGGTGGGGTGTAAAACACATTAGGACAGGAATTGTCGATCACGTCTAACTACTGCTGAGCACCATTCATGGGTTTCATGCGAACGGCCGCCAGGGAGCTAGAGTTCAGTTCAGTTGCAAAGAAGGGAAGTGCCGGACCAAGGGAAAGTGCCGAACTGCTTGGGGAGGCCAGGCAGGTTAACTCCCAAATTAGGTTTTTGGACATGGCCCATAGTCCTTGGGCAGGAGGCTAGCTAGCAAGCTTCTCCAATATATATATATATATTGTTACAATTGGCTAACCAACAATTCCGCCAATATTTTTTAATCTATATTAGATATAGTTACAGCTATAAAAAAAAATGAATAGTATTTGCATTTTAATAACTTTGCATCCTTTTTAAACTCAAGAAATAGCTTAACTATATGTTATAAAATGCATTCTTGGTGAGTGTAATTTATTATTTATGACACCATTTTTTTAACTATATTTGCTGTAAAATCACACAATTTTAGTTTTTGGACAAATCTATATACGATTTATAAGGTAATGTAAATATCTAATCAACTAATTATCTGGCAACAACACAGTATATAGAATCATGCAGACAATCAAACCAAACATTAGATCGGAGAAGAAATGTGATCAAAGTTATTTCACCAAGACTGGGAAATAGAAGATTGGAGATATCATGTTGAAGGATAGATTTTAATTTCTGCTGCAACATGCAGATGGAAGAGTCAGACTTTGATGTAATCCATCCTTCCTTATGTCAATGGTACAGGCTAGTGGTGCTACTGTAATTGTATGCAGATTTATACCAACTGAGCATTGGTTTAAGAAGCACTATAGTCACCTAGAACAATTGATCACACTTTAGTGGTCTGGGCACAGTGTCCCTAGTTCCTTAACCCAGTAATGTAAAATATTGTAGTTTTTGCTGTCATACTGGGGCGCTTTTACAGCACAGACCGAATAAAACTTGGTCACATGACATGGAAGATCCATAGGAAAGCAGCTATTCCTATTGGAAAAGTTTCAATGCATGTGCACGTGAGGAGCATGAAAGCATTGGACTGGACGCTCACAGAGAAGGCAGGGCCTTCTCTGTGTTGTTGGCGGAGGAGGAGAGGTCAGGAGAGTCAAGGAAGCCTCAATGCTGGAAACAGGTAAGCAAAACTTAGATTTGTATTTATTAATTTTTTAAAAAATGTTTTGCAGCGGGGTATAGGACCTGCTTTTATGTAGGTAATGGAACACTAAGTGTTAGCAAAAGAGATATGTATTCCTAACTATAAAGTGTTCCTTATAATGCCACCCTACATCGTTTTTTGATAAACATATGCATCCGTTTATGGCAAGAAGACACATCATGTTGATTCCCATGGATAAGACCTGTGTCACATAACAAACCTTATAAATAACCCTCATTATATCCTGCCCCAGTAATCTCCCTGTTGACCAGTCCTCTTAAAATCATATAAGGAAGCACAAATAATAGACTGTATAGAAAAATGCATATAAAACCCAAGAAGAATCTAGCCATGATTACATGGCAATATAAAATGTTTTCAATTTGGACATATGTGAACTTTCTAGTGCAAAAAACATAAAGCCATCTGGAATTAGTGGATAAACATCATGAAATGTTGTATTTTTTGTAATTTACAGTATTAGAATACAAAAGGGCTTAGTAACATTACATCCAAAACAGGAAGTTATGCTGGATCTATGATTCTTTGAAGATGGTTTTAAATAACAATTGGTGTAGAACAGTGCTTCAAAGAGGAGGAATATAATTTATTATAGTTTAGCAGTGATATGCTCATCTACTCCTGTTATAGCACATTTAACATGACTACCACACAAATGGATGCAAAGTATAAAAGTAGGCAATGGGTTATTTTTGCTTGAAAACTTATTCTACTGGAAGAATCAACTCAGTTAACCAAAAAAACTTTTTGGTATTACAAATGGGTGCATCATTATTAAATAGGTGACAATCTGGCCAGAATCGAGATGTCTTCAATAATGCATAATGATTTAAAGAATTCGTGTAGGGAATAAAAAAATATATTTTTTACGTTTGGTGTGACAACTTTGAATATGAAGGGCAATTTTATTTAATTGTCATTTGTATGTATGATACTATTGTCTAAAAATAGTTCAGCATAAATTTGGAGCTAGCATGAATACTATTTGTGATGTCTTTAATGCATTTTTGGCAAGAAATGTAATCTTCTCATTTAAACGGTTTCAGGATGAAAAGAGCAAGCACAAAGGGGATAATTACAACATCTGTGGCAGTTAATTTTTATTCATAAATTTGAGATCTGAGTGAACATTTTTCTTATAGCATATAGCTGACAAAATTGTTGATTATTATACTATAGGACCATATCTGTCAATTGGTATGCCATAGCTGCAGTATATTAAGTTGAATATTTACATACATAAAGTCTCTCTTCCGAAAAACAAATCTAAAAACTATTAAAATGAGAGAGAAAGCAGTAAGTTATTTATATTTATAAATGGTTGGTTCTATGAGTTATCCGTCACATTATCTCCATTATCAAGTCCTACACTACATAAGCTTATGCAACTTGATCCCACACACCATAGATAATACAGGATCTGAAATTATATTTACAGCATGTCAATTAATTACAAGTAAATAACACTGTTAAACATAATAATGCACATTCAGCTTCATGAGGCATCTAATAATGTTGGGAAATACATATTAAGGCAGCCAATTAGCCCAACTAGCCTGCAAATTGTCCCTTTTACTTAAAAGCAGTGGCTAATTTAGGAAATAGGCCAAGGTTTTAATAGCTTGTTGCATTTATGCTTCTGTATTGAGATTGTTAATATTTCAGAGAGGATTGATGCAATGTCTAAAACGATAGGGTCCTAAAGGGGATAGCCACAAGCAATATTAGACCCAGATACTTGCCTACCAGTTGGCAACATTGTGAATTATGTGTGTAATGTCTTTTATTTCTCTTGTTATTTGAATGTATTTGCCTGATAGCCATTTATGTATTTGCATGAAGTCAGTTATTTCATTCTTTGGCAGTGTGCAACTTATATTTGTTTATGCAAATAGGTTTGGTCAGTAGTCCACCTTGCAATTGCTTAACTTTGCAAATGTCCAGTGCTGACCAACCTATGCTTCTAAAATTCAGATTTATATACACAGTAATATATGTAAAACTTGAGAAAACATTTGTTTTCCCACTGGCAACATCACTTACTTCTACTACTGTAGCCTGTATCACTGGCACAGCACCAGCACATATCCAAGTTTATACAAATACAAAAAGAGAAGTCCTGCGGCAGCAATGACTACAGTACACAACAGCCCCAATATATAGTAAAAACCAAAGAAAAGAAAAAGTTACCTGCGCTCTCTCCTCAATCCCTATTTATATTTAGACAAATGGAGGTCATTTAGTTGCTCCAATGGCCATTGGGGGGAATGCCCGCCTGCCAACATCAAGGCAGACCCCCCTAAGCGGGTCCTTATACTGACCCTTCAGCCTGCTTCCTTGAGCTTCTGGCAAAGATATATCTAATGAGACAGAGAGGAGTATTTTTTATATACACCCCTATATACTTATTAACCCTTAATAGGGAACACATGGGAAGGGCGGCAGCATTGTAACAAGGCTGTGTGATACAAAGTAAATACAAATACAAAAAGAGAAGTCATGTGCTCACTCCCATCACTACTGGGCCGGCAGCAATGACTACAGTACACATCAGCCCCAATATATAGTAAAAAACAAAGAAAAGAAAAAGTTACCTGCACTCTCTCATCAATCCCTATGTATAGTTAGACACATATCCAAGTTTATCTTTTTATCTTTGAGATTCCAGTAGATACATTGAATGCAGTGTCTTTAGAATAATCATGGTTACCTTCAATTTTCTCCAGAGATACCTTCCCTTTTTTGAGATATACTAGCACCCTCAACAATACCTAGCACATTTTTCATCAGTATTGCTCAGGATTTTGCACATGTGCCTGGGTATTTTTCACAAAGTCAAGAACCTACCCACAGATATTTTAAGTTTCCCATTTTTGTGATAATTATGCATGGTGGCAGAGGTTGGGGACACACAGAGGAGGTATGTAGTAAAAATGTACACACAGAACAAGTGACTTTGGCAATATTAAATGTATGCTAGCTCATGCAAAGAGGCAATATCAGGTACTTAACAATATGACTTAATAGGCATCATGGTAATATGGTAGGATGAAACACATGACTAGGCAGTTGCCTTAATTGGTTATACATTGTTTAGGAAGGATTGGGATATAAAAAATAGGAAAGGTGAGGGCATGTTTGTATGTCAGCCATGAGTTAAAGCCAGATATTATTCTAGTTATATATGACAAGGAAAAGAGGAAATCAATTAGTGACCAAATATGCTATAAATCAGCTAAATATTGATATTAATGAAGAAGAACAACTGTTCAAGCAAATTGGAAAGCTGCACATCTGAGTATCACTTAGATAGATGAACTAGTAAGTCAGCTAGTGGAATTAGGTTTTTTCTTTTTTTTTTTATTCTTTATTTTTGTTGTGCGAGCTTTACATCTTGCTTGAATAGCCACAATGGCTAGAGCAAGCACATCTGTAACATGTATAACATCAGTATGGCGTTTATATCTACTGCACATTTTTTAAGTGGTGATAGTCAAACATAAAGTGAAAACATCAGCTTGTAAACTTATAAAGGATTGGTTCTGCACGGTCAGTAGTGTTGCTGAGAGCAGGGTATCGCTGGGAATGCTGTGAGTCCCTATGAGGGGGTCTAGCGTGTGTCTATGGATCGCTGTTGGTAACTTATTTTACCAGGCCTACTCCTTTGGGGTAGGGCAGGTGTACCCATGCTATTGGGGTGCCGGGAAACAACTTTACTTGGCCGTCTGAGGGGCCGGTAGGTGGAGAATGTGGCAGGGGCTACGACATGGCCTAGACTAACTTAGGCAGTTAAAGAGGGACGTGGTGTCTGTATGGTGTGTAATACAACTCCTTGTTGCTAAACTAAAACATGCTGTGTGCAGTTTGGAGTTGGGAGGGTTGGTTGGTGTACTGGAGCCAGCTTCCCGGGTTAAACCCGGTGTCTGTAGTGGAAGCCTGTGGGCCCTCCAAATGAGAACTAAAACCAAAATAGTTAACAAAGACATATTAAACTTGTTAGCCAGTTTAGACTGGAGGTGGTGGTTCATGATGCTGTCTTCCCCCATGCATCCCCTGATCTGGGATAAATGGGATGGCATTGGCTGGGTCCCAAGCTATTGTAGTTGGGGGGGTTGTGAGGCCCAGTTTCGCCACTACAGTGTCCATCTCTGCTATGTCCGTCACTCGGTGTTCGGTGTCTTGATGCTGTATTATGAGCACATGTGTCGGTCCCCAGCGGTATGTCACTCCTCTGGTTGCCAGTGAGGTTGTCAGTGGACGCAGGGATTTCCGCCATTGCAGGGTAGGGCGAGATAAGTCTGAGTAGCATGTGATGTCCATGCCCTCAAAGCTGTAGGGATTTTTTTCCTTTGATGGCACTCATGAGTGCTGTTTTGTCTTGTCCATTTTGAAGCTTGACCAAGAGGTCACCTGTAGTGGTGCTAGTAAGGTGTGGTGGTTTGAGTAGGCAAAACATGCCATCTAACTGTATCCCCTTTGCTTGTCTGGAGGGCAGCAAGGTTGCAAATAGCCTGCGAAGGAGATGGGGTAACTCTGCTGGGGTCACCGCGTCTGAAATGCCTCGGATTTTAATATGCTTCCATCTGCGTTTGTCCTCCATGGCAGCTAGTTGGTGGGACAATGCAGTGTGGGCTTTGGTGAGTTCTCTCACCTGTGTCTGGAGGTCTGTCACCAGGGTTACGTGTGTTTGAGTGAGTTTCTCCACGGTGCCCAGGCGGGCGGTAGACTCCCTGACATTATCCCTTACTTGGGAGATCTCTGCTGATAGTGTCTGGCGCAGCCCAGAGAGGAGGGAGGTAAGTATCTCTGTGGTCACCGGGTGGCCCGCTGTCGGCTGTACCTGCCTAGCCGGCTCTCGATATCCAAGAGATTCTAGATACTGCAGGGGGATGTCATCCGAGCAGTCTGAATATACGTCGATGTCGGCGCCATCTTAGGCCTCCTCAGTAGATCGACGATTTTCGGTGAATTGCCGTGGCTGATCAGGGCGCAGTTTTTGTTCTTTTTCCCCATTGGTGTTAGGGTGCCGTGGTGCTTTTTGCCGTGTATTAGGCAGCCGTTTAGGGCAATTATTGGGGTGTTAGGGCTTCCGATCGCCGAAGAGCTGCGGACATGCGACTGATCAGGTTGAGTGCTGGCTCCATCCCCGGAATTAGATTTTTTAACTTGTTAAATGGCACCTGCATGTCACAATTGATAGAAGCACTAACTAGGAATGATGCTTGTCTGAATCTGGTTATAACAAACAATGTTGATCTTTTGTCAACCATTCAAGTAAGGGAACACAATCATCTTTTGAAAGAAACTGAAAAAAGCAATTGCACACGGAGAATGCTAAAACTTATAATTTTAAAAAGGCCAATCTCAATAATATAAGGACAACTTTGCAACTCGTTGACTGGTGTAATCTCTTTCATGTAACCCCTTCCAACAAATACAAGAATGTTGCATTTCTCAGTATAAACCATTGGATAACCAATATAAAAGACACATATTGAAACCAATGTGGCTTGGTATGAGGGTAAGCTGAGAAATTAAAATCAGAAAATAATTTAAAGCAATTAGAAAATAATTTAAAGCATTTAAGTCAGATAAATCAGAAATTTCCTATTTAAGATATAATAAAGTCAATAATGCTCCCTCAATATTAGTGGCTAACCTGTTATATACCATATTTTGTTTATAGACTAGTTCCAATAATTTTAATTTGTGTGTATAGAGTTTTGAAGAGGTCCATAATTCCATTCATAGAGCTTCATTGCATTACGTGTTAATTTGATACCTAAATAAGTAAGGGCTTTGCATAATTTGCATAATGGATAATTGGTTTCTACAATAATTTCTTCAATTGGGGACAGTGCTACTCCACTATATTTGAATTTGTCAAAATTAATTGAAAAATTACAGTGGTGTCCATAAAGACTCATCTCTTTAGTAAGTTCAGGTAAGAAGAGCTAGTAGTTGAGTAACAGAAAAGAAGGAATCATCAGCATAAGTCAAAATCAAACATGATGATTTGCCATATTGAAAAATATAAATGGAACGTGAGTTGTAACTGTGTTCAGAAAGTGAACAACCTTGCTGACTGCCATTATTTATAAAAGCAGAAGTGGAAAGCCTTTCACCATTTACTTGTAGATTGGAATATAATGCCAAGACCCAAAGTCTTCACCTATCTCCAAAATCCAACACCTACATAAGTGTCCTCAGTTAGGGCTAGTCCACATGGTCAAATGATTTCTTGGGATTTGTGGATAAAAATATAGAAGGAATGGTGGAAGACTTGGGTCTATGGTGAATGTTAATAACCTAAATAGTGTTATCTTTAGCATTCCTTGAAATAATAAAGTCAACTTGATCTGTGTGGAGACAATCCTGTGGCTAAATGTTTCTAGAACAATTATAGGTCATTTTTAAAATTGATATGGGTCTATAGCTATTTGCTGCCTTACAAAAACTGTAATACTTCAGAAGGCAAATTATTGCACTAGAGCATATTAACCCCTTAAGGAACGGACTTTTTTTGCGATGTTGTACATTTGCGACCAGGCATCTTTTTGACACTTTTATGGTGGTTGTGTTTAGCTGTAATTTTCCGCTCTCTCATTTACTGTTCCCATACAAATTATATATTTTTTTTTCAGGACAAAAGGGGCTTTCTTTACATACCATTATTTATATAATCTCATGTAATTTAATTTTTAAAAAATGAAAAAAATATGATGAAAAATTGAAAAAAATACATGTTTTTTGACTTTTATGTAAAAAATCTTTTACTCATCTACAAAAGCGAATGAAAAAAACTGCTAAATAGATTCAAAATTTTGTCCTGAGTTTAAAAATACCCAGTGTTTACATGCTTTTTGCTATTTTTTTGCATGTTATAGGGCTATAGGTACAAGTAGGATATTGAGGTTTCAAAACCTATATTTTTTAAATGTATCAATAGTGACATTGTAACACTATTATCTGTCATAAATCGCTAAATAACACCCCACATGTACATATTTTTTTTAAAGTAGACAACCCAGGGTATTCAATATGGGGTATGTCCAGACTTTTTTAGTAGCCACTTAGTCGCAAACACTGGCCAAAGTTAGCGTTCATATTTGTTTGTGTGTGAAAAAAGTAAAAAACTAAATTGAACGCTAATTTTGGCCAGTGTTTGTGACTAAGTGGTTACTAAAAAAGACTGGACATACCCCATTTGCAATACCTTGGGTTGTCTACTTTTGCAAATGGTATGCCATCATGGGGGTAATTCTCATTCCTGGGCTACCATACGCTCTCAAAGGCAACGTAACCAACCTGGCCATTTTCAATGTAAAAATATGACCCATATATTTGACCCTGTAACTTTCAAAAACGCTATAAAACCTGTACATGGGGGGTACTGTTATACTCAGGAGACTTTGCTGAACACAAATATTAGTGTTTCAAAACTGGAAAATGTATCACAGCAATTATATCATCAGTAAAAGTGCTGTTTGTGTGTGAAAAATGCAAAAAAAGTCACTTTCACTGACAATATCATCGCTGTGATATGTTTTACTGTTTTGAATCACTAATATTTGTGTTCAGCGAAGTCTCCCGAGTAAAACAGTACCCCCCATGTACAGGTTTTAGGGTGTCGTAGAACGTTACAGGGTAAAATACAGTGATAGCAAATTAAATTCTCTGGACTTTCGGCCTGGGTTGGCAGGCAGGTCCCTTAAATTGCAATCAATAAAATAACTTAATTATGTAAAAATATTACATAAATACGCACGTAGAATTTAAATATATATGCATATTTATATATTTGAAGTCTACGTGTATATTTATATAATTATTTATGTAATTTTGTATATGGACATATGAATAGTTCGTATTCTTTTTATTTATTTATATATACATATATATATATATATACAATTTCATTCTAAGTGTATTTTGATATAAATATATATATATTAATATCAAAATACAGTTAGAATAAAATTTCGTATAGATATATAATTTTTTTTTAAATTTTTATTATTATTTTTAATTTTTTTAGTTTAATTTAAATTACTTATTATTTGTAGTTTATAATAATATATACACAATATATATAGTTATTATATATATTATATATATACACGTGTGTAATTTAATTATAAGTGTATTTTTATATTAATATATGTACATATTAATATAAAAATACACTTAGTATGACATTATATATATGATATTTAGACGTATATTATATATATATAATATACGTCTATATATCATATATATATATATACACATATATAATTATAATTTTTATTTATTAACTTTAAACTTTATTTTTTTTATGATTTTACACTAAGCAGGGAGACTGCCTGTCAGCACAGACAGTCCCCCTGCAGGCAGAGACATGGACACCTATTGTGACCATGTGGTCGCCCTGTTGGGCGATCACATGGCCACAGGGGTCCTAATCCGCCATGGGGAGACTGTCTGGGCTGCAGGCAGTCTCCCCACAATGGGAGCACCGCCGATCGCCGCCGGGGGAACGACGGCGATCGGGTAAGTACATTGGACCGTTAGGACGGTTCAGGACCGTCCTCGGTCGGCAATGCAAAAATGCCGATGACGGTCCTGAACCGTCCTCGGTCCTTAAGGGGTTAAGGGTTTTATGGCAATGGATATTTTTTGTTTTGTTTAAAGGAAAACTGTAGACATGTTTACAACTTTATCTTATCAAAGTTGTTAGAGTGCCTGCAGTCCTGCACCACTGCCCTAGCCCCAACATCCTTTAAGGCATGCCTTCCATCCCTCAGGGTATGAAAGCCAGTATTCTTACTTCCTGGCTCTAACATCAAAACATACCGTGATATCACATGCAGCAGTGACATCACAGTCAGCCACAGAGAATCATTGAATACAATGATTCTCTATGGAGATTTCATAGGCACATCTCGGCGAGAATCACACATGTGCCTGTGTCCCCACTGCTCCTCTATGAGGAACATTGAATTGACTTGTCATTCTGGATGACACAAACCAAGGAGGAGGTCCTAACAGTGCCAAGAAAGACGTGGCCCTGCTAAAAATTATTTATTCAATTTAATTTGTTATTTTTTTTACATTTATTTTTAGACATCAGTGGTTCTGCCATGACAAGGAGCATCAGGACTCCGGCATTAGGAAAACAGATATGTATTCCTAACACTACAGTGCTTCTTTAAATAAATTTGTGTTTCAATATAAAATATTTGTACCTTCAAAGTATTGTGTATGTTAGGTAATACAAATAATACAAATCCATTAAAATCTATTTAACACAAGGCTTTAACACTGCAAAATATGGTAAAAGTTCCAGAGGTCAATACTTGTACAATGCGAAATAAAGATATAATAGTACAGGTAAAACAAATTCATACAGTTTATACGTATAGAAACCCCATACACATTCTCAAAGCCATTTCTGAAAAATAGATGAATTGTAAACCAACTCTCAAGCAGGAATTCACCCATGAAGGGTGATTAAGTTTCTGCAACACAAAAAAAAAATCCTATTGCGCAATCTATCAAAAAGTACTTTAAAATTCATTGGTCTCTTGCAAGAACCTAACTACTTGGATAATTCTTTATTGCACTAATTCTCAAGGCAATTTGAAAGCACAAAAGAAAGAGACAGAGGCTTAGTTCAATTCTTCTGCATAGAATCCAAAAACGAAAATTCGGTATGTGGCTCTATAATCATGTGCACAGAGGAAATACAACTTGTGTTACTAAATTAATGGGATGCCTATTTACGAAAATTAAAACTACAGATTTCTCATATAACTCATGTTTTATTTTGAACTGCACTAATGTTAAGCAGGCCCTGCTTATTTTCAAAATGATCATTTTATTGGTAAAATAAATATTCACACTGCAAAATAGTACATTCAAGTTAATTTACTACTATCAACATTTTAACCATCAGTAAATGTAATTCTATCAACAGAAAGCATGATGTGAAATGTAAGTGAGAACATTAAAATGGATTACCTATCAGAAAAGACGTGTTTGCATGTGCTTGGATGTTTTTGAAACCGGTCCATTTCTACAATTTCCTCTTATTAAATGAACATTGAGGCTGTTAAAGTGATTTGTGAAATGAGAATGTTAGAAAAAACAGGTATAAAGAACTGTGTATTGAATGTACTACAATATGTATAAGAAGAGGCATCTAGATGCCACTTGTAAATCAACACATTTTGGAGAAACTTGTCAGCGGCAAAACATGCTATACCAGTGGCTTATAGCTAGCATGCTAGAGTAAGTTACATTGCTACAAAGTACAAATACTAAATCCAGCTACCCAATTGTCTTCCATTAGAAGAAGAAACTCAAAAACAGAAAATTAAATTGGTATATGCAACAAGTACCTATGTTGATAACAGGGAAAGTCTGCTATGTTTGAATTTAAGATCAACTTGCTTGTGCAATGACCTCTTACTTCATTTTTCTTTACATCTGTATTTTCCACACCGAAGAAGCAGTTTGCCACATAACATTCACTCTGATGATCAATTTTGGGCAAGATTCTTTTGGCTGGTGATGGAGAAACCCACTTCTGCAAGAACAACATCTGATACCAAAGAACTATAAACATGATTTGAATAATTTGCATCTCGACTTTTTGTCTTTGAAAACTTAATAATGATTATTTTATACATTTTTAAAACAAACATTCTTCAAGTTAAAAGTACTAAAGACTGTAATAATAATAAATAGACTGTTATAATAATAACTATTTTGACCCTAAAATAATTTCACCAAATCAGGATCGTTCCAGAGCATTAATAACAGAATCAGAACCGAATGCCGGTTTAACCCCTTAAGGACACATCTTCAGAAGCTGGACATACCCTTAAGGACACAAGCAATTTTTGCATTTTTTGCTGTTTGTGTTCAACTGCAATTTGCATCTCTCTCATTTATTGTACCAACACATATGATATACCGTTTTTTAGACAACAAAAAGGGCTTTAATTTGATGTGACCTATACATGTATAAATTCTCATTTATTAAAAAAAAAATGCAAAATAATGTGGAAAAAACACGCTTTTTTCCCCACGTTTTGGCAATAATAATGTGTGCATAATATGTACAGCTTAGGAAAAGTAATTCAAAATCAATTCATTTATGTGTCTTGATTTACCAAGTTCATAATATGTGTAGGATTTCAGTTTATTTTGAAAGTTACAGGTCACAAACTACAAGGTCTAAAATAACATTTCAATGTGAAACAATTTTAGAAGTTGGTATGTTTGTCTTGGAAGTTTAATACCCATTACAGGAAACAAAATTGCCACACAAAAGTATATATTTATATAAAGTAGACATCACAGGCTATTTACCTAAGGTTAGTTTGACACTTTTTGCGTAGCCATTTCACCGCCAATCTCTGCTAAATATTGGAGTAAAATTGTGTTTTTTCTCTATTTTGGCATATTCACATATAACAAGGTTTTTGTAATGTGTATTTCGTAAATCTAGTGTGTGCTATCCCTGTACAGATTGTGTCCCATATTGTGTTCAGCTACATCTGCTGAGTACAACGATACCCCCATTGTATACCTTTGCCGCTATTCTGTGAAGCTACAGTGCCATATAGGAGACCATGCTATTTCAGTTTCTATAGTTGGAATTTTCATAGATTGTCATATGTCTGAATTTGTGGCATTATAGCCATCTGACTCTTCAAATAACCCCATAAAGGCCTTCCATTTGAGAAAGCAGACACTCCAGGGTATGTTATTAGGCATATATTATACCTTAACTTGCCACCATGTTTTCACCAATTTATTTCAAATTTTGTGGTGAGAAAAAAAATATATATTTTTTTACATACATGTTGCATTTTCGCTGGGTATTTCTTACATTTGATAAGTGCCACTGTCATAAATTCCCCCTAAGTATGCTCAGTTACCTCTTCTGAGTAAAACAATATGCCCAATGTATGACCCAGACACTATTTTGTGAAGTTACAGTGCTGTGAAAGAGGTTTTTAAGTGTGAATTTACATGGAGAGTTTGAATGGGTCCGTATTCTATTTTTAAATATGTTAGCAGGCTGCTTTATCCAATTACACCAAAAAGGCATACTATTTCTTAAAGAAGACGCCCAAGGGTATTTCAAATGGCAAATTTTGAACCTTAGCGTGGGATAATTTTTCCGTTAGCTTGTATCAAGTGCAGTGGTAAAAAGCATTTTTTTCTGCCTTTTTGACACACACCGTGAGTTTGTACTGTGTATTTTGCAAACCTTATATGTGCTACAGCTATATAATACTTCCTATCTTGCTCAGCTGTGTCATCTGAGCACAGCAATACCCCCATATGTACCTTTGCAATGTATATGCGGACATTGAAGGGGCACATTTGAGACACAGCCATTTAAGTTTTTTCAAACTTTACATTTTTACGCTGTGTCCATACCCCACTTTGGAGGTTTGTTTGTAGGTTAATTATTCCAGCTACCCCATAAAGGCATACCATTTCTTAAAGAAAACACCCTAGGGTATTTCAAAAGATGTATTTTGAACCTTAGCGTGAAATAATTTTTCCGCTAGCTTATACCAAGTGTAGTGGTAATACGCTTTTTATATGCCTCAATGAGTTTGTAAAATATATTTTGCAAACCTTATATGTGTTACAGCAATATAATACATCATATGTTGCTCCGCTATGTCATCTGAGTACAGCAATACCCCCGTATGTACCTTTACCAGGTATATGACAACGTTGAAGGGGCACATTTGAGACACAGCCATTCAAGGTAGAATTTTTACGCTGGGTCCATGCCCCACTTTGGAATTTTTTGAATAGGTTGTGTTTTCCATTTACTTCACAAAGGCATACCATTTCCTAAAGAAGACACCCCAGGGTGTTTCAAAAGGCATATTTGAAACATTACCGCGGTATCATTTTTTCGCTAGCCTGTACCAAGTGTAGCGGTAATACGCATTTTCCCCCTTTTTAAAACATTTTTTTAACTTTTTAAAAGTTTTTTTTAACTTTTAAAAAGTTTTATTTAGCTTTTGACAACTTATTTTACTATTTTAAAACTTTGTTTAAACTTTTGAAAAGTTTTTTTTAACTTTTTATTGTTTTTTTTTTTAACTTTTAACCCCTAACTAGCCTAACCGTAAATCCCCAAATTTCCCACTAACTTCTACCCACCTTAGCTAAATAAATAAATATTTTAAAATATTTAAACTAATTAATTAAATACATTTAACCCCTGAGGATTAAAAAAAATAAAAGTTAACCCTCAGGGGTTAAAAGAAAAAAATCAGATCACAGTGAAATACTGTGATCTGTATTTTGATCACTGCAGGCAGTGATCAAAGGGCAGGGAAGGGGTTAAATTTTATTTGAAAGAGGTGAGGGGGGGTGGGATTTTGTAACTAACTTTTTTTTTTACAGCCAGAGAGAAAGATCAGCACCGATCTGTCTCTCTGCTGTTCACAGCTCACACGGAGCTGCAGGGAAACAGATCGGGTTTCACTGCAGTACGTGTGATCACTCTGACTCCCGATCAGAGCGATCACATGGGCTGAATCAGTGAAACAGCCCATGGTAGTGTGCCTCCGATAGGGAGACACACTACAGGAAGATTAACCCCACGATTGCCGCGATTGTGGCAATCAGGGGTTAATTTTCATTTTGGACGGAAATTTTCCGTCCAGCGTTCTTAAGGGGAGTGCTGCAATGACGGAAAATTTCCGTCATGCGTCCTTAAGGGGTTAATTCGTTGAATAGAAAGTAGTCAGCCGGGACTTCCATAATGACCGGACATTCGCGTGGTTGCCGTGCCGAAAATAGTTCCAGGCAATTCATGCGTAAGTCCTGCTGACCACATTCGGGAGATTTAAGATGCCCGCCATCCTTTGTTCTCGCCACGTGTTCATATGTCAAATGGCGGCCACCTAGGAACACTCAATTAGGTTGTGGTACGCTACATTTCTCTAGTACATCATTACTTCTCACAGATAGATTTGTAAAGGATTTTTGAATAATGGATATATGACTAAGTTTAGTGCTGCATTTTTTTAAAAATCTAAGCCTTGGATACACTTGTCAGTATAGAATTCCAAATAAGACCACTTAGTCATTACTAATAAAAATAGGCATGCAAGAGTGTGTCATTACTCTTCTCAAACTTTGTTTACGTTCACTTTGCAATCAATTCAAAGATGAGAAAGTCAACATTATTTTAAATTACTGTGTTCATTTACAAATGTTCTACATTTTTGTATACAAAATGTTTGCTTTCAAAAAATCATGCAGATAATTTTCTACTTTGTAGAACCTCCAGATATGCATTGAATTTCCAAGTTTTTATACTGTTCTACCACTGGAAACCATGGCATTCGGCTTTTGTTTTGATAATGTCTACCAGCACACATTTTCAAAACTAAAAAGTAAACAAAGAAAGAGAAAGTATTAAATTAATCTATTGAATATTTATCAGTAGTGCACAAAGTAATGCTATTTAATCAATGTGACTGATGTTCATAGCAATTGCATGACCAGAAAAGATCTAATTCTCACTTCTAAAACATCAAGAAAAAGAAAGAGGATATCTTCCATCCTTAAACCAGACACAATTAGGCCCACCTTACAATAATTAAGTACAAGAGGCTAGACTGAATGCCAGGATCTCTGGTTGGACCAATAGTCTGTTTATTAAAAGGTAATGAAATTGGTTTTAATGGCAGTCTACCGCTAGCGATATTGATCATAGAATAGTTTCTGAAAGATGAATGGTAATGGAACCTACATAGATTGTGTCCTTTCCCTTAGGATTCATGTATTCTATTGCCCCTCTCCCCCGAATATCTCCATCCTTGCAGAAAAAGAACTGGAGACATAGGCCTGGTCCTTTCCAGACGATACAGTCAAGCAATGTATTGTAATTGTCATATAGTAATAATAATTATTATTTAGTCATGGTATGTCTGTGAAAATGGCAGTAGTCACAACATCTCTACACTGACAGTCTAAACATGTATTTACCCAGCAATATTTATACAGTGCTGTTTCCCTGAAAACAATAACAGTTATCAGCTTACCAGGGAATAGGGATCCCGGCGAACATAGCGTGTTCGCATTCGCCACGGATGGCGAACATATGCGATGTTCGGTCCGCCCCCTATTCGTCATCATTGAGTAAACTTTGACCCTGTACCTCACAGTCAGCAGACACATTCCAGCCAATCAGCAGCAGACCATCCCTCCCAGACCCTCCCACCTCCTAGACAGCATACAATTTAGATTAATTCTGAAGCTGCATTCATTTTTTTTTATTATTATTTTTTTTGTTTATTATACATTATCCTCCATAGCCAGTAACCTGTGTTTATTATACATTATCCCCCCATAGCCAGTAACCTGTGCTTATTATACATTATCTCCCCCATAGCCAGTAACCTGTGTTTATTATACATTATCCCCCCACAACCAGTAACCTGTGTTTATTATACATTATCCCCCCACAACCAGTAACCTGTGTTTATTATACATTATCCCCCCATAGCCAGTAACCTGTGTTTATTATACATTATCCTCCCCATAGCCAGTAACCTGTGTTTATTATACATTATCCTCCCACAACCAGTAACCTGTGCTTATTATATATTATCCCCCCATAGCCAGTAACCTGTGCTTATTATACATTATCCTCCCATAGCCAGTAACCTGTGTTTATTATACATTATCCTCCCCATAGCCAGTAACCTGTGCTTATTATACATTATCTCCCCCATAGCGAGTAACCTGTGTTTATTATACATTATCCCCCCACAACCAGTAACCTGTGTTTATTATACATTATCCCCCCACAACCAGTAACCTGTGTTTATTATACATTGTCCCCCCATAGCCAGTAACCTGTGTTTATTATACATTATCCTCCCCATAGCCAGTAACCTGTGTTTATTATACATTATCCTCCCATAGCCAGTAACCTGTGTTTATTATACATTATCCCTCCATAGCCAGTAACCTGTGTTTATTATACATTATCCTCCCCATAGCCAGTAACCTGTGCTTATTATACATTATCTCTCCCATAGCCAGTAACCTGTGTTTATTATACATTACCCCCCCATAGCCAGTAACCTGTGTTTATTATACCTTATCCCCAATAGTCATTTATCGTTGGACCTAGGCAGCATGATGTCTTAGGCCGGCCCAGAGAGTGAGTGAGTGAATAATATAATATATATGTTCAGAAACATATTAGTAATATATGTAAATCGGGTTCATGCAAAGAGGGTGAAAAGGTATTAAAGAAAAACACACTTATTGCATCAAATTTACAAAGCCAAACTTTTAAAAGCTTTCCTCATTTCTTTCTCGGGATGAGGAATATATCGGTTGTAGACTGAGGATTTCCATCTGCCCAATCTTTTAATAATATGCACTGGAGTGTCAGTGTTGAAGGAGACCGAAGCTGCCCCTATTCTAAATGAAAGACCCGAGACATGGATACAACCCAATCTTAGGAGTAGTGTTCTGATGTAGAAGATGAATTTAGCCATAGTCAGAGGGATTCAGTGAGAGTAGTGGTGAAATGTGTGTGGCATGACTGAGTGTGGGTAAGTAAGAGTCAAGTATTTTAACTGGGCACTAGTTCTAGGTGGGATAAAGTGGTATAGCGGATGGATGAGTAGTTTGGTTCGTTTTAGAGGTTTGTAGAGAAAGTATATAGTGATCATGATTTTTAGCGATATCCAATATTTTTAAGGTGGTCCCAGTGCCACCACTCATATCTGGTGTCACAATAGCTTGCATTTAAAAAAAAATAAAAACTTTTTTGACTGTAATATAATAGCAGTCAGTTTCCTTCACACGTGTGCGTTTCAGGGCCTGCCAGGGCACAGTGTCACACCAGTGCAACTCATATCTGGTGTAACAGTAGTGTACATTTTAAAAAAAATAATACAGGGGGCTTGTTGTCACCTTTCGGGGACCCTTGGTGTTGTACGTGGCTGGGTGGAGGAAGAGACCTTCAATTACATCAGTGAGGACAAGGAACGGGACATGGCTAGCTTGGTATCCAACCTTGTGCAAATGGGGAGTTTGCGGTTGTGCAAATGGACTGTTTGCGGTTGTTTGCGGTGCGTTAAACGGGGAGTTTGGTCTGTCACTGTGAAGCGGGCGTAACCCTTACACTACCTGATCGATACAACATCATACCTGATGTTTTAAAGCACGTTATTCCAAACAATTTAGGAATGTTGGGTGATTTATGCCCTTTATGGATTAAAACCAGACTCTGCATCAACTATGTAATTTTCCATGGGAGTTTTGCCATGGATCCCCCTCCGGCATGCCACAGTCCAGGTGTTAGTCCCCTTGAAACAACTTTTCCATCACCATTGTGGCCAGAAAGAGTCCCTGTGGATTTAAAAAAAAAACTAGCCAGTAACCTGTGTTTATTATACATTATCCTCCCATAACCATTAACCTGTGTTTATTATACATTATCCTCCCCATAGCCAGTAACCTGTGTTTATTATACATTATCCTCCCATAGCCAGTAACCTGTGTTTATTATACATTATCCTTTCATAGTCAGTAACCTGTGTTTATTATACATTATCCCCCCATAGCCAGTAGCCTGTGTTTATTATACATTATCCCCCCATAGCCAGTAACCTAAAGATTACTTAGTATTAGTAAATAATATGCCCCTACTCGCTATACCGCAAGTAGGGGCATGTCTAGTAAGCAGTGAGCAGCCTGTGGCTGCTCAATGTAAAAAAAAAAACCTAATAACCTCCCCCCCTTGCGCGGCTGGTGGGGGCCCCATAAATAACAATAAGTGGGGGACCTACTGTCCTCCCCTCCTGGTCCCCACCACTGAGCGGTGGGTGGGGGCCCTAAAAAAAGATGGGGGGGACGACCTACTGTCCTCCCCCCGGCCCCCACCCCTGAGCAGTGGGTGGGGGCCCTAGATAAGGATGGTGGGGGGGGTCGTCCTCCCCTCTGACCCCCACCCCTGAGCGGTGGGTGGGGGCTCTAAAAAAACAATAAAGGGGGGGACCTACTGTCCTCCCCCCTGGCCCCCACCCCTGAGCGGTGGGTGGGGGCCCTAAATAAAAATAGGGGGGACGACCTACTGTCCTCCCCCTGGCCCCCACCCCTGAGCAGTGGGTGGGGGCCCTAGATAAGAATGGTGGGGGGGGAAATACCGTCCTCCTCCCGGCCCCCACCCCTGAGCGGTGGGTGGGGGCCCTAAAAAAAAATAAGGGGGGACCTACTGTCCCCCCCGGCCCCCACCCCTGAGCGGTGGGTGGGGGCCCTAAATAAAGATAGGGGGGGACGACCTACTGTCCTCCCCCAGCCCCCACCCCTGAGTAGTGGGTGGGGGACCTAGATAAGAATGGTGGGGGGGACCTACCGTCCTCCCCCCCGGCCCCCACCCCTGAGCGTTGGGTGGGGGCCCTAAAAAAACAATAAGGGAGGGACCTACTGCCCCCCCACCCCTGAGCGGCGGGTGGGGGCCCTAAATGAAAATCCCCCCCAATCAAGGTGACTAGGGGTCCCAAGCCGCTAGTCACCCCCCCCCCCCACCCAAATCAAACTATCCCCTACCTACCCCCCTCACCCTAAAAATAGTGAGGGGGGAATAAAATAACTAACCTGTAAAAAAAAAATTAAACTTACCATTTGACGTCTTCTTTTTCTAAAATCTTCATTTATCAGCCCCAAAAAAGACCAAATAAAAAGCCATCATACCCGTCGAACTTAAAGGGACACTCCAGGCACCCAGACCACTTCTGCCCATTGGAGTGGTCTGGGTGCCAACTCCCACTACCCTTAACCCTGCAAGTGTAATTATTGCAGTTTTTCATAAACTGCAATATTTACATTGCAGGGTTAACTCCACCTCTAGTGGCTGTCTATTAGACAGCCACTAGAGGTCACTTCCTGGGTTCTAGCACAGGTTTCCTGTGCAAGAGCGTCGCTGGACGTCCTCACGCTGTGTGAGGACCTCCAGCGTCGCTCAAAACCCCATAGGAAAGCATTGAAATGATTTTTCAATGCTTTCCTATGGGGAGACGTAATGCGCATGCGCGGAATTTCCGCGCATGCGCATTAGGTCTCCTCGGCCGGTGAGCGAGATTAGTCTCGCCCACCGGCCGACGTAATCACTAGGAGGAGCGTCGCGGAGGCGGAGACAGCGGCGAGGGACATCGCCGCTGTCCCAGGTAAGTCACTGAAGGGGTTTTCACCCCTTCAGTAACCGGGGATTGGTGGGTGGGAGGGAGAGGGACCCTCCAGTGCCAGAAAAACTGATCATTTTTCTGGCACTGGAGTTACCCTTTAAAATAAAATAAAAAACCCGAGCGCAAAAAAAAATCCATTTTCACCCATGGAGGGCTCCGCACAGCCTTCCCCCACCCTGCAATTAGGCTAAGAACACTCTGATTGGTGGGTTTAAGCCAATCAGAGTGCTCTTTGTCATTTTACACAGCGTGGGAAAGTTATTTGGAATTTTCCCAAGCTGTGTAAAATGACACAGAGCACTGTGATTGGATGGCTTGAAATCCATCCAATCACACTGCTCTGTGTCATTTTACACAGCGTGGGAAAATTCCAAAGAACTTCAAAATGGTAAAATGGGAAGTTTAATTTTTTTTTTTTTTTTTTACAGGTTAGTTATTTTATTACCCCCTCACTATTTTTACGGTGAGGGGGGTAGGTAGGGGATAGTTTGATTTGGGTGGGGGGGTGACTAGGCGCTTGGGACCCCTAGTCACCTTGATTTGGGGGGGGATTTTCATTTAGGGCCCCCACCTGCCACTCAGGGGTGGCGGCCGGGGGGGGACAGTAGGTCCCCCCCTTATTGTTTTTTTAGGGCCCCCACCTACCGCTCAGGGTTGGGGGATGGGGGGAGGATGGTAGGGCCCCCCCCACCATTCTTATCTAGGGCCCCCACCCACTGCTCAGGGGTGGGGGCCGGGGGGAGGACAGTAGGTCCCCCCTATCTTTATTTAGGGCCCCAACCCACCGCTAAGGGGTGGGGGCCGGGGGGGACAGTAGGTCCCCCCTTATTTTTTTTTAGGGCCCCCACCCACTGCTCAGGGGTGGGGGCCAAGGGGGAGGATGGTAGGTCCCCCCCCACCATTCTTATCTAGGGCCCCCACCCACCGCTCAAGGGTGGGGGCCGGGGGGAGGACATGCATCAACTATGTAATTTTCCATGGGAGTTTTGCCATGGATCCCCCTCCGGCATGCCACAGTCCAGGTGTTAGTCCCCTTGAAACAACTTTTCCATCAATATTGTGGCCAGAAAGGGTCCCTGTGGGTTTTAAAATTCGCCTGCCTATTGAAGTCTATGGCGGTTCGCCCGGTTCGCCCGTTCACTAACATTTGCGGAAGTTCGCGTTCCCCGTTTGCGAACCGAAAATTTTATGTTTGCGACATCTCGAACTACTACTACTACTACTACTACTACTTTGAAATAGCACTGACCAGGATGAACAAGAATTGAGTAGACAACTGTGCCATGGTTTCTCTTGTTTTGGTCTCAGAGCAAAAGGCCAAAAGAATAGAATGACTGCATCTATTCAGCTGTTTAAGGTTATCTACTTGATCCTTGCTCATCCTGAACAGTGCTATATCAAGGTAGTTGATTAGTAACTTGTATTACATGTTGTTTTTAAACTGATTGGACAATAGGAAAATGTATAAAAAAATGTAAAGCAAACAAAGTATAAGCAAAAAGAAAAATTAATGCGGGAACTGTGTTTGATTGGAAGCAAAATCTGCCAGAAAGATTTTTAATGTATGCATATATATGTATATCCTTAGTAATTCAGCTTTACATATTAAACAAAGAGATAAGAAAACAGCCCAACATTACCAATTTTGTGTGATGTCTCAATTCCGGACAACCGTCCCACTGCTCTGACTTTGTTCCCCAACACACTGGCAGGGTTATTCACTAAAGGAAGAATGTCTGGGAAATCAAAGTGAAATTTAAATTTAAGCCAAAATAGCCAAGAAAAAAATAAAATTATCTTAGCAAATTTTTCCAATTTGGTTATTTTGGCCTACAGTTTGAAATACACTTTTAATTTATGTCAGGTGTTTTATGTCAGGTGTACCTTTGAATCTTTATCAAAACAGATATTTAATTCTTCTTCTCTCAAAATAGAATAAAGTTTTCCAGGTGTTAGCATTTGTTGCAGTTAGTATTTGTTGAAGATAAATATCGGACCACAGAAAGCATTATTTAGTTTGTATCTTTAACATTTATATATTCCAAGCAGTTAATATAGTGTGTGTAGATGTACAATATCAGTGGCAGTTAATAGAGAATAGGGGTTTTGTAAAATTATCAACTTGCCACTTAAGTCAACAGCAATGATACTGTGACAGTATATAGCATTTATGTCACATTGTTTTATCACTGTAATTACATCAACAGCACAGAAACTGTCATGAGTGATAAGATTAAACAAAGCTGCCCTTGTGAAATTTGGTAGAGTCAACAAAAATGTATTGACCGTTTTGGTCTGTTTGGATATGGAGCTCTATTTCTCTGCTTTTTCAGAAAAACTGGGTTATATGAAAAATATAGATTGAAGCAGAGATCATTCCATGTGAGCAAATGGGACTGGAATTTATGAGAATGTCACTCCAAAAAGGACAATAGTAAAACCTGAAGCTATAATGTGATTTGTGTAAAAAGAGAAAGTTAAAAAAAAATATTACATTTGACATACTAGGTTTTACATAGCTGAAAAGAGACATGAGTCCATCAAGTTCAGCCTTTCTCACATCTGTGTTTGCTGTTGATCCAAATGAAGGCAAAAACTGTTTTGCAACAAACTAGAAAAAAGGCCTTCTTGATCCCAACATGGCAGTCAGAGCCCTCCTTGGATAGAGAAGCTAATAGTCCACAAATCAAACATGAATATTGTGTTTTTGCACATTTTCATCCAGTTGCTGTTTAAACATCTGTGTAGACTCTGATAAAATCACCTCTTCAGGCAGATTCAACATCCTTATTGTCCTCACTGTAAAAAAAACCTTTCCTAAATCTTCTTTCTTCCAGATCGAATGCATGGCATTGTGTCATATGTATAGTCCTGCTTATGCATAGATTTTGACAGTGCTTGTATTGGCTTTAAATATACTTGTATAATGCTATCATTCCCCCTCAAAGGTGCCATTTTTGTAAACTAAAGATATTTACATTTGTTAACCTTTCTCCATAACTAAAATGTTTTATTCCTTTTATACATTTTGTAGCCCACACTACTGGAGGCAGAAAAAATCTGCCTGAAATTTAAACCACCCAAAAAACGAATCTCCACGATTTACGCCTCTGAACAAACCCAAATTAACATGAATCCCCTTACATTTCAATAAGCATTGCAAAAAAGACATCAAACATCCACTCACAGATGCACAATGAAAATACATTTTCCTAGCTCATAAACAACTGATGCTATGCATGTATCATGTGGAACTATCCCAAAAACTGCGTTACAGATGGTACCTGGTCCCCAACATAGCTTCCCAAACACATCCAATGTCTGTTGGAGATGCCAGGCAGACAAAGGAAATATGATATACACATGGTGGGATTATCCTAGGCTCAGAAAGTACTGGCAAGACTTGGCGGCCATGGCCAAATGCTGTACCAATAAAGACCTGACCTTCTTACCTGAAACGCTCTTGCTGCTGCCAAAACGACTACAAAAAAGCCAAAGATATCTACTATATCACATCATCATTGCGGCTCTCACAGTCATCAGCAGACAGTGGAAGCAGACCTCCTCACCTACGATCGACCAATGCACCACAGCTATAGAAACAAACAAACAATATGAGATAATGGCACGAAAGACGCTACCACGAGCCAAATACTGGATCACAGCATGGGAAATGTGTGATAAATACAGACTACGTCAGATCAAACACAACACAACACATCCCAGGACTCTACCAACCAAGTAGGAGAAACTTCCACAGGATGAACAGGGTCCACCCACAAAAAACGAAATAACACTAGGCAAACTAGGTAGGGCACTCATTACACACAGGCCTATACCTTCCTAGACTGATAGCAGAGTATTGCTTATCACATCAATCTAAGGACAAGACTGAACCATGACAAACACACCCCAATTGGGTCACCCCTCCTTTTCTTCCCAGCTATTCTAGCCACACAACACTTCAAATACTCAACTCGGCACCAAAACAATACCGTTAGGGAAAACTAGTTAAATGTCCCTTCCCCATAGCAAACCGCCAGCAAAAGACAGGCGGCTCCCCTAAACCCTGCAAACATGCCCACACAAGGTACCGAGCAAACTTCTCTTGGAACTCCACTATGCATACAGAATTGAATAATTCACTGAGCATTTGCTTTATGTATAACTTATATGTATCGCATAATAATCAATTCTATGTTCCAAATGGCTACAGAAGTGTTTATTCCCTCTCTTTACCCCCCCCCCTTTTCTCTTCTGTACCTCAAAAGCAATTAAAATTGTCAAATGGAAAAAAATAAAACACTGTAGCCAACTTCTGCACTTTTTCTAGTGCTATGATAACTAGTTTGTTATCCATAACAATTCCCATCTCATGTGGTGTTATGCCTAGTTCTCTACCATTTATTTCCTTTCGACGACCTCCCCCTGCTTCCAACTCGTCTCCTCCTCCTCTCTGTCTCCCCATCTGAACTTTCCCCCTGTTCTTCTTCTTTTCTAGCGGGCACCCACGTGACATCCACGGATGCATCGTCATCATCAACCGCTTCACTTGTATCTGACAACTCAGCAAAGGAAGCAGCAGTGGGTACAACATCATCATCATCACACCGTACGTCCATGTGTGTAATGCTGCCTGACTGAGACATATCCCTGTTATCTACATCCTCTGGAAATAATGGTTGCGCATCACTCATTTCTTCCAACTGATGTGTAAATAACTCCTCTGACAGATCAAGTGAAGCGGCTGTGGTGCTAGTGTTGGTGGTGGCGGCAGGCGGGCGAGTGGTAACTTGAGAGGTGCCCGAAGCTAAGCTGGAGGAGGATGGCGCGTCAAGGTTCCGAGCGGAAGCTGTAGAAGATTGGGTGTCCTGTTTTAACCAGTCAACTATGTCCTCAGAACTTTTCGAGTTCAGGGTACGTGTCCTCTGAACACTGGGCATTATTCTAGGGCCAAAGGGAATCACAGCGCCACGACCATGACGGCCCCTGCGGGGTGGCCTGCCTCTGCCTATCATTTTTTTTTTCGATTAGTGGTACTATGCGTGCAAGCTACTGTGACAGCAGATATGAATGGCACTGTGCACTGGCAGAAGTTGGCAGAGTAGACGCTGTAGGCCTGACACACACGCTTGCAGACAACTAACTGCTATTCAATCTATTACAGTCAAATTTTTTTTTTAATGTACACTACTTTTACACCAGATATGAGTTGCACTGGTGTGACACTGTGCCCTGGCAGGCCCTGAAACGCACACGTGTGAAGGAAAGTGACTGCTATTATTTCACAGTCAAATTTCTAGTTTTTTTTTTTAATGTACACTACTGTTACACCAGATATGAGTTGCACTGGTGTGACACTGTGCCCTGGCAGGCCCTGAAACGCACTCATGTGAAGGAAACTGACTGCTATTATATTACAGTCAAAAAAGTTTCGTTTTTTTTTTTTAATTGCAAGCTATTGTGACACCAGATATGAGTGGTGGCACTGGGCAAGTGGGCACAGTATACGCTGTGAGCCTGACACACACGCTGGCAGGCAGGCAACTGCAATTAGATTACACAGAAAAAAAAAAAAGCAGACTGATGTTCTAGCCCTAAAAAGGGCTTTTTGGGGTGCTGTCCTTACAGCAGAGATCAGATGAGTCCTTCAGGACTGTAGTGGACACTGAATACACTAGCCTAGCTATCGATTTCCCTATTAAATCAGCAGCAGCTACACTGTCCCTCCTCTTACTAAGAATGCAGCTTCCGGGGGGCGGAGCCTAGCTGTCATGGAGGAAATACGCATTTCGTGTGAGCTCCCTCAATATCTCACTTTAAGCAGCTATCAACAAGCGAATTTCACCCCAGAAGGGGATGACCAAGCAATGTTGCTCCTACCTGCCCAACCCGACATGCTTAATAGTGGTCAGCAACTCGACAGAGTCTTACTTACCTCCGCGTGGCACGTGTGGCCTGGTGCTCACCGGGCGGGAGAGGCGGACGATCTCCTGATCCTGGGATGCCCAGGAGCAGCTACCTCCCGGCAGGAGCTCCATTACCCCCCCCTCGGACCGGTGGGGGTTATCTCGGTCCACCCCTGAGAGGCTGTCTGGAGCTAATGGACGCACAGAGCACAGCCACCCAGGCTGACATACTCATCTGCGACTCTCCCAATATGGCGGCAGCCGCGTGTCCTCCTGGTAACAGCAAAGCATGGCAGGATATTGAGTCTAAGCTGGACAGACTCTTTAATCAATTTTGGAAGCAAATAACAAGAAGGAAGCCCCAACAAACTCCACCACAGCCCCAACAAGCTCCACCACAGCTAAGCGAAGCAGTCCCCATTAAAATCCACCAACGCAAAAGGCATCAAAGACGGGACCGGAGGCACAAACAGAAATGCAGAGCCTGCCCCACGTCAAGTACTCGCCTCCACCTTAAGCCACCACAATCCCGCACCAGACGTGAAGCACCACCGGGACAGATCCGACCACCCGACAAAACAAGCTTCCACCACCTCAAGCCGCGAACCCGGCACTCAGCCAGAGACTTGCCTTTGTTGTTCCAGGTATCAGGGACTCCCAGGGTCTGCACCTGGCACCCAGAAGGGATCGGATGAGCACAAGCAGTAAATAGCAGACTGCCAAGCATGTCCCACTATAGCGAATCCTCCACACCATGCCTTTGATCACATGAACTGCTCTCTTCACATTAACTAATCGTAAAGTAGCAAGCGTTTAAACATGTCATTATTTCACCTCCTAAAGAGTTTATTGTCGTAGTTCCTTACATGCCTTTACCTTAACCGTTCATGTATTATGTTATTCACTAGTCTCATCTCATGGGGCGACTCACACTTGATTTATAACTAGTGGTGGAGCTGCTAATATAAATACACAGTTGATAACGTGCAAGCTACACCCTAAACATGACAGCCATCTTTCACAGCAATGTACTGCTATATACTCATACCCTCAGTGCAACTAGCAATGATATACGCACGTTCAGCCTAGCATGCTCAAATATAACACACTTCTGTCTAAAAAAAAAAAAAAAAAAAAAAAAAGAATGCTGCTTCCGAATGAATCTAAAATGGATGCTGTCCAGTAGGTGGGAGAGTCTGCTAGGGAGGGTCTGCTGCTGATTGGCTGGAATGTGTCTGCTGACTGTGAGGTACAGGGTCAAAGTTTACTCAATGATGACGAATGGGGGTGGACCGAAAATCGCATGCTATGTTCGCCGGGAACTATTCGCCAGCGAACTATTCGGGACATCTCTATTGAGGAACAGATTTCTCTGCCAGAATCCACTACTCACTAATATAATGTCTGCAAATTTGCTGAAATGTCAAAAGTTGTAAATACCTTTGTTTTAAAAATATATGATTAAACTGTATTTACTGTAGATGACCATTAATCTAAAATGCAAACATTATTTTTAATTGTTTCCATTTACCATGCTGTACTGCTAATAATGCCAGCAGTCATTGCATATACCTATAAGTAAGTTATTTGAACATTTTTATTTATCTTTTTTTCTTCACATCTACTGAATGTGAGAACATAACATTTATTTCCAAATATGTTTTATAAATTACTGATAAATAAAAAGTGTGTGATTTACATAATTTAGATTTTTACATTTGTCTGCTTTGCAATCTATACACAAAATTATTGTGTTAGTCTTCTAATTATGTGATTTTGCTAATTATATGTTGAGGGTTCTGCCTGACAACCCCTGCAGTCATTCTTACAATCTTGTTGTCAGGGAGTCCCCCCTATTGGACACCGTGAGGTGGGTGAGTATGCTGATGGCAGGTATTACCCAATCATTAGGGCATTAACCCTTTAAGGACCAAACTTCTGGAATAAAAGGGAATCATGGCATGTCACACATGCCATGTGTCCTTAAGGGGTTAAAGCCCTCCTTTTGAAGTATGGCACAGCATGCCCTAAAGTCAGGAAAGGGTCATATGTTCATATGCAAGCTATGGATCTCTTTGTGTCAGATAAATGTTATGCTAATCTTATTTTTGATCAAAAAGTGCAGGAATTAAATACCTGGTTTACTATTCTATATTCTGTTTGTTGACTCTTTTATGTATTTATTATTTTAATTAGTTTTAGTTCTCACTATATTTCCCTATTTGTTTTGTTTGTTTTTATTTGTTTTAGTTTTCCCTATAATTCATCAATGTGAAAAAGCCACTAAGATGGTCAGATCCTAACATAAGCTGCACAATTTTACTAGGAAACTACCTGTGACAGAGTGAACTGATGCTTAGTGAAATGTGTGCCAAACTGATTTTATGATAGGATGATTAATGTTAGTAAAATGAAACATCACTAAATGCTTTTTATAACTTGAAATGCTGACTATATAAAGAAACATCAAGCAGAACAAGACAAGTGTCTAATAAACTGAAATACACTTTTTTAGACAAAAAAAATTAATTTTCAAATTGATGATTAAACATATTATTGGATAGAGAAAGTTAGGAATTTATTCCACTAATACAAAATTATATGCATCTCTTCCTTTTTTGGTCAATATAGACCATTTTTATTCTTCATGGAATAATCAATGTAGATAGCCTCCAATGGAGTCAATGTCTATGTCTTTTAATCAGTAAATAAAGTATATAATTGATGTATTTATTATAGCAACTTAATTACATAATTAGTTTTACCATTAATGGGAAGGCAACCTTTGGCACCCTAGATAATGTGGACTACATCTCCCACAATTCTCTTACAGCCACAATGTTGGCAAGGCATCATGGAAGGTGTAGTCCAAAACATCTAGAGTGCCAAATGTTGCCTATCCCTGCTTAGATGATTCCTGGTTTTGCTATATTTCAATTATGATGTATATTTTTCTATTTATCTCTCTGCTTTACTGTTTTTCCAACCTTCCCCGCAGCAAAGAACACAACTTGGACACCATCTCAATTTTATCTTCACCATCTGGATTTCAATTTCAGTCATTTCTGTTAAGAATAAACTTTTCCATGAGGACTGGGATCAGAGCAACTCACTGTACACCCGTGTATCCGAAACGACATCTCTATGCTGTCTTTTATCTTAGAGCCTGCTCAATACGTACAAATCTTACTTTTAAGCATTTATGACTGCACACCATATTCTTCTCTAACTACTGTGACAAGGATTACTTTTAACTGCAATACACTAGAGATAAATTTAAAATATATATAAAAAAAAACCTGTTACAAAAGCTGAATTTGAACAAACTTTTTTATAAAGAAAGCCATATTATATAAAGAACATTGGGACCTGTTTGCGCAGAAGTAAAGTGTCAATACAATATTAAAATCATTTGGCAAAACCAAAATTGGGGCTATTCTGAAACTTAGATCAATTGAAAGAGAAAATAATCATGTATGAAAATGTTTTATTTTAGCATGCATTAGTAATTAATTGTTTAAAATAGTTAACCTGGATAACATTTGGAAGAATTGGTGTGGTTTTCTTTTCAGCTTTGAAAGTTTGTCTTAAATTTAGTACATTAATTCTCAACCCAGCATGACTTGTTGCTTAGTGAATAGGCCCCTTACATTTTTCATAGTGGTATATTAGTAAAATAGTAGAAGTATTTTCCAGCACATGGTGTGATTACTGACTCACGTGTACTGTTCCCTTAAAGGGACAGTCATCAGCCCAAATTAAAAACAACTTAAAGAAGTAAAAATCACTGTTTAGTAGATATACTTCCAATGAACATGCAAACATTTAATGATGCATGTTTTTCATTAGAGTATATCTAAAAACAGCTTGCAAAAGCTACAGATCTCTTGCCTGAAGCTTGAGCTGCAGCTCTCTTGCCTGAATCCTTTGCAATTCCCCCTTTCCTAGCTAGCCCAGACATTCTGTTGCTGTCCAATCACAGACTTTTTCAATGCAGCTCATTGAGAAGTCTTTGCGAGGCAGGTGCCTCTTGAGTTTAGCTTCACTGAAGTAATAGATCCTGTTTTATTCTTGAAAGCCAGAGGACGTGTAACAAGGACACTTTATAAAAAATGCCAATTTCTGTTGGTCTGCACTTTTTTGTTTGTTTTTTATGGTGATCCATTTCATTGCCAGATTGTGTGACCACAGGAAAACAGCAGAATGGCCAAGCAGTTTGGAACTGGTGGATAAGGAGTAAAGATCAGTAGAATTGTGAAAAAAATCTTGGTATGGTACAAAAAGGATTTCCAGAACAAACATAGATGGATCTGCACACACATCAGGCCCAAAGGGACAATACAAACACAAGACTCCAACACCTATGTATACATGAGTATAATATGCCCAAAAATGTTGCCCTTTTTCCCATTGGTAGCAGGTTAGTGGTGGTTCAACTTTATTATTATTTAGTTCATGTACCAATCTGGTTCGCAGCCAAGACTAACAAGGCCAATGTCTATGGTTGCAACATAGATTTTTTTTATTTATTAGCTGACATTTTCTTCTTCTTGAAGCCATCTACTTAATTAGACTGACTATCACTGTTACAGATAGCAGATGGAGAGTGACATATCTGGCACCACTGCTTGTTACAATGACACTCACAGAGGAGAAGAGGGAAGGAGTCTGTGAAAGTTACTGCACAGATCACTTGCTTCTTTACCAATAGATACCAAGTACGTCCATAATACTCTGGCCTTCTCTCCTCTTCAGTGCTGACACAGAGACAAGCTGCAGGGAGAGGAAGGTTTGGAGAAGGAGACCATGATCAACAGTGTCAAAGGCAGCAGAGGTTGAAAGGAATTATTATGGAGTTTGGATTAGTTTGGATTTAGCCGCAATTAGATAATTTGTAACTTTAATTAGAGCAGTCTCCGTGGAGTGGAGGGAGCGGTATCCAGACTGAAGAGGGTTGAGGAGAGAGTTGGAATTGAGGAAGCAAGTAAGATGGGTAAAGACAAGTCTTTCCAGAAGCTTTGAGGATAAATCAAACAAGCATATGGGACAATAGTTGGAAGGGGTGTGTGTTAAGGATTGCACAAGACAAAGAGAGCAAGTGAAGGTGTGTGTTAAGGATTGCACAAGACAAAAGGAGAGAGATCTGCTGAGGTGAGATGGGAAGGGATCAAGCAGATATGTGGTGGGATGAGATGAACGGAGAAGTGCAGCCACCTCCTGTTCAGCAGCTGGAGAAAAGGCTTGGAGGGTAGGGATGGTATGGTCCAAGAGAGGTTGAATGGGATGTTACTAAAATTCTCCAATTTTCCACATGAGCTAATAAATTAGAAAAATTGATTGCAAAAATGCATAGAAATGTTTTGTGTAGGCTCAACTACACTTGTGTATCATGTTTAAACATTGGTTATTTTAGGCTCTAGCACCACCACTATTTAATATTGCATGCTTTGAGTGTACACCAAATTTTATATATATATATATATATATATATATATATATATATATATATATATATAGATATATATATATATATATTATATTAGTGTTTAAATTGTAACATAGTTGGTTGGAGCAGTTTGGCAATAATTCAAGAAAGTGAAGCAGTTTGCAATATATATTTCTCCCATGCTAAAATGTTTTAACTTTAGGTTAGGTCACTGATATTAGGATATGTAATGTGCATGGATGTACTGTATGTGTGTGTATGTATGCATGTGATTGTGTGTCTATGTATGGATGTGACTTTTAGAGATGTCCCGGGAACTGTGTGTATGTATGTGATTGTGTATGTATGTATGTATGTATGGGATTGTATGTATATATGTATGAATATGTCTGTTATTATATGTCTGTGATTCTGTATGGCTATGTAACTGTGTGTGTATAGGTCTGAAAGATAATTTTGCTAGGTAGGAGTTGCCAGTTGTATTTTGCGTGTGAGGGTGAAAATGTATATTGAGAGGGTGTACATAGTCTTGACTGACCTTCGGTGGGAAAAGTGGATGGATATGTAAGGGCTGTTATTTGAGCCTATTACCCATCTATCCAAAATGGTTGGGAACACAAGGAATGTATTGCACTTGTTGGGACCCTATATGTAGTTTGCTATCATTTGGTTATCTAGACATGGTTCATTCCCTTGCTACAGAGAACTGTAGTCATTCGTAATTTGGGTTCAAGAGCAAGTGAGATTTGACTTTTTCTTGTGCATCATGAGAAGCCATGGAAATTTAAGATACCATGCTCCATCGTTTATGTTTCCACCATAACTACTCTCAGATTCACCACTCACACCAACTCAGTAGTTTACAGGTTTGGATGGTAGTTTGGATGGTAAAGAATGAAGGAACCAATGGAAGTCCTTTAGCTGTGGATTCTGCTGTCTACCAATAATATCAATGATGGGCCTTCAGAAATTGTCTGTTCCAGTTTGACTACTTTCCAAAAATATGAAATCTAAATAACTAAAACTTATAAATGTTCTAATTTCATTAAAGTCAAGCTAAATGAATGTCAGCAGTGTAAACTTTCATTAATTGATCAGAGAAATTTCTTGTCCGTGTAAGGTTCTATGTTATTCTATTGATCTTCATTTACAAACTGATAAATAGGCTCTACAGAAGAATACAAAATGTAGCTAAGTTTCTTTCACTAAAGCAGAAAAATCACAGGCTGTTTTATTGTTATTTGAAAAATAAAGTCATACCAAACTTAATAGATGCAATAGTTCTGGCTTGCAGAGGATAATGGGAATTTGCAGTCTAACCATAACCTTAATTTATCTGTTAATTATTTTCTGCTATGTATCCAGATTGTAAAATCTGCGGAATTTGTTGGTGCTATATAAATAAATAATTAAATATCAATAATAACACGACACATGGTAGATATGATTTAATTATAGTTACATTTTTAAAATTGTTTTTTCTTTCTCCATGATCTATTCATCAGACAGAACAATTTAGATTTGTATTGTTTTGTTCAAGACAAATAAAATGTGTTAAAGCATCACTACAGCTAATACATTAGATTATTGTCTCAGAGCTGAACACAACCCACTCAAAGCTACTTTAAATGCGCACATTGCTATCCTTGTTATTAATTACAGCACTCAGATTCCACCTCCACAAGGACATGTTTTTGCTCAATTCCTTATAATTCATACAAATTAAGGCATCTCATATTTTTCTTGGAATTTATATTTGTAATGTTTTTAATGTGCAGTAAGATTTGAAATATATAAAAAAAGTTTACCTTCTGTGTTTAACCCAATGTAGGAGTTATTCCTGAAAATTAAAAATAAGTGAGTTTACAAACATTTAGCAAAAAATATGAGAGACATTTAAGCTGAAATAGTTTTGAGAATTTCTTAATGTTACTATTTTAACCTGGACTTTCAACTTGATTGTCTACCTGATCACAAGTCACTCTGAGGACCAAAACATTAAACATTAAATGCATTATAAAAGTGCAACCATTTCATACTTCAGCTTCAATTTAATAAGCATTCCAATTGATTCAATAGTGTTATTAAAACTTTCAAAATTATTTATATACAGAAATTCCTATAGACTTTAACCCAACATTAGAGGAAGTTCTGCCACATGACTCGGATCGCATGATTGGCACATTGACTGATGGGGGACTGCCTGTGTTGTCATTTTTTTGAAGATTCACTTATTGAGTCCTGAGAGTGCACTCATGTCGCTTTAACCCCTGTATCAAACTCAAATTTGAATTCTATGTATCTTGCTCAGAAATGCTTTAGACTTGAGAAAGGTAGGTTCTCCTGAAAGCCTGTCATTAAAAATTATGTTAGTCCAATAAAAAGGTATTACAAGATACAAATTTTACCTACAATTTTAGATACAAAATACCAGAATATTGCAGTATGCAATGATACCTTTTTTATTGGACTAACATAATATTTCAAAGACAAGCTTTCAAGAGTTTTCCTCTATTCCTCAGGTCTGAAGCAATACACACACACACACACACGTGTGTGTTTTAGTGTGATAAATGCAAAAAAACAAATATGAACACTTACTTTGTCCAGGGTTTGTGACAAAGTGGCAACTAAAAGAGACTGGACATAACCCATGTTTAATACCCTGGGTTGTCTACTTTTGCTAATCATATGCCATGATGGGGGTAAGTTTCATTTCTGGGCTGCCATATGGTCTAAAAGACAACATAGGTCCAGCAAACCAATATGGCACATTTCAGTTAGTAAAAACTGAAATGGGCAAGCTCTCGACAATGTAATGTTCCAAAAACACCATGAATCCTGTACATAGGGGCATTGTTGTACCAATAGAACATCACAGCATACAAATATGTGTGTTTTGATGCAGTACTGGCTAACACGATTATGACATCCACGGTTAAAATGCCATGCAGAACTTATTTCTCACACTTTTTTTTGGTTTTATTGATATTAAATTATGTTTCTTATATAATTATATAGGTTGCGCCAAAAGAGTATAGACAATATATGAGTAGAGATAACACAAAAGAATAAAAACCAGTATAGGAATAACAACAATAAAATATCCAATATAAAGTCTCAATCAAAACTTGCCAGAAGATATAACCTCAGTTCTGCCAGTTAAATCCTTCTATAAAAGTCCCAGATCAAAGTATTCTTTGAATCTGTATATAAAAATAGATAAAAAAAGACTAATAGTGCAATATATCCCAGAAAGAGATGATAACAGTAAAGAAAAAGTCTTTTATAGTCCTACTAACATTTTTTAGAACTTATAACCAGTTCTAGCATGAATATCGTACAGTGGTATAATTCCCACATAATATGCTTATAATATACTATTTAGTATTTCTACAGACTGACATTCCGATCATGTGATCAATACGTTATTGCGATCAAATGGCCTGTGAGGGTCATCGGTATAAACTGAGGACTCACCAGAATTTCGATTGAGAAAGCCATTATAATAGGCAAAATGTGTCTTGAAAGTTAAGGAGCACTTGTGGACCCTATTTATTGGTACTTGGCTTGTTCTTAACTATTTAAAAGTTTTATTTTACACTTTTGTTTGTTTGCAAAATAAAGCGAATCAGTCATAAATCAAGTCCAGTTGGTTCCTGCTCTTTCCTGCATCTACATCAAGAAGGGTTGTGTCCACTTAAAGATACATCTACTGTTATACTGAGAGCCTAGTATAACTGGCTTTCAATAAGGTGAGCAGACATTTGCACTTTACTTATATATTTGCTCTTTATTGAAGGTATTACACTAGAAACATTTTCTTTTTAATCTCCTTTTTTGAGAGTCTTTGGGTCAAGAACAGAAGTGGTCTAGTATTACCTCAATATACCCCTGCTGATGATATTTGAGCTTATATTCCCAGGGCTCTATTCCATGTGAGTGCATTTCATATCCTTGTATATCACTCTCTATTTTGTAAATATTACTATATTTTGTTATATTTTACCTTGCACTAGTGCCATCTCCTTATTTCTTCATATCCTTCCCCTTTATTTATAAGGGTAAGTGTATATAGTAATCCACTGGATTTACATTAAATGGATTGATTCCACTTAGTTCATTCTGTTTAGTGCATAACCTTACAATAGGAAAGTAGAAATTAGTTATACTAATAAACCAACTTGCGGACCATTATTTAACTCTTTAATATACTTAGTAAATGGAGGTGTATTTGTTTATATCAAGGCATACGGGCAGTTACCAATACACTAACATTTAGCAGCATTGCTGGTAAGTAGTCAACCCTGGACTGAAATGTAATTGTATTCTGAGAGTATACTCGCTTATATTGTTAGTGCATATATTTTCATTCAGTAATATTTTTACGTCAATGCCATATTGTTGGAGTCTAACCAGTACCAGTTTTCACTTTTGCAATTTGTGATTTGAGAGGTGTCAACAAATGTGTTGCTACAGCATATACCATGGGTATAAGACATGTTATTGTTTTATTTCACTTTTTGAGTTAAGAATATCTATTATTTAGTACTGACTAGGTATCAAAGATAAGCAAATAAGTAATTGGAAATTTGTATATGGAAGTATGTTTGACAAGTTAAACAACTATCATCTATCTAATCATCAATGTCCTTTTTTATTCTGGAACACTAATTTAAATCCATTATGATTAAATCTGAGTTTAAACCAAAAAGCCAGATAACAAATCATGCCCATAAAATGAATACTAGTATATACAGAGAACTCTCTTTTTTATGTAAGCCATTCTCCAAAAAGAGCCTTTAGCAATCACTGTTCTTTTTCTTGTACAAACAAAACATGCAACGTTATGACCCAGTCCATTCATGGCTACGGGGTCTTCAAACACATTGATCACCTTACAATGAAAAGGCTAATCTTGTTAGCAAAGTCCAAGTAGAACATTGCAATCTCAAAAACACTCATAGCAACATATCACTGCATGCTCATCTATCTATCTATCTATCTAAACAAACATTCTTATTAGGAAACATCATAGATAGATTACAATATATCTACAGACATTTTAGTAATGCATATAAGTCTACAAATAAATCAAATAAATCTATACCCTGTAAAATTACAAACAATCTTAAATTATACTGGGGAGAGCAATTTATCAAGGTCTGTTAGAAATAATGCATACTAATCCAGTCATATTTCCAGTTGGCCTAGATGGGAGAAACAGCAGGAATGGACTTCATCATTCCTTAAAGATCTTGATAAATCATCCTATGAGATTTATGAACAGAAATATGGCTTCCAAATGGCTGCATATTGCAGTTTTCTGAATTGTTTTTTACTGTGTTGAGGGAGTATTAAACATGTTCCTTTCTGTGCATGTCTCCTTGTGTGTTAGAATTCTACAGTTCTTATCCATGAGCTGCTATATTATTATTAATGATAAGTGCATCACTGATTTCATATCTATCTTTAAATTATCTCACAGACCATAGGATCAATTCCATTATCCATGAAATATATCTCGACACTTTGTATCTAAATCTTATAATATAGTCTGTACTGAAATATTAGAATCAATATCAGAGTGGCAGACGCTGCTCTGCATAGCGAATCCTTCTCTATGTTGAGTGACAGTGAACTCAAAGATCTAAGACTTTTTCTATGTACTCAAAAGGTCTATTTCTCTCAAATATTGTTCACAAATCTGTCTAAATCTGTGTTAGTGAGCACTTCTCCTTTGCCGTGATAATCCATCCACCTCACAGGTGTGGCATATCAAGATGCTGATTAGACAGCATGATTATTGCACAGGTGTGCCTTAGGATGGCCACAATAAAAGGCCACTCTAAAATGTGCAGTTTTATCACATAGCACGATAACACAAATGTTGCAAGTTTTGAGGGAGTGTGCAGTTGGCACCACCAGAGCTGATGCCCGTGAATTGAATGTTAATTTCTCTACCATAAGCCATCTCCAAAGGCGTTTCAGAGAATTTGGCAGTACTTCCAACCGGCCTCACAACCGCAGACAACGTGTAACCACACCAGCCCAGGACTAGCATCTTCACCACCAAGATCGTCTGAGACCAGCCACACCCCAGACAGCTGCTGTAACAATCAGTTTGCATAACCAAAGAATTTCTACACAAACTGTCAGAAACCATCTCAGGGAAACTCATCTGCATGCTCGTCGTCCTCATCCGGGTCTCGACCTGACTGCAGTTCATCGTCATAACCTACTTGAGTGGGCAAATGCTCACATTCTATGGTGTCTGGCACTTTGGAGAGGTGTTCTTTTCAGGGATGAATCCTGGTTTTCACTGTACAGGGCAGATGGCAGACAGTGTGTATGGCGTATGTGGGTGAGCAGTTTGCTGATGTCAACATTGTGGATTGAGTGGCCCTTGGTGGTGGGGGGTTATGGTATGGACAGAGATACCATGACGAGATCCTGAGGCCCATTGTTGTGCCATTCATCTACAACCATCACCTCATGTTGCAGCATGATAATGCACAGCCCCATGTTGCAAGGATCTGTACACAATTCCTGGAAGCTGAAAACATCACAGTTCTTGCATGGCCAGCATACTCACCGGACCCATTGTCACCCATTGAGCATGTTTGGGATGCTCTGGATCAGCGTATACGACGGTGTGTTCCATGTACTGCCAATATCCAGCAACTTCGCACAGCCATTGAAGAGGAGTGGACCAACATTCCGCAGGCCACAATCAACAACCTGATCAATTCTATGCGAAGGAGATGTGTTGCACTGCGTGAGATACTGACTGTTTTTTGGACCCCCCCCCGGACCTCCCAATACAGTAAAACTGCACATTTTAGAGTGACCTTTTATTGTAGCTAGCCTAAGGCACACCTGTGCAATAATCATGCTGTCTAATCAGCATCTTGATATGCCACACCTGTGAGGTGGATGGATTATCTCGGCAAAGGAGAAGTGCTCACTAACACAGATTTAGACAGATTTGTGAACAAAATTTGAGAGAATACAAATACAAAAAAAAATTGAGAGAACTAGGCCTTTTGTGTACACAGAAAACGTTTTAGATCTTTGAGTTCATGAAAAATGGGGGCAAAACCAAAAGTGTTGCATTTATAATTTTGCTCAGTGTATATACCGTTTTTTAGCTACTATTAAGAAAGCAAATATAAGTACAGGTGCACACATAGTATACATAGCATGCATATCTCCTCCTGTGATGTACAAGAGTAGGGGTGTGTATTTCTAACTATAGTGAGATTTAAAAGTGTTGCAACACTTGCATTGGTCCCTTAAATGGTCAGATATTGGGAGGAAATTTTTGATTTCAGTTATATGGCAAACACGTAGATAATCTAACTATTGATTCTTCAAGTATTCTTACAGATGTGTTTTTATGAAAGAGAATCCTTGTTGAATATCAAGTAACTTGCAGCCAGGATCCTAAAATAAATTGTATTAAATAATCTGATTTAAGGCAGTATGTGTATGTGTTCATTTTTTCACTGTACCTTGAGGCTAAGAAGCAGGAAAAAAGCTAGCATATCCTTCTATTAATTGTAAATAATTTCAGAACAAATGCTTTAAGCTTTAATTTTAAAGCAAAAACATAGCACATAAGTAAATAGAAAGATTAGTTCAGAGCAAGTGACACACTCAAATACACTTAAGAAAACAAAAACACATTCACTGGCACCCAATGAGTGCATTCATAATAAAACACACACACCCACAAGCATGGAAACTACAAACAATTATGCTCTTTTTAATTTGCATGAAAAACATTTTGCGCAATGTGTGCTATTAAATAACAGGTGATTTACAGAAATAAGACATGATGAAAAAGTGTACAACGGTAGCAAATCTGCAAAAATTATACTCTTCCCTAAATGTCTTATCAATCTGGAACAGGTTAATATAAGCCTGTAGGGTGCTTTTAATGCACACACATTTCCGGTAACATGCGTCAGTGCACTTCATGTGACGCATGCCTTGCTTATGTGCTCTCGAGTGATATTTAGTGTCAGAATGTGTCCTTTTGGATGCTGCTACAATAAGGTTTACTTCAGCCGTATAATGTAGAACCTTATTCCAAGTGAATTGGCTGCTGGAGATAAGCAAATTTCAATGCAGCAATCACCTCTTAAAGGATAATGGTTTAGATGAATCATATAATTCATTTTAAGCTAATACTGGCCTGTGTGTCTTTTGATTTTGCATAGCAATTGACAAATTCACACTGCTTTCATATATACTAATAAAAACATAATTTTTGAACCCATTACCTAAATTGGTGTGAAGAGCTAAGGGAAAACAGCCTATAAAAATAGATGAATTAATGTAATTTGTATGATCATAT
Source organism: Pelobates fuscus (assembly GCF_036172605.1). Taxonomy (NCBI): domain Eukaryota; kingdom Metazoa; phylum Chordata; class Amphibia; order Anura; family Pelobatidae; genus Pelobates; species Pelobates fuscus. Next base: position 313,331,073 of record NC_086319.1, on the reverse strand, counting down.
TTTAATTGTGTAGTTATTGTAAAGACTCTGATGGCAGGGCACTTGGATCATTCTGATGAGTTTTGTTCATGTGCCTGTTTTGTCGTAGATGTAATGAGTTGTGGATTGGATGTTTTTAGATGCCATTGTTTTTAACTTAATTACATATATTTATTGCTTACAGAAGACTTCAAAAATGGGAATAAGCCACCCAGCTAGAACTTAACACTGTGAAAAAAGCAAGAGTGCAGTATTATATACAGACACAATATTTACTTCAAAATATGTTTCTTGTTTTGTATTCCTGCAAAGTTCAAATCTAGCTATAATAGGAATGAAAAAGCAAAAAACAAAAGAGAAAACAAATCATCTCAGAATAAGAAGCCTTTCTAAAATCCATGTCCCCTAGTGTCATTGCAATGTTCCTGAATATATATTTAAACCACAAAAAAAACAGTTATTAGAGTCTCATTTTAATTTTATCTAATACATTGCAAAAATTCAAATGTGTTGATCATTAAAAAATGATGGATGCTTACAGTTTTTGCAACAGGTCAATTGCAAAAATATTTTTGTCTATCCCTCACTCAGTGTCTATTCATATCACTAGGAAATAGAAAAGGAATAATTTATAATTCTTTCTCACTATATTACCTCACCGTATTTAATTGTCTCTCTTAACCACTGAACCTATTTTTTAAACCAGGCCACATTTTTTAAATCAGGCCACACACTAATTTCAGTAGTTCCAATGCTCAACTGTAAGTGGAAAAGGAGCTTCAAAGAGGTAAAATCTGGCCATTTTTGGAGGCATCATTCTCTTTTCTGATGCTTACTGTTTCACTGGGTCCAAATAAGCAACACAACATCTCTGTCCAAATTGTATCTACTCCACTCAGCTGTGTTGTGGTGCTACTGCTGCCACTGTTGCTGGGAGTTTCAGACATCTCAGACTCCTGCAGTACTTCTTCCTCAGCCAGCATTCTCCTATTTTATTGCCTGTTGGATCACACAGGGCAGCAAGCATCCATTCAGGAGAAATATCATTAACATATGCACATTTTCAGCTGATCATTGAACCTCCTGATAAGTGCTGCTACATCAGTATGTAGAGAGTCACCTGGAACAACCATGTGGTTCTCAAGAAAAGCATCAATCTTGCACAGTAGATCTATGAACAAGGAAATGGCTTGTCCAGACGGGCAGTGCAACAGCTCAAGTTTTCACTGGCATTGCTAAATAAATTAAGGACTGTCACTAGCTAACCTAACAAGGTGTGATCCTGTCTACCAAGCAGAGACACAATACCAATGTACTCATCCAAAATCAGACTCTGGATTGCCCTCTGCTACTCCAAAATCCTCCCCAGCATCTCCAAAGTGGAATTTCATTGTGTATTGATGTCTTGTCATAGACATTGTATGGAAAGACCTCCCTTCTTGTAACAGAGCTCCCTGTACCCCTGGCTGGGTACCTCCACCAAGTACCACTTCCTAGGTGAAACAGGGGACAAACCGCAGCATTTCTGCCCACACTCACCGTGGCGTGACTGGGGCCCTGGAACTGCTCCTTCCTGGAGCCGAATGGGGGAATTAGCTCTAGTCCTTACAAGGACTTTCCCTGTTGAATCCCCTGCAAGCTGGAACAGCAGACACAGGAGTAAATCTTATTTCCCTCCAATAACAGAATGACACACAGTTTTGGAGTGTAAGCTGGAATAGATTTTAATGGTGCCACACGTGGCCTATTATGCAAGTCCCCAAGCAAGGGGTACACCCACATGGACCTTGTTAGGGACAAGGACACAAACTTCCAAACCAATAACAACACATTTACAATGTAAGGCACTCCCACACATGGCAAACAACCCTCCTCTCTACCTGGAAGATAATTTGATCAGATACTGCATTAACACAATTATCTCCAGGCAGAAAAAACACGCATTTCTAAAAAGTCCCAAAAGTACCCCAAAACACATGAAATCCCAACAACATACCCTGATAGCTCTGATCTGGGTGACCAACATATCCAAAACTCACCCAGATCAGTTCAGGGGTTCAGAAATTCTATGGAAGTCTTTTATTTGACCGACCGCAAACATGGCCCCATGCCCAAAAAAGTTCCAGGGAATCAGGGCTTGTGGTCGGTCTAGTTTGGTAGTTTGAAAACGAACAAACTACTGAACTACTGAACAGATTCAATAGTCTTACCCTGGAGCTTGTTCCCTTCATCCAGACAAATGATCCCACTGAACTGTGACTTCTAAGTGGAATAGAACGCAGGCGATGATTGAAGTCCAGCAGTGTTCGGGAGTTTCTGTAGCCGATTTTAGTTCCAGGAGATTCATGCCCATACAATGCTGCATGCGTTCATGCGAATAAGATGGCTGCCTCCTCGTGGTTATCTATAGGAATTGTGCCACCCAGAAGAACAATTAGAACACTGTGGTGAGAAACGTTCCAAGTTGTTAATAGGTGTTAACAAGCTCCAGGGTGGTTTCTGGTTTGTGGGGTTATTTTCCACAGGGTCCATAGTCTGTGGGTAGGAGGCTGGCAAGCAGGCTTGTAACAGCACCCCAGTCATAAAAGGTGGTTAACATCGGTTTAGTAGATTTTCCCCTTCCAGAGACACAGGCACACTGTAGACAACAAAGACTTTCCCATAGTCTTTCATTATACGAATGGGCTTCATGGCATAGCTATCTGGGGTATCACCGCTCAAACAGGGCAAGCACCGAATGACCCGGCTTTCGTGTCTTTGCAGGGGAAAATCAAGCGTTTCAAAATGGGGCCATAGTCTAAAGGCAGCAGGCGGGCAACCAGGCTCCTCCAATGCACAGTGGCGAGATTGGTCTCGTCACAAGGCTCATCCAGGAGCTCAACTTCTCTTGCTCCTTCCTTAAGAGGTGGCTTGCCTTCATACTATGGTGGAAATTACTGAAAATCTTCCTACAATGATCAAGAAAGAGTGTATCTGTAAGGCATCATAGCTACCAATCCTTTCTTCTTCATGGTGAAGTGATGGATTATGAAAGCAAATTGGAGGATGATGTAATTTTGAGAGCAGAGCAGACAGGCACCAATGCAGATGTGGGGTTTGTGGTCATAGGTGGAGCTTCAAAGTGACTTTGTTAGTGTGCACTGTGCAGTGCATATGTTACACCTTGTTGTGGAGGCAGCAATCCCCAAAGAAAATAGCAAAGAGGCTATGGGACAACATGTATCAGAATCAAAATAAAACACACTTTGTTACAACAAACTACAATACTAAACTTTTAAAAGCTTTCCCAAGTTATTTGTAAGGTTTGAGGATATACTGGTTATAGACTAAGGATTTCCATCTCCGCAGCCTTTTGATAATATGTACAGGAGTGTCTACACTGGAGGCAGCTGATGCTACCCCTATCCTAAATGAATGACCAGAAAACTATGCTGGGTTGAAGACCAATCTTAAGAGTGGTGTCTTAATGTGAAATACAAATTTGGATGTTACATAGTTACATAGGTACATAGGCTGAAAAGAGACCCCATTTCAACCCCATAGCATCTGTATTTCTTATGTTAGACACTAGGGTCAGCCTTTCTGCAACACTGTTGTTATGTTTAAAAAACATAAGTCTAATTATCCTATGTTTTCTCTTAACATTTTTCACTACTGCTGTCTTTTAACTGCATAATTGTCATGTTTGCAAAAAGGTTTGAATAAAAAGACAATTAAAAATGAGTTAAATAAATAATAAATGAAGTTAGTGAAATACTCAAGTAAGCAATAATATGTGGCTCTACCGATCTAAATGCAAACAAGTGTGAATATTACACAAAAAACCAAACATAAAATAAATTAAGAAACTGAAATGTACACATCCTCACCAGGTGCAAACTTCAACCGCAAAAATAATGTGTAGATTTTGTTAATTTTCCAAGAAATTATTTTAACAGAAAATCCATATCAATTGATCTACAAAGGGAGGAACAACAATGGGGACCAAGTTTGGCCCCGTTGTGCAAATTTGTTTATGTCTCATTGGGAGGAGCAGTTCATGTATTTTGGAGAAACAGAATTTGCTCCTTTACAGAATGACCATAACTCTCAATACATAGCATACAATATTGTTATTTAAACATTATGAAAATTGTGTGCAGTATCATGATTTGAGGATTTATAGCTGCATTTATAGTAAAGATCTATTACAGAAACACACTTTCTTTAAGAAGATCAATGTGAATAGCCTTATCAATATGAATAGTTATCTTTATCACCCTTGTCTACAGAACATCCTCAAAAGTCAGTTTTTAGCAAAAATTTAGAAGTTGTTATATAAAATCGGCTTTTAAAAAATGGATCAACTATTTTTGAGATGTTAAATATAAATAATGAATATCAATGATGTATGAATACCAATTTGTGTATTGATATCTTTTTATATCAACATAGAACAGGCATTATAGTAAGTTATTGATCCACAAAGCAGAAGGTATTAGATGAAATATGCAATACAGCTCTGCCACCTGGAGGGCAAACTAATTATTGTTTGTTTGTTTTTAAATAATTTGTACCTAGCACATTTGCATCATCCAATAAACTATCAAGATCCATTCATTCCATACCCAGGGCCAGATACAGTGTGATGTATTGGTTATCATGCCATGAGTGACCTGAGCCCCTTCCTCCCAAAGTATGTGGTCAAATAATTTGCTAACAATTTGACAACTTATCTGGGGTCCATCAGCTACCAGTCATCTCCTCCATGAGAAATTGTAGGCCTCTACTTTGAGCTAGTCTGCCAATGCAGGGCTTAACTCATTGACTGAGCTTAGCTCAGAAGAGCAAATAGAAGCTCAGTGATCCAACTTTCAAATTAAAGAGTGAGCCATTGCCCAGTGGACCCCAGATTCATTAGCAAGCTATTTACAACATGTGGCAGCATGGCAGCATAACCTCTACAGGGCTATGTTATGGTTATGGTGCATAGAGTGTTCCTTTAAAAATATATATATTTAAAAATATTGATGGAATAAGTACCTGCAGGGATAGTGTCGCATTGTTGCCTTGCCATTACTGCCACTTGTGGTGTCACGCAAATGTTAGGACTAAGGTTATGTGACTGCTTAGTGTCAGACTGATTTGCTTGGCATATGTCAATGAGCTAAACTCTGTCACCACCTCTAGTGATGACATAGGGCAGGGGGTTGAAGATAACTGCATGCTTCCTTTTTCTCTCTCTCTCTTCTTGTGTGTCATCATTGAAAGGTCCTGGAGTTGTGCTGTGGGTAAGATCTAATGTGTGTTTAGTTGTAAGTAGTGGGTTTGATGCTTTAGTTATTTTGTGTGCTATATACCTATATTTTGCAGAGTATTTGTCTCTGAATAAATATGTGTTCAAGTAGGCAGACCAGAGTGATTATATGTTGTGGTAGTGTGTTATTATGTTTTTTTATTTCACACCACTGTTTAGCTTTTGGTTGCATCATTTAACAATTTGCTTTGAGATATTTATTCCCATAAACTGATTGATCTATACCTGTAACTATATGATTATATTATTTAGATATTTTTGTGATTCTACCTCCATAGTGATGCTAAAATGACTACTGTGGGGGGCAGAGCCTGACTGCTGAGCGAGCAGGATGCAGGCTCAAGGACCTTCTTAGCTAAACTTTGATATTGAATCTATAAATTAAGATATTACTTTGAGGCTGCTGTTTTTATAACAACCTTGGAGTGAGTTTCCCTGGTTTCAACGTGTGCTTTGAAGTACCTGGCATTTACTGCGGCCTGTTTCCTATACATGGGAGGGAGAAATAACTTATCCCCTGCTTTGGTTTAATATCAAATATTATCTGGCTCCCCCTGGACCCATTGGGGCTATCCAGATCTGAACTAAAGTGGTTCACTATACTCCTCACAAAGACACTCACTGCTACATCTCACATCCTGAAGAGGCTGAGTTTTTAAATATGGATGCCGCAACCAAGCATGCTCTGCAATGTCTGGTTTCACAGCAAAGCGACTTGGCAAGCTGATATGTACAAGCCTTTACTCAGCTCTGCACCCATTTCTGGGTGAAGCTTTCTGAGAGAAATATCGAGAATGTGAATGTGAAGAGACACCAACTTGGACACCAAGAGCATCCAGATCTATGGACAATTTTTGCAGGCTCCAGCGGGGGTCTAGGGGTCTGGGGTTGATGGAGAGGACTTGGACTCACCTACTGCTCGGAAGCAATCTGCCCAGTGAAGGAATAGGCTGATCTCACTCTCGTGCAATTTTCACTTCTGTATGAATATTGATTTAGAATTTTTTTCATTCATCTGAGCCTTCTGACATTGTGGGGTTATAGGCCTTTTTTATTAAGCATGTTATGGCCTATCTTCAAATACATAGTAGTATTTTCTTGCATAAACAGTTGTAGTTACACATATTTTCAGTTAATTGTTTCTTACTATTTAAAATGGGTACTGCGCCCTTTTAGGGCTTACCTAATGCTAATGAACAATTTTCCTTGTGTAGAAATGGGCTTAATTAATTCTATACTCTGACCAGTGTCAGAATGCTCATTATATTTATGCTTCCATATATGAGCTTAGTAGCACGGTTGAGGTTAAAACCTCTTTTATCAAGCATGTTGTGGCCTATCTTGAAACTCCAGAGTGGTAATTTTCTTTAAAAACAGGGTTCTAGCTACACGAAAATTTTAATTTCTTTTCAGCTATACCTCAAGTAGCTAACCTATCAATGGTCTATCCTCCTTATGATAATTCATGCTAATACTAGTTTTGCAACTATACAAAGATAGGAAACCCTCAATAGAAGGGGGACCTAAATAGGAGAATGTCCAAAGTACATAGGGGAGGAAGCCCTACCTTCAATAATTCTAGGGAATTAAGTGACTAACAAATGCATAAAAGGGGATAGATAAAATAATAAAATATAAAAAAACAATGTCGGGGGGCAGAGCCTGACTCCCAAGATGGCCGGACGTTTCTGCTAACAGCTCCGGCAATCCAGAGTCATTAAACAGTTCCAAAGTGCAGGACTTATCCTGAAAACTGAATTAAATGCATTGCAGTTCGACTAACTATCAGAGAATCTTTTACCGGCACCAGTATGCACTGAACTGGTGCAGAACCCAACAGTCCGGACTTGCAGCCTACAGAGTCTGCCAGCATGTCGGTTGGGGGAGGCGGCCACTCTCCCGACTGACTCACAGTGACCTCCACTCAGCCCCGCTGGGACAAGCTACTCCTCCTCGCAACAGCAGATCTCCGAATCTTGTCTCCTTCACCAACATGTAGCGAACCCAAGATGGCAGCCACATCCAGTCCAAACTTTCGAGTCAAGATTCAAGCAGCTATGTTAGAACTTCTGGATTCCTGTTGCCTGCAGAACAACTCTTACCTGTACCTACCTCACCTACACTGCCGCTTACGCCAGATGCTGCGCTGGCTCGCCGACCCTCTTCTGGGCTCGGAGCCCACATGGAGCTGTGTCCACGCCACTGCCGTCCACACACCCAAAAGCTAAGACCTCTGCAGGTGCTTGATCCTTCTGCTGGGACAGCAGGGAATTCTAGTAAGCAGGCAGCATTTACTAATGTGGTCCGAGCTGGATGTGGCGAGCGAGTCTGGCACATGGAACTATTCCTGATGATTACACCTCAGACCGGCCTATCTCTGCACCGAGAGGTGAGAGAAAGGGGAACAGATGCGGAGTCTGGTTCCAAATTGTCCTACTTACACTGGACTCTTAGTGGCATAGGCTGAATAGCCCCTCCCCAACTCAGGATGGCATCCTGTAGAGTCTGCTGTTAGCTCTCTATGTTTGATTTTTGTTATTAATGCCCAGTGGTCTTATAGCATTCTAGATCTTATTACATCTTTGCAGGTTGATTATTCCTCTTGAAAACTTATTGTTTTGTAAGCGTATACACTTATCTCTGACCAGAGCTATTTACTAAGCCTGTTATATGTTTCTTTGTCTTCAAAAAAAGCAAAAAACAGCACAGCATATCTTAACCTTTCATGCATGTCAATGTCACCTGCCTTATGTATTTTATTTAACATGTACTTCACACTTCGTTTAAAAAAAAAAAAAAAAGTAATGATGTCCCACAGTAGGAACATATTCAGTATCATCATGGTGCAAACACAACTAAAGTGCTACCAATGTGTTTTATACCACACCTCCTATAGACTGTAAACTCATTTGAGCAGGGTCTTCTCCAACCTATCGTTCCTATAAGTTTTCTTGTAATTGTCCTATTTTTAGTTAAATCCCCCCTCTCATAATATTGTAAAGCGCTACGGAATCTGTTGGCACTATATAAATAGCAATAATAATAATAATAATAATAATAATAATAATAATAATAATAGAGAAAAAAATAAATAAATAAGTAGCTGTGATGCATGTTTCGACGTGTCAGCACACCGTCGTCAGGAGCAGCTCCGGATTGTCATTATCTGGGTACACTGCCAAAAGCTGTATGTGACATTAAACTGCTTCAAAGTCTGCCTGGAATAGATATAGAGATACCAAAAACTGCATGTGGCATTTATCTGCTTCAAAAGTCTGCCTGGAATACATATAAAGATATTACCAGATTTTACTATTTACATGACAAAAAGTCATGATTTTATTAAGGACACAGGAGCGAATATTATGCTATATCCCTTTCTTTATTCCTCAGCAGCAAAGAAAGAATATATAAATATTCATTGAAAAAAAAAAATACCCTTAGAAGGTTAACCATATAACATCTTAGCCAATGAGAGCAGTCCACATTTGATATACTCCCATGTGACCCTAAGCCACTCCTCTTTCTCGGTGATGCTGGATGCAATAGTCAACGAGAAGAACCTAAAACGGAATGACTGACTCAACACAACCAGACAGTCGAACAGTCGTTATCTGTGAGGCGACATCTTCTGAGGGAACGGATTCTTTGAACACATCTGCTGTAACTGTGGAAGAAATTGTTCCTGATGAGAGCTATAGTAAAGTTTCAAGCTGTAATGAACAGAGATAACAAATGGTAAGTTATGCTCAAATAGAATATCACCCATATTATCATAGTAGTGATTAAACTGAATACTATAATTCCCTATGTTAAGTTAATCAAATTGTAGGTAACTAAGTCATGAAAATAAATTAATAAGCAACCCGTAAAGCAATCCAGACATTTAAAATCATTACCCATGTACCTAGGGTGGGAAAAAAACGTAAGACATACCTGTATCTGGTGGTCCAACATTCACCTCTGTGTCTTTAATAAAATTATGACTTCATGTCATGTAAATAGTAAAATCTGGTAATTTTATTAAAGGCCTCATAGTCTCATGCTAGTTATGCTAGTTCAAAGCTGTGAAATAACTGTAGAAGAGACATGTTCTGTTGGGCAAAAGTAATATTCCTTAAACCTTGATTCACGAGACCAATCAGCCATTAGAAAAAGGTCTTCCAATTTACAGCCCAAGTTGAAAGCTTTTGAAGCCATGGCTCCTCTAGTAGAATGTGCACCATAGGCGGTTGTATCTATGTGAGCCGAAGACATTATCCATTTCACCCAGCGGGCGAGCATCACCGTAGATATAGGGTGATGAGGTAGTCTAATAGCCAAGAACAACTCATGATTTGCTGGATCCCTGAATGACTGAGTCCAGTTTCATGTTCCTGGAGACAAGCCACTGGGCAGAGGTCAGCATTGTGAGGAAACGAGGGGTAGAAAACTGAAGTGATCGATGATTTGGTGTGTCTGGAAATATTGAAAGAAACTCCTGTAGGAGTAAAGGAGCGTGCGTGAAAGTCCAGTGCTCGGACATCTGAGATCCGTTTGCATGATATCAAACAAAGGAGCATGGTCAATTTTGCCGACAGCTGTTTATGTGTGAGTTCTGCATTCCATGGCCAGGTTTTCAACAGGTTAAGAACTAGGTTCACATCCCATAATGAATTGTATCGAGGTTGAGGTGCTCGTGCAAATCTAATGCCCCGTAGGAGTCGACAAACCAATAGATGTTTACCAGCCGGAGAACCATCCAGTCCGCGATGACCTGCAGAGATTGCCGATCTATAGACATTAATAGTGCGATAGGACAATCCTTGGTAATACAGGATGGTAAGGAAACGCAACAGGTATTTCACAGGTGCACATATGGGATCCACCTGTTATTCCACGCACCAACAAGTGTTTAAGGCATGGCTATAAGATCGTCTTGTTCCTGGGGCCTAAGCTCCTGCCACTAAGTTAATAGTTGATTGTGGAACGTCTGGCATGACTAGGGTCCCTGGAGAGGAGCCACGCTAGTAGTCTGAGGTGTCCTTGAGCCAGAAGGGGATGTTGGTTCCCATCAGGGTCTAGTAAGAGGTGCGTTGAATCAGGAAGTAGTCTTGGAAGATCCATGCATATCTCCATGAGTGAAGGGAATCAAGGTTTTTTGCAGTCCAGAATGGGGCTATGAGATCCAAAGACGTCCAAACACGTCTGAGGTGTAATAGTGTCGAGCCATTAGGGAGAAAGGAGGAAATGCATAAAGTCATATGTTCGGCCATGGTTGGAGGAAGGCATCCGCTGCTAGATCATCCTGTTCCTGCCTCCAACTGAAGAACACCGGGAGTTGGGAGTTCAATCAAGACTTGAAAAGGTTGATATGCATCGGGCTCCAGAGTGTTTGTAGTTGTAGGAAAATGTTACCATCCAGTCGTCAATCGTTGGTGTCTTGCAGATGTCTGGAATTCCAATCCGCTACTGTATTGGACAAACCTGGAATGTATTCTGCCTGTACTGATATATTGTGTTTCAGGCAGTATTGCCAAAACTCCTTTGTCAGATCCATTAGTATCTTGGATCTGGTGCCACCCAAGTGGTTCATGTAGCGGACTGCAGAGATATTGTCCATTCGCAGTATGACGCAGTATGAACCTAATTGACATTAATTACTGGCTTTGCAGACAAATTGCGTTCAGGAGATGAGTTCTCCGAGTCAATAGAGCCGATCACATCGGACTCGTCCAAAACTGCCTCAGAATTCGAAACCAGAGTCGGAAGAATCAGTCAGGGTTTTAGCCCTCTTCCATGTCCGCACTGCTTTTGCCTGGTAGATGGCTCTTTTACATGGGGGCACCATGTCCTCAATGGTAACAGGATGCAACCTGTCCGTCTGTACAGTTTTGGAGGTATTTTTGCCCACATAGTGGGTCTTTTTCGTAGCCGCTAGGGACCATCGGCTTATTGTCAGAGACCTTAGGTAGTGTCAAGCCATGAGCGTGGCTAGATGCCATGATAGCGGTGGTATTAAAGTGGGACAAATTGTCCGGCATAGCTCCGACAGCCGTGTAAATGGCCTGGGTGACTGATTTGGTCTTGGTAGCATCCAGTGACGCTTCCTCCTCCACCTGATGGGTCAGGGTTCAAGTAGGAACAGGGACCAGTCGCTGCCTAGTGGCATTTCCAGATGTGATAGGAGCATTAACCTCCAAATCAGTAGGGGTCTGCATAGTGACACCATATGGGGTAATAACAATCTCCACTCTAGTGATGAACTAATAGAAAAAATAATTATTTCACAGAAAGGAGGATTGCTGAAGCTGGGGCTGTCAGGCACAATAATAACACGCAGGGACAAAGCACAAAGTATACTGGTTAGTTTACCTAGTGTTCCCTCAGGAATGGCCTCTGGCAAGCACTGGCAAGCTTCCCAGCAACTTAGACAGCCAATCAGCTTGTGCCCGCCCCAAAACGAGTGCTGCCAGCCGGTAAAAAACGCAGCAAACTTTTGCCACATGCAAGATGGTGAACTGCGCAAGTACAGGCGGTGTCGGTTGCGGTATAGGCCGCAAACTGGAGTACAGTGAGGGAGATGTGCCCTATGGCCAGTAAGAGACCCCAGGATGTCCACTGAGGCCGGGCTTAAAACTGGTAATAAAAACTACCTGAAAAGGTGAGGGATGAGGGTTAGTCGCATGGGTGGGTGAGGGGGAGGGAAAGCAAAAACATCAATAACGAAAAAGGAGAGTGACAGAAAGAAAGGCCAAACTGTGCTCCAAATACACAGTGAAATTAAATATACCAATAAACACAAGTAATTAATAAGTAATTATTAGCAAAATACAGAAAACATATGTGGCAAAACCACTGCCTATTTGTGAAGACCTGTTCATATTGTGTGTGTTCCCTGTAATTTGTGTATACTGTGTCCCCTCCCCTTTCGGGAGAACGTCCACGAAAATAACTAATTTGTCTCCTGAATGGGGACTACCCCCATATCCCATTAAGAACGCGAGTTAGGACTTTCCAATAGAACATTATCACCTTGATAACCGGTGCGAAACCGCAAGAAAAACAATTAATGAGGGCTCCCCTGGGTGGCCACTACAGTACAGACGAATGCCAGACAATCGTGGATTGCTTCCCAGCTTTTTTTCATCACCCGAATGAGGATCTCCCCGTAGCCACATTAGAACGTTCCCCCAATTAATCAGTACGTTCGCACTTGCAACATAACTGTGAAACCGCAACGTTCGCACTGGCAACTTCGTGCAAAACCGAAAGGGAAGTAATTAATGCATGCTCCCCTGGGTAGCCACCCTTTCATATAGACGAATGCCAACCAGGCATTCATTCATACCCCGAAAGGAGACGTTTCACTTGCAGGTTTCAGCACCGGAGCCTTGCTGGGGGGAAGGAAAAGGGTCTCTTAATATTCTGAAATGGCTCTTGAATGGCTGAAGGAAGGGAATTAGAGGAGGGATCCGCTACAGCATACACAGAGCAAAATATTCTATGGTACTTAGCTGAGGCAGCAGCAAAGAAAGAGGAGTGGCTTATGGTCACATGGGAGTATATTGAATGTGGACTGCTCTTATTGGCTTAGATGTTATTATGGTTAACACTCTGAGGGTATTTGTCTTGTTTTTTTCTATGAATATCTATATATCCTTTCTTTGCTGCTGAGGAATGAAGAAAGAGGTAAAGCATAATATGAGCCTCCATGTTCTTTAATAAAATCAAAAGCTGCATGTAACATTTATCTGATTCAAAGTCTCTACCAGTCTAACTTGTAGTGATGTGTATACCATTCTGCTGACATATGCTGGTATTACATATAAGAAATACAATATACTGGTGTAGTACGTAAAACCAAGTGTAGCGCTGGTGGTTAAATTGCACTCACAAAGAGGGGTCTTACAATCTAAGTGACATTTCAAGGGTACTTTTTTATCCACTATATTTTCACTTTCTTGGTGCGCACGTGTGTTATATGTATATTTTTAGCTATATACTGGTATTGTTTTCTATTTGTATGATGCTGTCATCTCAATAAAATAAACATATTTACAATAAACTGACTAATGTAATTATTATTTATTAAATTAAAACTATAAAATAGAATTATAGTGTGTTATATTGTGTTAATAATCCACATAATCTATTTGTTTGTATTTTATAAATTATTATCTAATTTGTATTTTGTTTAAATTACTGCCTTTAGGAAAATAATTTAAGAATGCTGAGGCATGAAATTGGGTTATTTACTTGCTCTATGTCAATATTACACATATATAAATCATATCCAGTAATTTATTATTCATTCACCTTTAATTCTGCCCCATGCATAATTATAATCAGCCAGGTATTAGCTTTAAGCAGCCGCTCATTAAAAGTTATATAAGAAAGGATACAAAGTCTGATCATTTAATTAGCAATTATATTTTAGAACCAAATGTTTATCCAGATGTAGTGTTAGTGTTGGGTGTAGACAATAAAACTAAAAGAATCCTAAGAAAATATAATATGTTATGTCTTTAGTAAATAATGAACAATATAAATTTATTTCTAACATGCAATACTAAAAACATTATCTATTTACTAAGCTAATCTGTGAGTACCAACATTTAGGGAAAAAATCAAATTTGCTCAATATTTGAATAGTGGAACTTGTCAGGAATATTAAAAGGATATTTAAAAAGTATAGCTTGTCAGAACATTTTGCTAACCAACATAAAGATTTATGTTCTCTACAATTGAATGGTATCCAATACATAAAGAGAAATAGGTGTAGTGGAAAACATTATTCCGCACTGACTAAAGCAGAGATGAAATGGGTGTTCACCAATAAAGAGTTTGAAAATAATGATTTGTTATATGTAATATTTTAATATTTTATGTGATATATGTGAATCTTATTTACCGTATATACTCGAGTATAAGCCAAGTTTTTCAGACCATTTTTTGGGCTGAAAAACCCCAACTCGGCTTATACTCGAGTCAAGGTCTGTATTATGGCAATTTGCATTGCCATAATACAGACTGGGGGGAGAGGGGTGCTGGCAGAGCTGTAACTTACCTGTTCTGCAGCTCCTGTCAGCTCTCTCCTCCTCTGCGCCGTCCGGTCAGCACCTCGGTCAGCTCCCAGTGTAAATCTCGCGAGAGCCGCGGCTCTCGCGAGACTTACAGTGTAAGCTGACAGAAGAGCAGAACGGACGGCGCAGAGGAGGAGAGAGCTGACAGGAGCTGCAGGACAGGTAAGTTACAGCTCTGCCAGCCCCCCTCTCCCCCCCACTGAACTGCCACTGGACCACCAGGGAAGGAGAGCCCCCCTCCCTGCCATATATCAAGCAGGGAGGGGGGACGAAAAAAAAAATATATATAAATAAAATAAGAAATAATAATAAAATAATAATAATAATAAAAAAAATTAATAATAACAAAAAAAAGGGGTGTAAGGACCACTATGGGAGGGGGGGGGGTATAAGGACCACTAGGGAGGGAGGGGGGTATAAGGACCGCTATGGGAGGGAGGGGGGTATAAGGACCGCTATGGGAGGGAGGGGGGTATAAGGACCGCTATGGGAGGGAGGGGGGGTATAAGGACCACTATGGGAGGGAGGGGGGGGATAAGGACCACTATGGGAGGGAGGGGGGGGATAAGGACCACTATGGGAGGGAGGGGGGTATAAGGACCACTATGGGAGGGGGTGGGATAAGGACCACTATGGGAGGGGGTGGGATAAGGACCACTATGGGAGGGAGGGGGGTATAAGGACCACTATGGGAGGGGGGGGGTATATGGACCACTATGGGAGGGATGGGGGGGATAAGGAACACTATGGGAGGGAGAAGGGGGATAAGGACCACTATGAGAGGGAGGGGGTGGGATAAGGACCACTATGGGAGGGGAGGGGGAAGTAAGGACCACTAGGGGAGGGGAGGGTAAGGACCACTAGGGGAGGGGTGAGTCAGGACCACTGGGGGGGGGGGGTGAAGGAACACGGGGGTGGGGAGGTAAGGACCACTGAGGGAGGAGGAGGGGAAGTCAGGACATATGGGGGGGGGCAAATTTTTTTTTGCCTACGGCGGCAAATATCCTTGCACCGGCCCTGCACACACTGCATTCACACACTGCATTCATACACACACACACTGCATTCATGCACACACACACTGCATTCATGCACACACACACTGCATTCATGCACACACTGCACTCATACACACACGCTACACTCATACACACACACATACGCACACACTGCATTCATTATACACACACTGTAAATAAATATTCAATTAATATATTTTTTTTAGGATCTAATTTTATTTAGAAATTTACCAGTAGCTGCTGCATTTCCCACCCTAGTCTTATACTCGAGTCAATAAGTTTTCCCAGTTTTTTGGGATAAAATTAGGGGCCTCGGCTTATATTCGGGTCGGCTTATACTCGAGTATATACGGTAGGTTGTTGTCTCTTTTTTATGCCCCCCCATCTTGAGAAATGTCTTTAACCCCTTAAGGACACATGACATGTGTGACATGTCATGATTCCCTTTTATTCCAGAAGTTTGGTCCTTAAGGGGTTAATGTTGTATACAGATGTGTATTCCTTCATTTGGAGGAAGATAATGTATTTGTATGTATTGTACAAACACGGATTAGCTGCAAAACATTAAAACCACTGACAGGAGAAATTAATAATATTGATCATATCATTACAATGGCACCTGTCAAGAGGTGGGATATATTAGGCAACAAGTGAAGAGTCAGTTCATATATGGGTTCAGTTAATAATCACAGTTTAGCTTCCCATTTGACATTAATCATGCAGAATGCAGGTGAACTTGAAATTGCTTGAACTGTTCACACACAAGCAATTTGCTGTGTGCTCCAGTTTATGTGGATCAACGTCCTCCTAGATTCCTTAGGTGAAACCTAGCATTTAGTGAATGTGCCTCCTGTTTAGAGGGTAGATAGGAACTCATATTTTAATTAATCATACTGTGTATTTTAGCATAAAAATCCCCCCAAAAAGTATATTTATGATTTACCAAAAAAAAATACTAATAAATAAATATATATATATATATATATATATATATATATATATATATATATATACAAAATACAAAATCCAGCGCACACCTCACCTAGGCAAAGAATAATGGGGGTTTAGTTACATTATATGATCATATATTGCATAAGCCTGCCACAACGTCAATGTACCCCATTCTTGGCAGGTCCTACTCTAGCAGCCTAATACTTGCTCTTATGAGTTTAAAGGGACACTCCAGGCACCCAGACCACTTCTGCCCATTGGAGTGGTCTGGGTGCCAACTCCCACTACTCTTAACCCTGCAAGTGTAATTATTGCAGTTTTTTTATAAACTGCAATAATTACCTTGCAGGGTTAACTCCACCTCTAGTGGCTGTCTACTAGACAGCCACTAGAGGGAACTTCCTGCTCTATAGCACAGATTATCTGTGCTAGAGCGTCGCTGGACGTCCTCACGCTGTGTGAGGACCTCCAGCGTCGCTCAAATCCCCATAGGAAAACATTGAAATTCGTTTTCAATGCTTTCCTATGGGGAGACCTAATGCACATGCACGGCATTGCCGCGCATGCGCATTAGGTCTCCTAGGTCGGTGGGCGGGATCAGTCTCGCCAACCAGCCGACGGAGTAAGAAGGAGGAGCGGCGCGGAGGAGGAGACAGCGACAAGGGACATCGTCGCTGCCTCAGGTAAGTGACTGAAGGGGTTTTCACCCCTTCAGTAACTGGGGATTGGGGGGTGGGAGGGAGAGGGAACCTCCAGTGCCAGGAAAACGGATTGTTTTCCTGGCACTGAAGATTCCCTTTAATCCACTTACTTGGACTCTCTGCAAGTCAAGGCTAAATAGGGTCCTGGAATGAGGCACCTGTGACATGGAGGGGTGCAAAACCAAGGAGTTGGCCTGGACTCCCAAATATATAAATGAAATCATTGTTTAGTGAATAAGCGAGTGCACTGTATTTTGTATTTTGTGTATTTTGGCCCCAGCAGCACCCTATAATTTATGCATGTTCAAGTGTGTGCAGCCCTCTTGGTTTCACACACACACACATATATATATATATATATATATATATATATATATATATATATATATATATATATATATATATATACACAATGATTTCAAATCTTAGAGACTGTAATAGTTTTATATAAAAACACCTCACCTAGGCAAAAAATAATGGGGGTTTAAAGTCTTACTTTGGACCAGACATTGTTTCAATCCCTATTTATAATGTTACCTACACAGGATTCTTAAAATTCTTCCGTAGACTTTTAATTTTGTGTCTACTCTAACGATGAATCTACTCTATTAAGCAGGTGCACTAGATAAAACACATACCAAATTACCAATACGCAGCTGTTCTTTCTAAGGCACTATTATTAAAAAAAATGTATTTCTAAATTGTTCACTGAGGATAGCTATAAATCCCATGTTATTCAACACAGCAATAATTAGCACAGCAACTTTTCAAGCCAAGTACTCAAAAACCTATTTTTCTCCTTTATACAGTCCTATTGTAAGAAGTGTGTGCTCTCATAAGGCAAGAGTAAAAAGGGAGATTTTAGAGACTGCTCATTTCAGACAAGCAACTCGGGACCTGGAGATAATAACAAAAAAATACCATATATGTAATACTTGTGAATCAAGTTGTAGGACAACAAATCTGGACAACAGATCCATCTGTGATGAATTAGGGAATACAGCAGTGCCCTGCCAATAATTCTAAGGTCAGGAGTGCAATGTAGTGATACTGTGAGATTACAACAGCTTTGTATTTTAAAGGACAGATAGAAAAATGGAACAGAGCCTGCCAAATCCAAACTCCCATTATTTATTACTGCTGCAGCTGTATCTATTACAGTACTCATGTTAAGTTCATAGCTCTCCAGCTAAAGGTAGTCAATACATACATTTTCTGTACTGTTCTGCCTTAGCACTCTTCAGCTGTTGCTTGTTCAAATTAAAAGGAGTAATAGAGCAGTATTGCACACTCTCATCCTCAGAACATTAGAAAGAAACAATAGCATATGTTACACGTACAGTGTTTATTCACTAAACAGTGAGTTAAGGGTTGATAACTGACCATCATAACGCTGACTTTTGTTTACTGCAAAGTGACTTATGGTGACCTAAGAACAGGCTTGTAAAAAAACAGACCAAATTGTCCAAAATGACAAAATAAAAAATATCAGTAAAACCATCAGTTTTATGTTTAAATTGCAGTATGTAAGTAAATGATTCTTTCAAAAATAAAACACACATTTAAAATGTACAGAGATAGAGGATATTAGATATAATGTAGATTTTGAAAATAAAAAAAATAGTAAATTGTAAATATTACGACTATATGTGCTTAATGCCCATGCACTGTCTAAGGCCGTAGCCAAGGCACAGACCGTGGTAAAGGACCTTCCACCCAGTTTGACAGGAAGTGCTCACTGAGAGCGACAAACTGCTTCCTGTCAGACCAAAGAGGGGTACAAAGCTCCTCTACCACTTTCCATGGCTCAGATATGCCAGCAGATGGGGCGGGGGGAGGGGAGGGGCGTGAGGAGGTTACACCAAGAAGGAGGGAGGAATTGAGACACATGCAGGGGCTTGGGGAATGAGACACATGGGGGGGGGGGCAAAGAAACACATGGGGAGGAAATAAGAAACATGGGGGGCTAGAGTAAGGAAATGAGACACATGGATTTAAAGGGCTGGAAGGAAATGAGACACATGGAGGGGTAGGGGAAAACAAGTAGAGACATAGAAGGGCAGGGGGAGAAATAGACAAGGTGCTGTGGTGGAAGAGACACAACGAGGGGCACAGAGATCCAGAGGTGCTTGAAAAGGGGAAAATAGACATACCGGGGAAGGGGCAAAATAGACAGTCAGGGGCTTGGGTGGTAAGAGACACCCAGAGGGGTTGGTGGTGGTGGAAAACAAAGAGTCACAGAGGGGCTGGGGAAGGAGCAACAGAAACAGAGAGGGTAGGGGCAAAAGAGACTCACCCAGAGGGACTGGGAAGACACAAAGAGAGACAGAGGGTCTCGGGAAGGGAAACAAGGAACAAGGGCTGGGGAGAGACATCACAAGGGGCTGGGGACACACAGAGAGATATAGAGTGGCTGTGGGAGAAAGAGACAAGTGCTGGGAGGAATAGACACACAGAGGGGCTGGAAGGGGATAAAGAGACACTCAAAAGGGGTTGGGGATAAAAGAGTCCTGGGGACTAAAGGTGAGTGTAAGAGAAAAGGGAGATAGGATACACTAAAGAGGGTAAGGCATTCAAAAGAGAGGATAAGAAACACAAAACAAAAAGGGTTAAGAAATTCAAGAGGAGGATTAAGGGACACACAGGTGAACATGCACTTTTCGGGGGCGGTAAAGGCGGGGGCAAAATACATCTTTGCCTGTGAAGCCAAAAATAATTGCACTGACCCTGGATGTTATCTAAACCAACCATCAAAGGGGCTGGCAGATTAAACATTTTTAGGGGCTAGTTTGCTAAGATTCCTGCTTCAAATATATACACTGATCATTGTTCATTCCTATTATCAGATGCTGCTCAGTGATTCCTACCTTGTCACCAATTTTCATTTTAAGTAGATAAGTCAGGTGTATTCATCATCTGCCAAACATTTTCTTGTACATGGTCAAAGCTAGCTTATCAGTTCAAGTATGTAGGGTTTTGGAACTTGTAACTCAGATGTCTTAACTAAGTAAATTAATTGCCTTATAGTGGACCCTTTAATGAAGAAATGTAATCAATAGAGCATTAAAACTATGTCAAGTTTTGTAAAACTGAACAGTTGGTTTCAATACGTTTTCAACAACACTTAGTGCTTACATTTCTTCTCTCTTGTAGCTTGATATACCTGACCTCTTCTTCCTGATTGTCTTTGTCATTTAAAAATCTTTGAAACATGTTTTATAAATGATGCAGATATCAAGAAAGAAGAAGAACTCATTGCCTCTAAGACTAAATTATTAAATCAATGTGAAAATGCTCAGAATAATACCAAAGCCTAAGAAATTTTCTTTATGCTTGATTTATTAATAAACTATTCTCTTAGGTGACATATCTACTTTAAAAAAAACTGTTTCATTTTCTAGTGCATTATAAATCAACTGTGTGCTAGTGCAGTGGCACAGAAAGGGACAAGTTCTGATACGTATGCTCCACAGAGGGATAAGCATACCATGCATTGCATAGTTAATCTATATTGTGTTCTGTTTTTCAAACTGTGACCAGCCTGGTATACAACTGTAGTATTAAAATAATATCCCCAGCACCATTTCTACTACAGCTGGTTTTAGAGGTTATGGGGTAAGGAGTTCTCTGCTGCCATACTGGGGTAAATAGGCAAAGTACTTACAAACAGTTTGGCAACTTGCCTGGGGTCCTCTGGACACAGCCTATTCTGGAGCTGCAATTTCCTGCTAGCAGCTTCCATTACTTCTCCTGAGCTAATGCCTTTGTCTCATAGGCTGAAAGTATTTTTTTAAATGCTTTCACCCAATTACAAAAGCACTGTACTGCTGCAGCTTTTATCTCTAGAAAAGGCTGTGCATGACGGCCAGCAGACTCCAGGTAAGTGTGAAAGGGCACTCCAGACATCAGTGGGAATGTTACTTTAACATCTATAAACAGTGGCGTACTAAGGACGGGGGGTGGTCACTAGGTAGGGGGGTGCCACCAGGGCTGACCTTGTGGGGTTTGTGAGCTGAGCTGTTTGGCTATAGCAGCAGGGGCACCGAGCAGCAAACACAGCTCACACGAAGGGTCCGACCAGGAATACAGCAGAACTTCAAAGCCAGCTGTAAGTTGGGGTGGAGTCAAATTGGCCGTGGGGTGGAACCAAATTGGCAGTGGGGGATTTGCTAGAGACAGCCTCCACCAGCTGCTTTTACTGGTGCACACTGATGGGAAGCAGGAAGGAGTCCCTGCTTCCCCAACAACTACACACCAGGGACACGAGGGACTTCCGACCATACTGTCAGTACGTGAGAGAGAGTGTGTGCAGTGTGTGTAACTGTGATTGTGTGACTGTCTGCCTGTGACTGTGTGTGTGTGTGTGACTGTGTATGTGTGTGACTATCTGCCTGTGACTGTGTGTGACTGTGTGTCTGTTACTGTGTGTGTGTGTGTGTGTCTGTTTGCCTGTTTGCCTGGGACTGTGTGTGACTTTCTGCCTGTGCCTCTGTGTGTGATTGTCTGTCTGTGACTGTGTGCAACTGTCTGCATGTCACTGAGTGTGTGTGTGTGTGTGTGTGAGACTGTCTGCATGTGACTGTGTGATGCCGCCTGTCACTGTGTTACAGTCTGCCTGTAATTGTTTGTGTGAAAAGAAAAAAAGAAAATTTCTCAGGCACTCACTGTGATTGTATCCAGGCAGGTTTATTTGCAACGTTTCGACCTGTCAAGGTCTTTATCAAGCATGCACCACAGTAAAAATATATTGCATTTATATACACACAATTACACACCATCAAATCAGATCAATGTAACAATTAAACAATTCATCAAAACATATGTTAAAAGTAATGTAATCAATATAGTAAATTGCTATACCAAACCCTTATTGAATAAGTAGATGGCTAAAGAACATAGTCAAAAGAAATATAAGAAGTCCAGGTTTTGTAAAAAACCACATCAACCATTATACATGTACAGGTCTTTTAAATAAATGAACAATTTAGCTCAAAATTATGCAATTAGTAATATATAAAATACCTGGAATAACAATCAGATCTTAAGGGTATCGAAAAACACGGGCCGCCTATTCCACGTAAGTGTACGCGATCACGTCACATAATACATCTCAACTACGGTGTTTATCTAAAAGCCCACGCGCATGCGCGGAAAAGACCCAATCA
Organism: Pelobates fuscus; assembly: GCF_036172605.1. Classification (NCBI taxonomy): domain Eukaryota; kingdom Metazoa; phylum Chordata; class Amphibia; order Anura; family Pelobatidae; genus Pelobates; species Pelobates fuscus. Next base: position 313,308,897 of record NC_086319.1, on the reverse strand, counting down.
AGCCTAGACGCGCATGCGCACCGGAACTAAGACAACGGGCGACGCACAATAGTCTGTATCTGCCACAATACTACTGATATTCCAAGGCTAAACGAGCAATTAGATCCATGAGGTCAAAACACCAGGACTAATAGAAATAAAAGAAAAATAGAAAAAAGAGAGAAAAAAATGGACAACAAAGAAACAAAATAACAAAAAATATAATGCTATCAAATAATAATGGAAAAATAAAAATAAAAATAAAAAATAAAGATAAAAATTAAAATAAAATAAAAAATAAAAAACATTTTTTTTTTATAATAATAATAAAATATTAAATAAAAAAAATTAAATTAACATTTTAAAAAATAATAATAAATAAAATACAAAATAAAAAAACATAAAAAATAATAAATAAATAAATAATAAAACAAACAAAAAGGAAAAAAGAAATAACAAACAGTAGAAACAAAACACAAAGGAAAATAGCCAAATACTATTAATCAATTCCAAAAGATAAAAAAATATCCAAATACACTAAAGCTCAATCATAAATACATGCAAAAACTAATGATGTCGCGAACATAAAATTTTCTGTTCGCGAACGGCGAACGCGAACTTCCGCAAACGTTCGCGAATGGGCAAACCGGGCGAACCGTCATAGACTTCAATAGGCAGGCGAATTTTAAAACCCACAGGGACTCTTTCTGGCCACAATAGTGATGGAAAAGTTGTTTCAAGGGGACTAACACCTGGACTGTGGCATGCCGGAGGGGGATCCATGGCAAAACTCCCATGGAAAATTACATAGTTGATGTAGAGTCTGGTTTTAATCCATAAAGGGCATAAATCACCTAACATTCCTAAATTGTTTGAAATAACGTGCTTTAAAACATCAGGTATGATGTTGGATCGATCAGGTAGTGTAAGGGTTACGCCCGCTTCACAGTGAGAGACCAAACTCCCCGTCCATTTGCACAACCGCAAACTCCCCATTTGCACAAGGTTGGATACCAAGCTAGCCATGTCCCGTTCCTTGTCCTCACTGATGTCATTGAAGGTCTCTTCCTCCACCCAGCCACGTACAACACCAAGGGTCCCTGAAAGGTGACAACAAGCCCCCTGTATTTTTTTTTAATGTACACTACTGTTACACCAGATATGAGTTGCACTGATGTGACACTGTGCCCTGGCAGGCCCTGAAATGCACACGTGTGAAGGAAACTGACTGCTATTATATCACAGTCAAAAAAGTTTTGTTTTTTTAAATGCAAGCTATTGTGACACCAAATATGAGTGGTGGCACTGGGCAAGTGGGCACAGTATACGCTGTGAGCCCGACACACACGCTGGCAGGCAGGCAACTGCAATTAGATTACACAGAAAAAAAAACAAAAGCAGACTGATGTTCTAGCCCTAAAAAGGGCTTTTTGGGGTGCTGTCCTTACAGCAGAGATCAGATGAGTCCTTCAGGACTGTAGTGGACACTGAATACACTAGCCTAGCTATCGATTTCCCTATTAAATCAGCAGCAGCTACACTGTCCCTCCTCTCACTAAGAATGCAGCTTCTGGGGGGCGTGGCCTAGCTGTCATGGAGGAAAGACGCACTTCGTGTGAGCTCCCTCAATATCTCACTTTAAGCAGGTATCAACAAGCGAATTTCACCCCAGAAGGGGATGACCCAGCAATGTTGCTCCTACCTGACCGACCCGACATGCTTAATAGCGGTCAGCAACTCGACAGAGTCTTACTTACCTCCACGTGGCAAGTGTGGCCTGGTGCTCACCGGGCGGGAGAGGCGGCCGATCTCCCGATCCTGGGATGCCCAGGAGCAGCTACTTCCCAGCAGGAGCTCCGTTACCCCACCTCGGATCGTTGGGAGTTATCCGGGTCCACCCCTAGGAGGCTGTCTGGAGTTAATGGACGCACAGAGCACAGCCGCCCAGGCTGACATACTCATCTGCGACTCTCCCAATATGGCGGTAGCCGCGTGTCCTCCTGGTACCAGCAAAGCATGGCAGGATATTGAGTCTAAGCTAGACAGACTCTTTAATCAATTTTGGAAGCAAATAACAAGCAGGAAGCCCCAACAAGCTCCACCAAAGCCCCAACAAGCTCCACCACAGCTAAGCAAAGCAGTCCCCATTAAAATCCACCAACGCAAAAGGCGTCGAAGACGGGACCGGAGGCACAAACAGAAATGCAGAGCCTGCCCCACATCAAGCACTCGCCTCCACCTTAAGCCACCACGTGAAGCACCACCAGGACAGATCCGATCACCCAACAAAACAAGCTTCCACCACCTCAAGCCGCGAACACGGCACTCAGCAAGAGACTTGCCTTTGTTGTTCCAGGTATCAGGGACTCCCAGGGTCTTCACCTGGCGCCCAGAAGGGATCGGATGAGCACAAGCAGTAAACAGCAGCCTGCCAAGCATGTCCCACTCTAGCCGATCCTCCACACCATGCCTTTGATCAAATGAACTGCTCTCTGCACATTAACTAATCGTAAAGTAGCAAGCGTTTAAACGTCATTATTTCACCTCCTAAAGAGTTTATTGTCGTAGTTCCTTACATGCCTTTACCTTAACCGTTCATGTATTATGTTATTCAGTAGTCTCATCTCATGGGGCGACTCACACTTGATTTATAACTAGTGGTGGAGCTGCTGATATAAATACACAGTTGATAACGTGCAAGCTACACCCTAAACATGACAGCCATCTTTCACAACAATGTACTGCTATATACTCATACCCTCAGTGCAACTAGCCATGATATACACACGTTCAGCCTAGCATGCTCAAATATAACACACTTCTGTCTAAAAAAAAAAAAAAAAAAAGAATGCAGCTAAAATGGATGCTGTCCAGGAGGTGGGAGGGTCTGGGAGGGAGGGTCTGCTGCTGATTGGCTGGAATGTGTCTGCTGACTGTGAGGTAAGTTTACTCAATGATGACGAATAGGGGCGGACCGAACATCGCATATGTTCGCCGTCCGTGGCGCACACAAACAAGCTATGTTTGGCAGGAACTATTTGCCAGCGAACTATTCGGGACATCTCTAGTCAGGATAGATGCCTCTGGAATGGGAGGTACGGGTTGAGATTGTACGTATACCAGTGTCTCAGGGGCCAAATAAGCATTTCTGGACAAAAGTGTCTGATGGGCCTGGGCAATCTGGTCCATACGGTGATCCTGTTCTTAAAATCTTGCCTCATAGGAGGCCATTTGCTGCCCTAAACCTGCAGGGCCCATGGTCCTATCATAATGTCATGATGTAATACCCCAACACGCAGAGTTTAGGATAGCAAGGGACAAGACTAGGATATAACTTATTACCTGGACTTAGAATGGCCAGACTAAACGTCAGACAGAGATAAAACGTAATCAGAAACGAGACGAGGTCATGGTAACAGAGAGACTACGAAAACGAGAACAAGCCAGAGTCAGGTAGATGGTAATCAGTCACACGGGCAAACAAGACAGGAAAGGGTTAAAGATAAATTCAGAGTCAAGAAGAAAGCCATGGTCAATACCAAAATAAACAAAATAGATCAAGGAACGCACTAAAGGGTACTGACACAGAAACCACGATAGGACAAAGTGGATAGGGCTACGCCCCCAAAACGTTTGTGTGTAGGGGTGCTGGAATGACGTGGGCCAATGGGAGCCTGAATCAACTTTTGGCTCCCACTGCCCCTTTAAGAGCGAGCTCGTGACTCGAGCTGTGCTCCTAGTGTCAGGCGGGCCATGTGACTGATCACTGCGGTCAGTGCACGCGGCTAAGTCAGAAGAGGAGATCAAGCCGCATGCGGCTCGTGTGGAGGCGGGAGTGATCCAGCCACGCGCGGCTCAAGCTTAGGAGCCAGGTCGGTCCCCGGATAAGGTATATACAGCCACAACCACTTATCCCAATCACACACCTTTCCTAACGTCCTATCCCATTAAAAGCATATTACTGCGTATTTAATAAAACAGATAGGCCCCCTACTTCATCCAGGTTACCGATCGATGGTTCGATATTCTGAGCCCTCTCTGATTTACTGTACACGACTATTCGATATTCCCACAAATTTTATATAGCATTTTATGTTTGTTTGAGACCACCTTAAAAATATTGGATATCGCTAAAAATCATGATCACTATATACTTTCTCTACAAACCTCTAAAACGAACCAAACTACTCATCCATCCGCTATACCACTTTATCCCACCTAGAACTAGTGCCCAGTTAAAATACTTGACTCTTACTTACCCACACTCAGTCATGCCACACACATTCACCACTACTCTCACTGACTCCCTTTGACTACGGCTAAATTCATCTTCTACATCAGAACACTACTCCTAAGATTGGGTTGTATCCATGTCTCGGGTCTTTCATTTAGAATAGGGGCAGCTTCGGTCTCCTTCAACACTGACACTCCAGTGCATATTATTAAAAGATTGGGCAGATGGAAATCCTCAGTCTACAACCAATATATTCCTCATCCCGAGAAAGAAATGAGGAAAGCTTTTAAAAGTTTGGCTTTGTAAATTTGATGCAATAAGTGTGTTTTTCTTTAATACATTTTCACCCTCTTTGCATGAACCTGATTTACATATATTACTAATATGTTTCTGAACATATATATTATATTATTATCATGCTGCCTAGGTCCAACGATAAATGACTATTGGGGATAAGGTATAATAAACACAGGTTACTGGCTATGGGGGATAATGTATAATAAACACAGGTTACTGGCTATGGGGGGATAATGTATAATAAACACAAAAAAAAAGTATGCAGCTTCAGAATTAATCTAAATTGTATGCTGTCTAGGAGGTGGGAGGGTCTGGGAGGGAGGGTCTGCTGCTGATTGGCTGGAATGTGTCTGCTGACTGTGAGGTACAGGGTCAAAGTTCACTCAATGATGATGAATAGGGGGCGGACCGAACGTCGCATATGTTCGCAGTCCATGGCGAACGCGAACAAGCTATGTTTGCCAGGAACTATTCGCCATTGAACCGTTCGGGAAATCACTAGCAAAAACATATATGTGTATATGTCCACAGAAACATAAACATAGGTTTTTAAACATGTAACAATAGGGAAATACATATAAGACTCAATATGTGCAAAAGGTGAAATTAATCTCTTCAAAAAACAATTGAAGAGCGTAAAAGAAGTAAGTTCCAGAGAGATTTGATTGATTATGAAATGGGTAATGTGTATATATGGCAATCAAAGATACAGATGAATGCACCCTAAACTTAAAACATCTAGGTTGAATAAGAAAAGAGTACGACATATCGATGGTACATTATCCAATACTGACATGGAATTAACACAAGAAAGTTCCTCATCTTTTTTAGGGGACACCCCCCCCATCCAGGGGGGTCTCAAGCGAAAGAGACTCAGAAGATGTAAATACAAGAAGCAAAACTCTACCATCGCTATGGAGACAGAAACAAGTGGGTTCCAAACGGAAGAAAACACAGTGATCAATCTTTCTTCTATCGATTTATCAACCGAAGAAGTGTCTTTACTTTCTAAAGGTTTGACTTTTTGTCCCACTTATACTCCGAATAGAGTTGAATAGAGTTGATATTGATTTAGATCTTACTCGTTTCTTTCGTAATATTAGATTAAAGGCACTTTTTTCTAAAAATATTATCCCCGGTGTTGCTGAGGAACCTATAAGAAGTATAGATATTAAGTTAATTGATACTGGGCTTAAGAAAAATAGTTCTTTTAATCCTCCATGTAATGGCCATGCGGTGGAAACATTTGTTAATCTAGTCCAAAGAGATGTTGACCTTTTATTTTCCTCTAGATCTGGCCACAAGCACCACCCCAGTCTTTTAAATTTAACTAAAATTGAATTGAAATGTTTGAATTCCTTGAAAAATAATAGGGATCTGGTTATTAAACCAGCGGATAAGGGTGGTGCTATAGTGGTTAAGAACAGAAGCGATTATATACAAGAAATATTGTGACAATTACAAGATGTTGAGACATATAAAAAACTTGATTTTGACCCCACCATTTTGTTACAGGCTAAAATTGAGAAAGTACTCAAATCTGCTTTGGATAAATTAATCATTGACCGGGAGACGTATGGGTTCCTATATGCAAAATCACCGATGGTACCAACAATTTATGTGTTACCTAAGATTCACAAGAGTTTAATATGCCCTCATGGTAGACCCATTGTAGCAGGGATTGGTTTGGCACTCTAACCCCTTGCACATTTTTTAGACTGTCTATTAAGACCCTTTTTATTAAACATCAAGTCGTATGTCAAAGACACAACAGAGGTATTGAAAATACTAGAGACAGTAAAGAATGTTGAGGTATATACTCTGGTCTCTTTTGATGTGACCAGTCTATATACTTCTATAGAACATGATTTGGGTCTTTCGGCAGCAAAAAATGCTTTTGTGTCATTAGGATTTGAAGGTGAAACCTTACTTTTTCTTACTCAATTGTTGGAAATGGTTATGAAGGACAACTATTTTCTTTTCAGGAAGATTTTTATTTGCAACTTAGAGGAACTTCTATGGGCTCCAATGTGGCACCCACATACGCCAGTATATATATATATGTCTGAAATTGAAGAAAAAGATTATCTATGATAATGTATTGTTTAAAAGACATGTGGATAAATGGATCAGGTATATCGACGATATACTGGTGTTGTGGACTGGCACATTGGAGTCCTTCGAACAGTTCTTTTTCTTTTTGAATTCTTGCTCTCGGACCATCAAATTCACTATGACACATAGTTATAGTGAGCTTCCTTTTTTGGATATATTCATCACTAAAGGACCGAAGGGATTTGAGACTAATGTCTTTAGGAAGCCACTTGACAGGAATACTCTATTGCATTTTAATAGCTATCATCCCTCCTCTGTATTTAAAGCTTTACCCAAAAACCAGTTAATAAGGGTCAAAAGATTGGTGTCTGATACTGATAAGTTGGATAGTCAATTAAAAACCATGGTTGAGATATTTCAAAAACCGGGGCTATCCTAGGGCCCTGCTGTAGGTAAATTGCCGACCGCTGGGGGGCCGCCTTTCGTGCAAACCAACACGTGGTGGCGGCCATCTTTGTTCATTCAAACAAGGTCAGCGGTATGTGTAGCCAAATTCATGAAACTGAAATCGGCTACACATTTCACCGAACACCGCTGACCCTTACCTTCTCCTACACTGAATTTTCAGCTGCAGAGACTAAGTAACGTTTGGCAATTCGAACGCACGTTCAAATGGGACTTAGTCATTTTTCTGCATAAAATTGACCGGCCGCACAGCCCAAATCTATGGAACTGTTTTGGGCAGGAAAATGTGCTTGCGGTCAGTCATAAAGGACTTCCATCTAACTTTGTATCCACTGGAGGGATTTGTGTGATTTTTGGTTATATTGCACTGATTCTGAATATGTAATTTTTATGAAGATTGGACGTATATTTTTAAAGTTACAGTGTATGTATAAAAACTGTATTTTTCCTGCTTGTGATAATTCTGTTAACCATTGTGTACCATAATTATATCACAGACAGAGGGGGAGGATTTTGTGTGTAATTGCGGTTTTCTGTAATGTACGTGTGTTATTGGTTATTCTGTAGGTGGTCCCATGTAAGGTAAACCTGCATAAAAGAAAGCCCTTTGGGTGCCAATAAAACAGAATGACTTGACCCTCTAACTTGCAGCCTTGACTCATTACAAAAAAATCAAGTAAAAAAATGGCGCTGTACAATTAATGAAAATAATTAAAATATCACAACAAAGGCTAGCAAGCACTAATAGAAGTGAAAATAACTCTAAAAACCACTCAAATAGTATGTGCAGAAAAAAAGTGCGCTGTGCCTTTAAGTGCTAATTTAACAATTTTAAATCAGTCTGTGCATAAATTTAATAGAAGGATAATAAATAAAGTGCAAATGCAATAGGTTCTATACTTAAAGTGCAAATATATTAATTCCAACGTTATATATTGAGTGAATTTGTGCTTTGGTGAAATATAACCAAATGAACAACTTACTCCTCACAATATTGAAACAGCTGCAGATGCAGCTGTAATTTTTAAAACGCTCCACATATAAATAAAAGGAATAAAAAGACAATATAGTGTAAATCCATATAATGAATATAAATAAAAATAACAAATAGATTGGCAACTCACAATGGTAGAGCAGAAGAAAGTCTGCTCTAGCTTATGATGCTTTGAAATCCTTTCTGTAGGATTCTGTAGAAGTCGGATGGTGTGCTTTAGAACAAGCAGGACGGCACCAGAATCAAAAAAAGCCTTTTATTGGTTCAAAAACAATATAAAATAAATCACCCCTCTCCCTGGAAAGCTTCGATAGATCTCCATACACTTTGGACTCGCGGCATGCACTTGCGGTCTTTCCAGTGTTAGAATGCTTCCGGGAATGGGAGGTGCTTGTAGCACGTACTGACGTCGTGCGTCCGAAAAACGTGATGACGCGTTTCGCCTTGGCGGCTTCCTCAGATCACGTTCAGGTGGTTGCCGTCACTCACATAATATACCCATCACTGTGGGCGTGGTTTCTTTTTAAATGCACATAATTAGTCCCAATGATAGAAACAAGTCCGTGAACTAAAGGGCATATCGCCTAAATGTCTCTTTATGCAAATGTCTCTTAATGCGAAAAACGTCCACTATATGAAATGTAAACTGATAATATTACTGGATCAAAAGAAAATAATGGGTTCAAATATGCATATACAGATAAAAATATCCTACTTTAAGAGGGATAAAAAAGAGAGAGATATAGATGTTACTTAATAGAGAATTACCAAACAAACACATAATAATATAGAACAAAAATAATTATATAAAATCTGTTTAAAAAACAGAAGAAACATTAAAATAGTACCAGACAGAAAGGACTCATCATAAGAAATTATATAAATCAAATTCTATGTTAAGTCCATTGGGCTCTAAGGTACCTAATTTATGCACCCATTTCATTTCTTCCTTCCCAATGTCTGTAATATAATCGCCACCTCTCCAGGATTTTTTAACTATCTGAATCCCTAGAAATGTTAAGCCACTAGGATCTTGTTTATGGTATCTTTTAAAATGAGCTGAAATGCTGTGTTGTTCAAAACCCCTTTTTATATTGTATATATGTTCATACACTCTTTTGTGTAAAGGGCGAATAGTCCTGCCCACATATTGCAATCCGCACGGACAAATTAAAAGATATATAAGATTTTTACTAAAACAAGTTATGAAATCATTTATTTGGAAATCCTCTTCTTTTTGCTTTGTTTTAAATTTGCTAATGCCTTTAATAGTTCTATTTTTACTGCATTTGCATCCCGCACATTTTCCACATGAATAAAAGCCATTTTTATTATTTTTTAAAAAAGTAGTAGTTACTTCAACTTTAGGATGGTTAAAAGTTAGCATACGTTTAAAACTTGGTGCTCCTCTAAAAGTAATAAAAGGTTTGTCAGGGATCACTTTCAATAGCTCTTTATCTTTTTTAAGAAGGTGCCAGTGTCTGTTTATAATAGATTTCACTTTTTTATTATCATTATTAAAATCTAGGACCAAAGGCATTGAGCCTTGACTCATGTTTGTAGGGGACAGCTATAATCACTACAGGGATTGCTATGCTCTTCATATTCCCTTAGCTACTGAGCTCTTGTAAGAGCTCTTGTTCCTGATCCTGCTTCGCTCTACAGAAGGAAGAGGTTCACCTACTGGAACCTGGAGCCTGGTCGTAGGTCCAGGGTGGATAGCAGACGGCGAGATCCTAGCCCAGCAGCGGCGGTTTGTGGAGTCTGCAGTGCTTATAGTGTCTACAGTGCTGATGGTCCTTTGGTGAGCGCTAGGAACATCCTTTCTACGGTCCAACTTCCAGCCAGCCTGGAGGCAACCATAACAGATAGAAAATAGGGAAGTTATCTGATAAACAAAGATCGAAGTTAAGAGGTGTCAGCCAGCCCACAACAAGAAATCGGGGTGGCTAATTTGAATTATATGCACATTTGTTGTCTGAGGCCAGCAAGCACAGCATGTTGGCATCAGACAGCCAATGGCAGCACATTACCCCATCCCTAGTGAAAATTATGAATGTCCCCCAGTTTTGACTGTGGTATCTTATGGCCCCCCTCCTATATATTGTTCCTAGAGTCACCACTGTGTCTGCGTATCTGTGGGTGACTGTGTATCTGCATGTGTATGTATATATATCTGCATGTGTGTCAGTGTGTATATATATATATATATATATATATATATATATATATATATATATATATATTGTGACCTTTATGGGCAAAGCAACACAGTCCTCTAGGGTAACAGGCATAGAACAACAGTCTCTGGTGCAAAAATGGTGTGGTTTATTTATAGCGAGCACAAAATCCATACAGCAATCAGTTTGTTCAAAAACTGCAGCACAACAGAAAGGAAAATCTACAAAATAAATCCTAGCTCAAATTTGAGCACTAACTAAACATAAAGAAATGTCCCTTACTCACCAGGGTAATAAACTACACAAATCAAAAATAAGCATTGGTTTCACCAACCTTTAGCACATTGTTTAGATGCTGCTCTGCACAGACCTGTTCTCTCTCTGCAGGTCAGATTGTATCTGACTCTTTCTGCTCTGAGACCTGCTAATTAAAGCCTCAGCAGTTGCCAATTGGGCAGGTGAATGAGTATAGACTATGGAGGATTCTGGGTCCTAGATACCTTCCTTCTATTACCCTCCCATAGACTCTGTCACATATCCCCCCCGCCAGCTTAGACCCATCGGTCGTAGCGACCTTTGACAACGAACAATGGACTCTGGATAAACCATCTGCATTCCTCTGGTCTTTACCAGCTCTATGCTCCATAGAGAAGTTATATGGCTGAAGACTAAGGAACCACCTAGTTACTCTGGCATTTGTTTCCTTGTTATGTCTCATCCACGTCAATGGCGCATGATCTGTGACAAGTTTGAACCTTCTCCCCAACAGATAAAACTTAAGTGTTTCCAGTGCCCATTTTATGGCTAAGCATTCTTTCTCAACCACTGAGTATCTCTGTTCATGGGGATTCAGCTTCTTGCTCAGGTACATAATGGGATGTTCTTCTCCCCTGTGTACCTGAGAAAGAACCGCTCCTAGGCCCACATCAGACGCATCTGTCTGTACCACAAATTCTTTTGTAAAGTCAGGGGCAACCAAAATTGGGTCAGCACACAAAACCTCCTTCAGGGTACTAAATGCCTTCTCTACCTCGGGAGTCCACTTAATCATAACTGGGCCTTTTGCCTTAGTTAGTTCTGTCAACGGGTTTGCGATCGTAGCAAAGTTAGGTATGAATCTACGGTAGTAGCCCACTAAGCCCAGAAATGCCCAAACTTGTTTCTTTGTCACAGGATGTGGCCAATCCACAATAGCATCTACCTTACTTTTCTGTGGTTTCAGGAGACCCCTCCCAATAGTGTAGCCCAAATACTTAGCCTCCTCCAAACCTATCGTACATTTGGATGGATTGGCAGTTAGACCTGCATCTCGTATAGACTTTATTACTGCCTGAACTTGGGGAAGGTGTGTTTCCCAATTTGTACTGTGTATAACCACATCGTCAAGGTAGACAGCCGCGTATTCACTATCGGGCCTAAGGATTCTATCCATCATTCTTTGGAAGGTGGCAGGTGCACCATGCAACCCAAAAGATGAGACTCTATAGTGAAATAAACCATCTGGTGTGGAAAAAGCAGTTTTTTCTTTGGCCCGCTCCGTTAAGGAAACTTGCCAGTAACCTTTAGTCAGATCTAATGTAGTCAGATATCTGGACCGTCCTAATCTCTCTATTAGGTCATCAACCCTAGGCATGGGATAAGCGTCAAATTTAGATATGTCATTTAATTTTCTGAAATCATTACAGAATCTGATTTCTCCATTTGGCTTGGGTACCAACACTATAGGATTACTCCATTCACTTTGTGATTCCTCGATAACCCCTAGCTCAAGCATCTTTCGGACCTCTGCTTTGATGGCTTCTTTTCTGGCCTCTGGGATTCGGTAGGGTTTTAAGTTAACCCTTTTTCCAGGTTCCGTAATTATGTCATGTTTAATAACATGAGTCTTTCCGGGTACTGGAGCAAACACATCCCGATTTCTGAGAACAAACTCTCGGACCTCATTTCTCTGATGAGGTGCTAGAGTGTCAGCAATGTTAACCTCTGGTACTTTGTCTACTTTGGTCAGAGTAACTTTATCTGTCATGGCCATCAAGGCCTCTCTGTCTGTCCAGGGTTTAAGTAAATTTATGTGGTATATTTGTTCGGGCTTTCTTCTACCAGGTTGTCTCACCTTATAATTAACCTCATTGACTCGTTCAATGATCTCGTATGGGCCATTCCAGTTTGCCAGGAATTTGCTTTCTTCTGTGGGGATTAGTACCATAACCCTGTCTCCAGGTTGAAAGACCCTAAGTCTAGCATTCCTGTTATAACTAGCTTTCTGGGCTTCCTGAGCTCTCTCCATATTTTCCCTGACAATTGGCATTATGGCCTCAATGCGATCCTGCATTTGTGCCACATGTTCAATAACACTCCTATGAGGCGTGTGTTCCTGTTCTCATGTTTCCTTTGCAACATCAAGGAGACCTCTAGGATGTCTGCCATATAATAATTCAAAAGGTGAGAACCCTGTGGAAGCTTGGGGGACTTCTCTGATAGCAAACATTAGATATGGGAGCAAACGATCCCAATTCTTACCATCTTTATCAATTACCTTACGGAGCATTGCTTTTAATGTCTTATTAAATCTTTCCACTAACCCATCAGTTTGTGGGTGATACACTGAAGTTTTCAATTGTCTAATCTTCAATAAGTTACATAGCTCTTTCATCACTCGTGACATGAAAGGAGTACCTTGGTCTGTAAGTACTTCTCTAGGTAGTCCAACCCGGCTGAACATAAACATTAACTCTCTGGAAATGGTTTTAGCTGAGGTATTTCTTAAAGGTATAGCTTCGGGATACCGGGTAGCATAATCTAGTACTACCAATATATATTGGTGCCCCCTAGCGGATTTAAGTAAAGGACCAACCAGGTCCATAGCAATTCTTTCAAATGGGACTTCTATAATGGGAAGAGGAATGAGGGGATTACGGAAAGTTTGGAATGGAGCCTTTCTTTGGCATTCTGGGCATGACTTGCAAAATCGCTCTATAGCAGAGTAAATTCCTGGCCAGTAAAATCTTCTTAGTACTCTCTCCCTGGTTTTTTCAATCCCAAGATGCCCCCCCAATACATGGCTGTGAGCTAGTTTTAAGACTAGGTTTCTGTGGGATTGAGGTACCAGTAATTGCTCAACCTCTTCAACCCCCCTCCTCTCTACTCGGTAAAGTAAATTATTTTTTTCTGCAAAATAGGGAAGGGACAATTGGGTTTCCGGGTTAACAGGAGTACCTTCCACTACCTGAACATTGTTACGGGCAGCTACCAATGTTTGATCCTCCCATTGGGAAGCCCTAAAATTTCCTGAGCTAATACCTAGAAGATGGAACTCCACCTCTTCCCTTAGATTGTCTACTTGGGAGGAATCACTTTCATTGTGTTCCCCTTCCTCACCCAAACATACGACAGTGGGTTCATTTTCACTATATTGCTCCAAATCAATCGTAGAAAAGAGGAAACCATTCTCTAACCCCACTGTTTCTGCCTCTACCTCTGTACGTTTATCCTGTTTTATTACAGTATCTTCCCAAATTTTCCGAAAGAGGGGAAAATCACGCCCCAATACAGCATCATAAGGCAATGATGGTACCACCCCAACTCTATGTTTTATCACCCCTACCGCGGTAGCAAATTCCACCTCGGCCGTGGGATACGTGTGGGTGTCACCATGTATGCATATTATATCCAACACGTGAATTTTATCAACTTGCTCACTCTGAAGTAAAGATCTCTTTACCAATGAAACCTCACTCCCAGAATCTAAGAGTGCTTGCACACTCCTCCCCTCCATATTTACAGATTTGACATGATTAATACCACCAGTACTTGTTAAAGCAGACATTTGTGTGTATACCAACATTGCACCATGTTTCTCCCCCCTCCCCAAATTACATTCCATGGGTTCATCAGTCTGTGGACAGTTACGTGCAATATGTCCAATCTCCTGACATCTATAACACTTTATCTCTTTCTCAGTCTGGCCTTGTGGCCGGGTTGGGAACCTGGGTACCCAATTTTCCAGGTAGTCAGTCTGTCTATGGGTCTGTACAGAATGTTTTTTCCCATCGGTTTCTTTAAACCCACCAGACTTCTTTGAAGGTATCCTGTTACCTTGCAATTTGGCGTTGAGGTAAGGTTCTTTACTCTGAGTTTCATTAGCAAACCGGTATCTCTCTGTCAAGTTCATCATTTCTTCAGGGTCCGTTGGATCCGCTTGACTGACCCATTTCCGTAGTGCTATCGGCAGACTCCTGAGGAAGCGATCCATAACCACCTTTTCAATGATTACTGCAGCAGAGTTGATTTCTGGCTGTAGCCACTTCTGGGCAAGTCTGAAGAGGTCATACATTTGTGACCTAGTAGGTTTCTCGGTATCATAAACCCAAGCATTATATCTTTGGGCTCGCACTGCAGGCGTAACTCCAAGCCGTGTTAGTATTTCCGCTTTCAATCGGTCATAGTCTTGTGCTTGGCTGAGAGGCAAATCATCATACGCTTTCTGTGATTCTCCACTGAGGCAAGGGGCTAATAATCCTGCCCACTGACCAGGAGACCATCCTTCTTGGGTAGCAATCCTTTCAAAGGTTGTCAGGTAAGCCTCCATGTCATCAACCTCACTCACTTTATGTAAAAAGTTAGCAACTCTAATCCGGCGCCCCCTATCCATAGTAGGGGTAGTTACACTTGACAGCATGGTTTGTTGCAAAGCACTTGTTAGTTTGTCTCTGTCTACCCGCTGAGTTTCCATAATGCAGTTTGTGTGGCCAATAAGCGGTTTGTCTCCTGTTGGACCGCAACAGCCTGTCGCTGTGTCTCCATGAGGCTACTGATCTGCGCCGCTGTTACACGGTTTGTGTCTTGCTGGGTAGTAGTGGCCTGTACCAAGGCTTTTACTAACTCGTCCATCTTGCTTGTTTTTTTTTTTGTTTTTTTTCAGCCACTTGCTAAATACCACACACACCACACCTGCAGGCCTCTGTTTCAAACAACCTGTCTCAGTTTGCAGAGTCGCAGTACCTTAGGCCTCTATACCCACAGACCGTATAGATGTGCTTTAAATGCCCGCATCCTCCACCATCTTGTGACCTTTATGGGCAAAGCAACACAGTCCTCTAGGGTAACAGGCATAGAACAACAGTCTCTGGTGCAAAAATGGTGTGGTTTATTTATAGCGTGCACAAAATCCATACAGCAATCAGTTTGTTCAAAAACTGCAGCACAACAGAAAGGAAAATCTACAAAATAAATCCTAGCTCAAATTTGAGCACTAACTAAACATAAAGAAATGTCCCTTACTCACCAGGGTAATAAACTACACAAATCAAAAATAAACATTGGTTTCACCAACCTTTAGCACATTGTTTAGATGCTGCTCTGCACAGACCTGCTCTCTCTCTGCAGGTCAGATTGTATCTGACTCTTTCTGCTCTGAGACCTGCTAATTAAAGCCTCAGCAGTTGCTAATTGGGCAGGTGAATGAGTATAGACTATGGAGGATTCTGGGTCCTAGATACCTTCCTTCTATTACCGTCCCATAGACTCTGTCACAATATATATATATATATATATATATATATTTAAGGCTGGGCCTGTAGTTGTGAGAGGGGCTTGGGTCTCCTTTATAAGGGCTTCTAATCTTCTCCCACTTTACCATTGTTGGTCTGGCGAGTTGAGAGACTACTTCCGGTCAAGTCACCATTTTGCTGTCTCTTACCTGTTTCCCTCATGGTCCTGGTTCCTGGCTCCTGTTTTGGTTCTACTAACCTGACCGCTGACCCAATACGTTACAAGTTCACTTCCTCCTTCGGCTAGCTCGGACACTGCTTGTTTCAACAGTAAGTTAGACCATTACCGTTGCGACTTGTCATCATGGTTTGGGTCTATTTCCTATTTCTTATCATTTCGTATAGTTTTTCATGTGTTCAGCACTTTTCGTATTACCGCATGTACATATTAGTTTGCTTCTATGTGGATGGGGCTTTCGGTTATTTCAACCGCATGAACACGAGCTTCGTTCGGCTCCTTTCACTACGTTTGCATACTTAAGCGTTTACCATTCATATGAATTATATGAACCGTCTAGGAATTTGTATGAAAACAGGCGAACAACTAGGTACAGGTATATACTGTTCGCACAATTCTTCCCGATTGACTGTTATTTCTCATTTCACTCTTACACGAATTAAGACGAATTGTATGTATATCTGTAATTTTTGAGTCCTGGTATCCCCTACTAGTTACGGATGATATTACAGGTTAAAATAAAATTGCACATGGTTATTTCTATTTTATAGAGAGTTATTTCTGGTATATCAAGCCTGCCATTTGGCTGACATCTCATGTCCTTGTGATGTTCTAACCACAGGTGAGTTTTGGAAATATTAGTCAGAGGAATTGTTCCTGTTTTGACAACTCCACTAAATTGTCAATTTAGGCTGGTAAATTGGTTGAAGTTTGGCTTATTTAGATAATCCCTTCTGGTTTTACGTTAACATCTCAAAATTTCTTTAGGTGCCATTATCAGGCCAGTTCATTTCATTTACAAGGGTTTTTGGCCCACACATATATATTTATATACTCAGATACTTTATTACATCACATCTATAGGTTGCAGTACGTATCTACTCCCACCCTCCTTACCCTAATTCTACTGAGAATCATTATTTCTGATTCTAACTATCTCAGGTATGACATTTACAAATCCCATATCTTAGCCCCTGTTAGCAGATAGTACTGGCTATCAGGGATTTAGGTTGTCCAAATAGTTTAAGTTTCCTGGTCTTAAGCCATAGGCTAGTGGTTACGCAAGACCAACACCCATCCTCATACTCTGAGGTATATGCCCATCGGTCCAAAGCATAGTTGGTTTACTTCAGGAAGATCATGCCAAACTAATCTTATGTTTTTGATTGGGTAACTAAAATAATAGATCCGGGTGGTGCGGTAGACATTGCCTACCTAGATTTCAGTAAGGCTTTAGACACTGTTCCACATAGAAGGCTCATCAATAAACTGCAATCTTTAAGTTTGGATTCCAATATTGTTGAATGGGTTAGGCAGTGGCTAAATGACAGGCAACAGAAGGTTGTTGTCAACAGAGTATATTCGAAGCAAGGTCTAGTTACCAGTGGGGTACCTCAAGGATCTGTACTTGGACCCATTCTCTTTAATATTTTTATTAGTGATGTTGCAGAAGGTCTTGATGGTAAGGTATGTCTTTTTGCTGATGATACTAAGATATGTAACAGGGCTGATGTTCCAGGAGGGATAAGCCAAATGGCAAAGGATTTAGGTAAACTGGAAAAATGGTCAGAGCTGTGGCAACTGACATTTAATGTGGATAAGTGCAAGATATTGCACCTTGGAAGTAAAAACCCAAGGGCAGAGTTTAGGATATTTGATACCCTACTAACCTCAACATCTGAGGAAAGGGATTTAGGAGTAATTATTTCAGATGACTTAAATGTAGGAAGACAATGTAATAGAGAAGCTGGAAATGCTAGCAGAATACTTGGTTGTATAGGGAAAGGTATTAGCAGTAGAAAGAGGGATGTGCTCATGCCATTGTACAGAACACTGGTGAGACCTCACTTGGAATATTGCATGCAGTAATGGAGACCGTATCTTTAGAAGGATATTGATACTCTTGAAAGAGTTACTCTAGAAAGGGCTCCTAAGCTGGTTCATGGATTGCAAGATAAAACTTACAAGGAAAGGTTACAGTATCTTGTATAGCTTGGAGGAAAGACGAGACGGGGGGATATGATAGAAACATTTAAATACATAAAGGGAATCAACACAGTAAAGGAGGAGACTATATTTAAAAGAAGAACAACTACCACAACAAGTGGACATAGTCTTAAATTGGAGGGACTAAGGTTTAAAAATAATGTCAGGAAGTATCCACTACCCGTGGATGCATGGAATAGCCTTCCAGCCGAACTGGTAGAGGTTAACATAGTGAGGGAGTTTAAGCATGCGTGGGATAGGCATAAGGCTATCCTAACTATAAGATAAGGCCAGGGACTAATTAAAAGTATTTCAAAATATTTAGCAGACTAGATGGGCCGAATGGTTCTTATCTGCTGTCACATTCTATGTTTCTATGTAGATATTCGCCTCGGATGGTTGCATAGAAAGTGCCTCACATGTCACTCCCATACTATTTTCTGCTTTAATTATCACCGAGAGGCCAACACCCTGCCATAACGTACAGTGGCCTAAAAAATTCCCTTTAGGCCAAAGCATAGTTAGAGCCTCTCATGCAGCTTGTCGACTAGCAGGGCCTCAACCTTTCTCTCTGTGGTAGTATAATTTTTTTGCCGCTTGGCATGAGCTAGCCAGCCAGTACAAGGCTACGTTCCCTCACTTATGGTAATTACAGATATACATATACAGGGAGTGCAGAATTATTAGGCAAGTTGTATTTTTGAGGATTAATTTTATTATTGAACAACAACCATGTTCTCAATGAACCCAAAAAACTCTTTAATATCAAAGCTGAATATTTTTGGAAGTAGTTTTTAGTTTGTTTTTAGTTATAGCTATTTTAGGGGGATATCTGTGTGTGCAGGTGACTATTACTGTGCATAATTATTAGGCAACTTAACAAAAAACAAATATATACCCATTTCAATTATTTATTTTTACCAGTGAAACCAATATAACATCTCAACATTCACAAATATACATTTCTGACATTCAAAAACAAAACAAAAACAAATCAGTGACCAATATAGCCACCTTTCTTTGCAAGGACACTCAAAAGCCTGCCATCCATGGATTCTGTCAGTGTTTTGATCTGTTCACCATCAACATTGCGTGCAGCAGCAACCACAGCCTCCCAGACACTGTTCAGAGAGGTGTACTGTAAATCTCACATTTGATGATGGACCACAGGTTCTCAATGGGGTTCAGATCAGGTGAACAAGGAGGCCATGTCATTAGATTTTCTTCTTTTATACCCTTTCTTGCCAGCCACGCTGTGGAGTACTTGGACGCGTGTGATGGAGCATTGTCCTGCATGAAAATCATGTTTTTCTTGAAGGATGCAGACTTCTTCCTGTACCACTGCTTGAAGAAGGTGTCTTCCAGAAACTGGCAGTAGGACTGGGAGTTGAGCTTGACTCCATCCTCAACCCGAAAAGGCCCCACAAGCTCATCTTTGATGATACCAGCCCAAACCAGTACTCCACCTCCACCTTGCTGGCGTCTGAGTCGGACTGGAGCTCTCTGCCATTTACCAATCCAGCCACGGGCCCATCCATCTGGCCCATCAAGGCTCACTCTCATTTCATCAGTCCATAAAACCTTAGAAAAATCAGTCTTGAGATATTTCTTGGCCCAGTCTTGACGTTTCAGCTTGTGTGTCTTGTTCAATGGTGGTCGTCTTTCAGCCTTTCTTACCTTGGCCATGTCTCTGAGTATTTCACACCTTGTGCTTTTGGGCACTCCAGTGATGTTGCAGCTCTGAAATATGGCCAAGCTGGTGGCAAGTGGCATCTTGGCAGCTGCACGCTTGACTTTTCTCAGTTCATGGGCAGTTATTTTGCGCCTTGGTTTCTCCACACGCTTCTTGCGACCCTGTTGACTATTTTGAATGAAACGCTTGATTGTTCGATGATCACGCTTCAGAAGCTTTGCAATTTTAAGAGTGCTGCATCCCTCTGCAAGATATCTCACTATTTTTGACTTTTTGGAGCCTGTCAAGTCCTTCTTTTGACCCATTTTGCAAAAGGAAAGGAAGTTGCCTAATAATTATGCACACCTGATATAGGGTGTTGATGTCATTAGACCACACCCCTTCTCATTACAGAGATGCACATCACCTAATATGCTTAATTGGTAGTAGGCTTTCGAGCCTATACAGCTTGGAGTAAGACAACATGCATAAAGAGGATGATGTGGTCAAAATACTAATTTGCCTAATAATTCTGCACTCCCTGTATATATTTCAGTATGTCTCAAGTTCCTGAAGTACAGAAGACTGTCCCTTCCAAGCACCCCTGCTAGGTCCTGTACCCCTGCCCACATAGCTGATGCAACTAGTTCATCTTCGCTAAGATGGTAGACTATTCTACGTCTCAAAGCAGAGCTCCATAGCAGATTGTCACGTTTAAACATTTCATATGAAGGAACACAACTGCAGATTTCTTATAGTTCGAATATTTATTAGAAGTAATTGGTATTGACTTTTATTCCAATATACAGGTACTGTAGCATTAAGCAATAAACGATAAATGAAGTCCACAGTTACATGCACTGTAGCTTTAAGGAGTAAACGGAACTGAAGCAGCAAGAGTCCTTTAGTAGTATTAGTTAATTAGATGATAAGAAGTTACAATAGCTGTTCCATTGACTTTAACTGAAGAAAGATAGATGCAGCTAACTGAGACAAGTATGTGTTGAAGTTAGCTGTAACGGTAGGCTTTAACGAAGGACTTTGGAGACAGGAAATAACAGCTTTAGATGCAACGTTTATCAGAGAAGTTTTACTTAGCTTCCGGCTTATAGAACACTGGTTCCCGAGATTCCTCAGAGGCAGATTATCCTGCATGGATAGAGTTCAGCTTTAGCCGTGGATGAGGAGAGGCGAAGGGAACTTGAAGTCTTCTATTCCGGTCCGGTAACAGCAGGATTTCACAACTAAGTTGCAGCCAGTTCGTGTGTACAGAACGTAGTTCATTAATCCAGCCTCGATCAGCTGGTGCGGTCAGATTAAATAGGGAGACCGAGTCATGAAGAGGTGTGGCTAAGCTCCGTGGAACCAGGAAGTAAGGGGATATTATAGTTAAGGCATGACAGTATCCCCTCCTTAATGAGCAACCTCTGGGTGCTATTGACTTGGTTTAGAAGGGTAGCGTTTGTGAAACTGGGAAACTAATTTGTCAGCATGAACGTCAGAGGAGTTTTCCCATGTATCTTCATCAACTCCATATCCCTTCCATCTGATGAGATATTGTAAGGAGCCACGATGGAACCTTGAATCCAGTATACTTTGAATCTCGTATTCTTCTTCACCCTGGACCAGTATAGGGTCAGGAGAAGTAGTGACATTCCTTTGGAAAGGGTCAGGATGATGAGGCTTCAGTAATGACACATGAAAAACAGGATGTAGCTTTAAAGTAGGTGGAAGTTTCAATTTAACAACATTACGGTTGATAATCGATAGTATTGGAAAAGGACCAAGGAAAAGAGAACTTAACTTCTTTGATGGACGGTTTGTAGAAATGTTCTTTGAGGAAAGCCAGACAAGATCACCGATTTGATAAGAAGGTGAAGGTTGTCGTTTTGTATCAAAAAACTTCTTTTGAGTGGAGGAGGCCAATTCAAGATTGTCATGCAATTTTTTGAATAAAGAGGACATATGAGAGATTTGATTCGAATCGGAGAGATTAGATGAAGAACTTGTCTGAGCAGGAAATGAGGAAGGATGAAATCCATAATTGGATAGAAATGGAGTCATTTTACTGCTGGTATGAAAAGAGTTATTGTATGCGAATTCTGCCATAGGTAACCAAGTTATCCAATCGTCTTGTAAGTGAGAGCAATAACATCGTAGATATTGTTCTAAGCATTGGTTGACTCTTTCAGTTTGTCCATCTGTTTGAGGATGATATGCAGATGATAGTTTACGTTGGATATGAAGAGTGGCACATAAGGCAGTCCAGAATTTGGAGGTAAATTGAGTTCCTCGGTCTGAAATGATTTCGTCTGGCAGTCCGTGAAGTTTAACTATGTTGTCAAGAAATGTTTTCGAAAGTTCAGAGGACGAAGGTAACTTCTTTAAAGGAATGAAATGAGACATTTTTGTGAAGCGGTCTACTACCACTAAAATGGTAGTGTGATGATGAGAAGGAGGTAATTCTACCAAGAAATCCATAGAGATGGATTGCCAAGGTCGTTCAGGAATTGGTAAATTCAATAATTGACCAAATGGTTGATGATGGACATGTTTTGATCTTTGGCATACAGAACAAGATTTAACATAAGATTCAATAGTTTGGTCTTGACGAGGCCACCAATAGTATCTTTTGGACAATTCAAGGGTCTTCTTTATACCTGGATGACCTGCCAGAGGAGAATCATGAATAAATTCGAGTACTTTAATTCTGAAGGATGGAGGCACGTAAATCCGGTCTTTGAAATAGTAGAGACCGTTTTTCTTAGATAATTTAATTGATTTAGGAAGTTCGAGAGCATCTTCACTGAGATCTTTAATGTCGTCAATAAGAGAAGATAAGATTCCAATGACTTTAGGCGAAGGAGGTTCAATCTCAGTGTCCTTATGGATCCTGGAAAGGGCATCAGCCTTTTTGTTTCTAGACCCAGGTCTAAAGACGATTTGGAAGTTGAACCGGGAAAAAAAGAGATTCCATCTTACTTGTCGAGCAGACAGTGTTTTATTGGAGTGAAGATATTCGAGATTTTTATGGTCAGTATAAATGATTAAAGAGTTCCGAGCGCCTTCAAGAAGGTGTCTCCAGGTTTCTAAAGCCACTTTGATACTTAATAATTCTTTTTCTCCTGTAGGATAATTCTTTTCAGCAGGAGATAATGATCGTGAGAAGAAGGCAACAGGATGAAGAGGGTCTTGAGGAGTTTTGTGTTGAGAGAGGACAGCTCCAATTGCAAATTCCGAAGCATCCGTTTCAAGGACATAAAGATATGAAGGATTTGGAAGTTGAAGAATAGGAGCTGTTGTAAACTTTCTCTTTAATTCGGTGAAGGCAGTTTGAGCCTTCTCGTTCCAATTGAAGGGATAATTTTTTCTGTTAAGTTGATTGAGTGGGTGAACTATCTCAGAGTAGTTTTTAATAAATTTTCTGTAGAAATTGGTGAATCCTAGAAATCGCTGTAATTCTTTAACTGTAGAGGGAACAGGCCAGTTGATGATACAATCGACTTTTGCATTGTCCATACCTATTGAATGAGGGGAGATGACATAACCTAAGAAGGTAATTTCTTTGACATGGAAAAGACATTTTTCAGGTTTAGCGAATAATTTGTGAGTTCTGAGTCTTGATAACACCCATCTGACATGTTTTCTATGTTCCTCAGGAGTGTTGGAGTATATGAGAATATCATCTAAATAAATGATGACACAGACGTCCAATAGGTCTCTAAAGATATCATTTATGAAGTGTTGAAAAGTTGCAGGGGCGTTGCAAAGGCCAAAAGGCATTACCAGATATTCAAAGAGGCCATACCTTGTTCGGAAAGCAGTCTTCCATTCATCATTAGCCTTTATCCTGACGAGATTATATGCCCCGCGAAGGTCAAGCTTAGTGTAGATGGTAGCAGTTTTCAATCGTTCAACCAGTTCATTGATGAGAGGAAGAGGATAACGATTTTTAACTGTTATTTTATTTAAGGCTCTGTAGTCAATGATAGGACGAATAGTCTGGTCTTTGTTTCTTACAAAAAACATACTTGAGGCAGCAGGTGAACTAGAGGGTCTAATAAACCCTTTCCGTAGATTTTCATCTAGATATTCTTTGAGAATTTGTAATTCAGTCTCAGAGAGAGGGTAGATGTGCCCAAATGGTACTGGGGCACCAGGTATGAGGTCTATAGGACAATCGTAAGCACGATGAGGCGGGAGCGTTTCAGCTTCTTTTTTACTGAAGACATCTGAAAATTCTGAATAACAAGAGGGTATGGTTGGTTCTTTAGAGATTTGAAGAATAGGAATTTGTTGTAAACATGTTTCTTTACAATAATGTGAGTTAAAGGTGATGGAGAAAGGAGACCAAGAAATTTGAGGGTTGTGGTTCCTTAACCAGTTGATCCCTATTATAACGGGATAGAGAGGTGACGGAATAACATCAAATACTAGAAATTCAGTATGTATGTGATTTGTGGTTACCTTTAGAGGGATGGTTTCATGAAGAATCGGTCCCGAGGATATAAAGGAGCCATCAATCACTTTAATAGGAACAGAGTTAGCTTTTTGAACACAAGGAATTCTATTCTTTGTTACGAAGGTTGAATCGATGAATACTCCATGTGCACCAGAATCGATGAGAGCTTCAGTCACAATTCTCACCTTATCCCACTGTAAGACAAGGGATACAGTTAAGAACGGATTGGTTGATGTTGAAGGGAGTGCACTGAAGATAGCAGAGGTATAAGCTTGTCTACCGGCCTTTGTCCGTTTTAATAAGGGACAAACAGCAACCAGATGATCTTGAGAGGCACAATACATGCATAGGTTTAATTGACGTCTTCGGTTCTTCTCTGCAGGAGTAAGAGGACTTCGTATTGCCCCTATTTCCATAGATTCACTTGGTAAGGAAGTCTTTTCTGGAGCTTTTGAGGGAGTGAAAGGCTTACGGTCTTTAGAATGTAAAAGGGCTTTTTCTGCCTTTCTTTCTCTTAATCTTCTGTCAATGCTGATTGATAAGTGAATTAGAGCGTTCAAAGTAGTAGGGAGTTCTGTTCTAGAGAGTTCATCTTTTACAGCTTCAGATAAACCAATTCGAAACTGGTTGCGCAATGTGATGTCATTCCATTGCGTTTCAACAGCCCATCTTTTGAATTCAGCAATATAATCTTCAACGGGTCTATTTCTTTGCTGTAGTGTTCTGATTGTTAAATCAGCTGTAGCTTGTTTATTAGGATCTTCATAGAGAAGAGACATGGCTTCAAAAAATTCATCCAGTGAGCCTAAGATGGGGTCATCATTGTCCAAAAAGGTATGGGCCCAGAACATAGGTTCACCTCTTAGAAAGGAAATAACTGAAAAAACCTTAGATCTTTCTGTGGGATAAGCTCTAGGTTTTAAAGCAATCAATAGTTTGCAGGAATAAAAAAACTCCTTATATTTGGAACGATCACCATAGAATTTTTCAGGGTTACATACAGCAGGATCACTAGCCGAGAGCAGAGTAGTATGAGGAGTACGAGTTTGTAAATCTCTGACATAGGTGAAAAGTCTTTCGTGAGTAACTTGCAGTTCTTGCATACCTTGGACTAGTGTATCAACTCTTTGATGCAGCGTAGCTATAGTAGAATCGAAATCTGCTGGATCCATTACAATGGCTGGATTAATCTGTCACGTTTAAACATTTCATATGAAGGAACACAACTGCAGATTTCTTATAGTTCGAATATTTATTAGAAGTAATTGGTATTGACTTTTATTCCAATATACAGGTACTGTAGCATTAAGCAATAAACGATAAATGAAGTCCACAGTTACATGCACTGTAGCTTTAAGGAGTAAACGGAACTGAAGCAGCAAGAGTCCTTTAGTAGTATTAGTTAATTAGATGATAAGAAGTTACAATAGCTGTTCCATTGACTTTAACTGAAGAAAGATAGATGCAGCTAACTGAGACAAGTATGTGTTGAAGTTAGCTGTAACGGTAGGCTTTAACGAAGGACTTTGGAGACAGGAAATAACAGCTTTAGATGCAACGTTTATCAGAGAAGTTTTACTTAGCTTCCGGCTTATAGAACACTGGTTCCCGAGATTCCTCAGAGGCAGATTATCCTGCATGGATAGAGTTCAGCTTTAGCCGTGGATGAGGAGAGGCGAAGGGAACTTGAAGTCTTCTATTCCGGTCCGGTAACAGCAGGATTTCACAACTAAGTTGCAGCCAGTTCGTGTGTACAGAACGTAGTTCATTAATCCAGCCTCGATCAGCTGGTGCGGTCAGATTAAATAGGGAGACCGAGTCATGAAGAGGTGTGGCTAAGCTCCGTGGAACCAGGAAGTAAGGGGATATTATAGTTAAGGCATGACACAGATGTATTCCTTTCCCAGCCACTGCCAGGAAAGTGGAGTTATTCAGACTTCTCAATACCAACACCGACACCTCGGATGCAGGGGAAGGGCCTAGTGGGTCCCAGATGCTATGATGACTTCATCATTGTCTTCTATTTGACTGATAAGTGGTAGACTGGAGAAATTGGAAGCAGTCTGTTCCTGTAGTGCCCGCTAGAACTGATTCTGCAGGCTCAGCTGCCACGCCTGGTAACTCTCCCACCCCATTTAAGGTCCCCAAAAGTATCAACCTTTCGCATATGGTCCCGGCTAATCTCAAGAAAGACATGCTGGAGGGCAAGGATGTTAACCTAGTCTTGCTCCTAACTGCCTCCCGGGTTGTCCTTGAAAACACGATATTTGCATATGGGACATATCAGTGGTGCTTAGGGCAAGAGATCCGAGGACGAATAAAAAACTGTCTATACCTGAATTTGTGTTTTGGGATTAATAGGGACGTGTGTTCCTCTGTTTATATAAGAGTTGGATGTATACATGTACAAGCTGGTGGATCTGGGGCACAAATACAGTGGTACAGCCTTCTATGACTACCACCGTTCCTTTTCTGCAAAAGTGGCTGCAGCACTGACTCAGTTTAACTACAGCATAAACTGGAGTAAGTTGGATACTAAGTTATTCTGCAGGCACTTTGCAGGCCTCAGTACTCCTGCTTGTGCAGTTTGTGCATCCACGGCACACTCTAACAACCTTTGCCCTAATACAGCAGAAGTTGAGCAGGGACACTCAGTCCCTAACTCCACTAGATCAACCAGAAGTTTAAAGGATAAGCTGGGTAGGGACATTGTCTTCCTAGGCAAGTCCCAAATATGTAATAATTTTTAAGGCAGGCACTTGTGGGTTTAGTTCCTGTAGGTTGTTACACGTGTGTGCTTACTGTTTCCGGGATCATGCAAAAACAGATGCTGCGGCCAATATTGGCTTTGTGGCCCATGGCCTATAGGGTCCAATGTTCCCTAAACTGTACCTCACTTTATTTGCTACTCTATTACAACACCACCACTCACAACATTTGGTTAAATTTCTCACTGAAGGGTAGTCTAAAGAGTTTTACACAGGTATCATACACTTGCCATCTAGTACGCTTGAATGCAATAATCTGCAAAAGGCGATGACAGATCCAGAGTTAGTTGGTGATCTTATCAAAATTGAATTGGAACAGGGTTTTGTGTTAGGGCCATTTATTTCCCCACCTTTCACTTCATGGAGAACTAATCCTTGTCACGGGAAAAACTTCACATTTAAAAACATAGACTTATCTTTAACTTATCGTCACCACATTCCTCCACGATCCGCAGTCTTAATTCCCTCATACCCTCTGACAAATTCTCTCTGCAATATGCCACTACTGACAATGCCATCTGGGCCATTTTGGCTGTGGTGACAGGAGCATGACTCAGTTAAACTGATATTGTCAGTGCTAGTAAGTTGCTTCCCATCACCCCCCTTCCTCACCATCACCCCTCCTTCCTCTCCATTAACCCTCCTTCCTCACCATCAACCCCCTTCTCTCAACATTACCCCCTTTCACCATCACCCCTCTCTTCCTCTCACCATCACCCCCTCCCACTCACCATCATCCCCTCTCCCCATTACCCCTCTCACCATTACCCCCTCTCTCCACAACCCCCCTCTCCCTCTCATCACCCCCCTCATCACATGTGTGTAACAAAATACACTTAGAATGACATACACTTAGAATGACATTCTATATATATATCTATCTATAAAATACAAATAACTGCAAATGTATATACATAGATAAATATATATAATTACATTAATGATTACATTATATATATAAGTATACACGTATATATATATATATATATATATATATATATATATATATATATATATATATATTAAAATTATATGTGTATATTTAAGTAATCTTTTAGCATAATTATGTGATTGTATTAATAAAAATTTGACTGACATGTCTGACAACCCAATGTATGATCATATATGATCATATAGTGTAACCAAACCCCCATTATTTTTTGCCTAGATTAGGTGTTTTTAATAAAACAAGTCAAATCTGTCAGCATCAAAGTAGCTGTTTAGTTGATAAGTGAGTGCGCTGGATTTCTATTTTTACTGTACTTATTGGCCCCCAGCAGCACCTCATTTAAGCATGTTTAGGTGAGTGCAGCCAGCCCCTTGTTTTCCCATATATATTTAGGAGTATAGCCAGCTTCTTGGTTTTGCACCGCCCCCTGTCACAGGTGCCTCATCTCAGGACCCTATTTAAGCCTTGTACTGCAGAGAACTCGAGATGGAAGGATTTCCCCAAGTGAGTAGCTCATTTAGTAGACCGTGAGAGTAGGACCTGCCAAAGATGAGGTACATTGACGTTTGTGGCAGGCTTATGCAATGTATGATCATATAGTGTAACCAAACCCCCATTATTTTTTGCCTAGATTAGGTGTTTTTAATAAAACGAGTCAAATCTGTCAGCATCAAAGTAGCTGTTTAGTTGATAAGTGAGTGCGCTGGATTTATATTTTTAATGTCTGACAACCCAGGCAGAAAGTGCAGAGAATTTAATTCACAAGCACTATATTTAACCCTGTAACTTTCCAAGACACCATAAAACCTGTACGTGGGGGTACCGAACACATTAGTGTTTCAAAACAATTTTTTTTGCATTTTTCACACATAAATGGCACTTACACTGACGATATAATTGCTGTGATACGTTTTACTGTTTTGAAACAATAATATTTGTGTTCAGCGAAGACTACAGAGTATAACAGTACCCCTCATGTACAGGTTCTAGGGTGTTTTAAAAAGTTACAGAGTCAAATATAAGGCTTGCATTTCAAATTGGCATTCAAATTAGTTTGTTTTTTTCATTTTTCACACACAAACAAATATTAACACTAACTTTGGCCAGTGTTTGTGTCTAAGTGGCTACTTAAAAATACTGGACATACCCCATTTGCAATACCTTGGGTTGTCTACTATTGCAAATGGTATGCCATCATGGGGGGTAATTCTCATTCCTGGGCTACCATACGGTCTCAAAGGCAACGTAACCAATCTGGCAAATTTCAATGTGAAAAAATGGAAAAATGCTTTATTTGACCCTGTAACTTCCCAAAACACCATAACACCTGTACATAGGGGGAACTGTTTTACACATGAGACATCGATAAATACAAATATGTGTATTTTGTTGCAGTAAAAGCAAACAGTATTATGACATTCACAGTTAAAATGTCAAGTAGAACTAAAACATTTTGAAAAAATCGTATTTTCTCCCATTTTTTTTATATTTTATTCATATTAATTTATGTTTCATACCTAAATATTTGATGTTAAATAAAAGTCCTGTTTCCCCTGAATAAAATGATATATAATAAGTGTGGGTGCACTTAATATGAAAGAGTCAAATTATGGTTGAACAGACATATAGTCAAATTCCAGATTTTGTTTACGTTTTGTTTTCTCGCAACGTGTACATTTGGCTCAGTTCTTAAGGGGTTAAATCTATACATAGAACGTGATTTCAAATGAAATCTATATATAAATGTAAATATAAATGTTATGTGAGTGCCCCATTTTTTACATATATAAAAACATTATATTTAAAACCAAAAAAACTCAGAAAACTAGATACATTATAAAAATAGATATAAATAGGGGTCATTACATAAATAGTGGAATAGTAGTACAGATTGAAAACTCATCAGGAAGTAAGAAGATGGTAACGCAGATCAAATTCTTACTAAGAGATGATCAAACATCTCACTCTTAATAAAAAATAATAAAAAAATATATATAAAAAGTGAAAAAATTGAGGGGGCGGAGCCAGCTACCGAACAGAGCAGACGCACCTCAGAAGGCTCTGTGCCAAAATGGGCAAAATAACAGATTTTTGGTGGAAAATTGGGCACTTACCTACCCACAACCTATGCTGAACATCGAAGACACCACGATGAGCAGGAAAAACAAGAAGCCCATGGCGGACAAAGCTCCTGCTAGCCATGATATTGTTGAACTCCTGCGGAACTCTCAGAAAGCTGCATGGGAGAAAATGGCGCTGGGGGAAGAAGGATTCTCAGACTCCTCCGATGACTGCTATAATGACACGGGAGAGGGATCTTCCCTGAACAGACCCACGGGGCGCATTACCAAACCGCCCCCGTCTGGTGATCCGGTTACTGCAGACCTCCTAAAGAGCATGTTCGCTGAACAAAGGCAGAACTTAGCTATGGATCTAGTCTGCTTTAAGGACGCCATAGCGGGTGCAACCATGAGGCTTGACCTCCTCGAGACCGCAGCAAGTACTCGGGACACCCGACTAAACACATTAGAGCAAAAGGTCTCTGACCTCCAAAAGCAGCAAATCAACACTGCTGAGAAAGTGGAAGCCCTAGAGGTTTATAGAAGGAAACATAATCTTAAAATCAGAGGGGTACTGGACGCCATTGGATTTTCCAACCTCCCACACTACCTTAGACGCCTCCTGGCCACACTGCTACAGCCCAAGCAGGTTAAAATTATAAAAATGGATGAACTATTCTGGTTACTGAAACCCGCAACAGCACCATCCATGGCCACCACGGACCTTATAGTGCGGTTTCAATCCCTTCAAGACAAGGCCACTTTGCTAGCAGCAGCCCGGGGGAAAAACGCCGCTGATATTTGAGGATTCCCATGTTTCCTTATTCCCAGACCTAACGAGAAACACTCTCTCATGGCGCAAATCACTCCAACCCCAGCTGCAACAATTGCGCGTCAAGAACATCCCCTACCGCTGGGGAGATCAAGGCTACTCACGATAACTTTCCAAGGGACTACTCACCGGGCAAGGAGCCCACAAGAACTAAACTCTCTTTTCAACCAACTGGGCCTCTCAGCCGCTCCGACGGAGACCCAGACCAACCTGTCTCACCTGGACCCCTCCACGGTAGTGGACTTTGTCCCGAGACCACAACGAAGACAACAACCATCGGATAAGGCTGCTGGAATGACCTAAGATGAAACGGATGCCTGTCCATATAGAGGACTGCCACACTTTCCACCACCGCAACCAGAGCATAAACGAATAAGTTCATAATGCAATGTTATTTTGTTTACCTTATTTTAGTCTGTTAATTTCTCATTTTAACTTTATATTATGTCTTGTGTCATACAAACTCAGTATTGTCAAAGTGGGAGGATGAGCACCCCTAGTTGTAGTTCTTATTGAGCTCATATGATACAGATATCAGGGACATAGACCCGCAAACCTTGCGGTCCCACGCCCGAGATACCCCGCATTAGGCTGGCACCATTATCTCCCTCCCCCACCCCCCCTGCATCCACGATAAAGTTAACATCAAGAGTTTAACCCTAGAGGGGGTGGCGCCCCCAGGGGCACATAAGCCCAACAGCACAAAATACTCCCAGATCGAGATTGACAGACGTGCCCCAGAGGGACAATATTGTTGTAATCCACCAGTTGTACTATCTTGTCGTTAAAACAAAAAACCTCACTCTGCATTTTATCATACCTAAACCATTATGAACACTGTACCAAATGTTTGCTTTACTGATAGGGCGGTAGCCCACTTGGTGTATTGCTTGCATGCAGAGTAAATAAATAAAGAATTTAAAAAAAAAGTGAAAAAATTAAAAATTGAAAAATTTGAATTGCTCAATTGCCATAAAACCTTCAGGAGGTGTGTGCTGAAGTGTCTGGAGAGGCTGTGCATGAGAAGGCATTTCTTAATATTCCTTATGTGTTCTCCCAAGTCTTGAAAGTCCTCTTTGTTCTACCTATGTAATATTTGTTACAGGGACACATTAGTAAATAGATCACGCCTACTGTGGCTTCTAATTTTGAACTTGTCTTCTGTGTTTATACGTGGAACGCTTTGATAGATCTTTCCTGACTGACTGAATCTCCTTTTCTTTTTTCATTGTTGGAGCTAATAGCATTTTTAGGTTGTGTGCCCCAAGAATATATTATTTGAGGTTTGGTCCCTATAATAGGTTCAAGTATAGGATCATTTTAGAGAATCTTCCAATGTTTATTGAGAATATATTTGATTCAGTGGGATTGGTTGATGTATTGAGTAATAAATTATGGTGTTTCCCTTTCTTGTTTTGTGCGTTTTAATTTGTTAATTAAAGTGTCTTCCCTGGGTAACTTCAGTGCTCTATTTTTAGCACCTTCGAAAAGATCTTTAATACAGCAGCTATATAACCGAACTTTTCTCCTTTGATCGAGCAGCTATATAACCAATTTTTTTTCCTTTGATGCTTACCTCACAGGCAGGAAAAGCAAAGTAAAAATGCAAACCGGTCTGCAGTCTGCAGTCTGCAGTGGAATGCATGCCAGCAACAGACAGTGGCTCAACATCTATCCCTTAACCGCAAACTTCTCCTTAGCCGGCAGTTGGGAGTACCGATGGGATTTTGGACGCTGACTCAGACCACCATCCTTGCGAGGACCCACATTTTGCACATA